>NC_136789.1:24828762-25191262 GCF_951216825.1 Electrona antarctica | reverse complement strand
CCAAGGTTTTATGTTAGAAATGTTTAGTATGGATCCCCAGCATGTAGAAACTGCCGGATGCTAACTTTCATATGTTGAGCAATTTTCATAATTGGCATAATATGTGACCAATTACAACCTATAGAAGGCAAAATATTCAAAATGTCATCATGCTTTATGTAGCATGTGACATGTCAAACTACTAACTAGGGGGTTTTCATGATGCTGAATCCATTCTCATTGGGCTAAAAACGGCCAATGCCGTCATCACAAATTGATGATGTCAGCACATTGTGGGCATGGCCGTTTTAAGCCCAATGAGTGTTTTTTTTGCTAAACTAATGCTTGGAATGGATTCAGCATCATGAAAACCCCCTAGTTTGACACATCACATGCTAGATAAAGCATGATGAAATTTTGAATATTTTGCCTTCTATAGGTTGTTAATGGTATGGTCACATATTATGCCAATTATGAAAATTGCTCAACATATGCAAGTTAGCATCCGGCAGTTTCTACATGCTGGGGATCCATACTAAACATTTCTAACATAAAACCTTGGTGTACTCAACATGTCCGGGTTCACTTTTTGGCTACTAGACTAATATAGGATTAGGAACCTGCCAAGAAAGATTTATTTCTAGTTTTCATTTATGGACATGATACAAATTCACCCCAATATGACAGATAATGCTAAACAATGAATGGTCACGGCACTGCAGATTGACCTGGGTCTTCTTATGTTCTTGTCTTTACTGCAGCTCCAGCAGAGGCTTGTCCGTAGTGGGCAGATCCAGTCAGTCAGTCTGCCAGTGCAGACTCACACCAGTCTGACCATGCCCTTCTACAGCAATCCCATGATGTTCTCTCAGACCAACGCCAGGCCTCTGCAGGATGCAAACCAAAGACACATAGAAAACGACTTCAACCAGGATGGACAACTACGGTGAGAGTCCAGAAGAAGCATCATTTTATTCATTGCTGGAAAGTCATTTAAATGGCCCATATAGCAGTGCTTCTCAAACCATTTTAACAATAATTAAGGACCCTCGTAAATCCAGACACTTACAGATCCAGTTACAGATCTCTAAGTGTTTATTTGGAATCCCCTCAAGGAATCCTGAGGGTCCTTTGACCCCACTTTGATAACCATGGATTTACAGTACAAGGTATTTCCCATAACATATCATATGTAAAGGCAACCGAACAACAAAAAGATGCCAGTGAGGGATATAGTGTGATGAAGCTCTTTCCAACGCGTGGTGCTGTTGACAGTAATTCAGGTCGTCTCGTTGAGTGCATTTAAAAGGTTTTATTTCGATTGCAGGATGGATAAAGCATAACATAAGCCTAAAGCCGGGTGTTTAACTGGATTTAAACAGCAAATTGTGGTGCAAAATATGCCAAAAATAACTAAAAACAAATAAATGCACGCACGCCGCACGGTTGCAAAACTGTGTGGCTTCCCTGTGGCGTTTCCCAATTCCCCTCTGCTGTGTACCTGTGACACCCACAAATAGGCTGTGCCCGAGATTGGCTGAACCTCGCCTATGCCCATGTCATTCAGTCAATAATCTCATAATCTCACAATATCACAGCACCTTCACTATAATGAAACCACAGTTACAAATCATCAAATTGGCTACAACAACATAGTTAGTCCTCCTACTCACCCATGTGTCCTGCCAACATCGCAAGTTGAGGATGCTATACTGGAAGCATAGATTATAGATGGTCGATGCAGTTTAATTCACTCTAACAAGGTTAGAAACACCAAGCTACATTGGGGAAGTGGTTTAAGTGGTCCAGAATGGGGATTAGTTTTATACACAAGGGGTTGTGTTTAGGTATTTCATTTTTTCTAGTATATTAGTTTGTAATTTGCACACAAAGATATATATTTACAATTAAAAATATATTACAGCAGTGTTCTGTTTCAACTGCAGTAAAATACTTTTACAGTAGTGTAGTCTTCTTCTTTTCCTTTCGGCTTTTCCCTTCAGGGGTCGCCACAGCAGCATCATCATCTGCCTCCATCTCACCCTGTCCTCTGCCTCCTCTTCTCAGACACCAACTAAATTCATGTCCTCTTTCACTACATCCATAAATCTTCTGGTCTTCCTCTAGTCCTCCTGCCTCAACATCCTTCTACCAATATTCTCACTATCCCTCCTCTGTACGTGTCCAAACCATCTCAGTCTAGCCTCTCTGGCTTTATCTCCAAAACATCTGACATAATTATCTGACAAAAATGTTTTCTGTAATGTGAGCCAGTTAAGTGAGAGCATGTTGATGTTGAACAGAATGGAACTTTTTGTCAGCTCAGATGAGTAATTACCTACTATAGGCACAAAGTATTCCCTGTCCTGTTAAATATGATTCAAACCAATTTAGTACTGTGCCAGAAGGTCCCTCCCAGTTTTCCAATCGGTCTGTGGTTGACTGTGTCCAGGGCCGGATTTAGAGTAGTAGGGGCCCCCGGGCTAGACAAAACTTCAGGGGCCCCCTCGGCCGCGCTGTGTTCAATTTGGCCGAAAAAAATCAGGGATATTTTGGTTTCCCCCCAAAAGAGAGAGAGACAGACAGACAGACAGACAGACAGACAGACAGACAGACAGACAGACAGACAGACAGACAGACAGACAGACTTTGAGGTCTTGCAATACGTGGCCTAAACACCACTAGTTTATCACTGTTTGTTAACACACAAAGCGCCATTCACGTAAATCACAGCGATTTGGATTAGTCTGTCCCCCTGCCATGCACGTAGAATTACGGGAATTGCTCTTTTATACAGGTTTTGATCGATCAAGTCATAATGCTATACTCACGTTAGCATCGAGTGTGACACTGGACGGTGCCATCTTGAAACTGTGCATGCACCCACGCCCGTTCTATCTGTTGCTTTCAGTTGCCTTTATCACCAATTCCTTGTCCCAGAATGCATTTCTGGGCAAAAGGAGGTTTTTCCACGGCAGATTGCAGACACTACGATGGTCGCGGTTAGCTGTTCTCATCGTCCAGCGAGATAAGAGATCAACATCCGTTCGAGACAACACACACACACACTATTATGTCAACATAACATCCGGTCGCGGCGTTTTGGCCCTTCAAAATAAGGGTTGAACGGCCGAAAATCCTGGCAATATAATAACAATTCTTTAATTAATCGGGTTAAATAAATAAACAGCAATGATTTTCGTTCAGGCATTAAGACATTACATGAAGTCCACAAGATGGTCACCGATTTTCCAGTGATCAGGAGGTACACGCACATCCAAGAAAATGGGTGCTCGAACGAAAGAGATGAACTGGAACTGGAAGTCTGCACACTGTTTTGAAAGCTCCCAAAATAAAGTATTACCAAATAGCGGTAAAAAACAACAACAACAAAACAACCTGATTTTCCAGTAACATCACCATGCTGGAGGATGCGTGGAGTATTCGGGTCTGGCTAATAGCAGCAATTCTGTTTGATGTAAATGGAGCACAACTTTAATTAGTATCATGGTAACTAGATTACCGGTAGATCTTTTTTGGTTTCAAGATAATGCATGTTGACATTTGTGTAGAAGATCTGAGATACCATTTTGTGTGCAGAATGTGCACCCATAGTTTGTACTCTCAAAAAAATAAAAAATAAACACAGAGGAACTCGATCATGTCCTCAGCCAACAGCACAATAATCTAAATGGCATAATGGCATAAGCATGTGTCTCCCATGATTTATCATCAGTGAGCTTACATTTTTTTATAATGATAATGATGTAACTTGCAGATTTTCAGTGTAATTTCCCCATGGAGTTAAAGGGAAATAATGGCATGAATAGTAAGCTAACAACCTTGCATGTCAAGATTTTATGGCATCAAGTATAAGGTTTCTAGCTCTTAAAAGAAGGTTTCTCTCCTGCAGCATGCTTCTCAATCAGCCCGTGCCGACGCTGATATCCAATAGCAGTGTAAGCTCCCAGCCTTCTCAATGCAACACAGGCATCCAACAACCAAAGTGAGTGTGATGGCCGGGCTTAGATGTATCCTCCACACAAATTCATTTTGAACCACCATTTACCTCAGATCTACCTCAGATTTGCATTAATTGCTGTGTAACATGGAAAGATTCTTTTCACTTTAACATACAGTTAGTTGTGTGTAACTTCTGATACCAGTGGTTTTCAAACAGCTTATGCCCACAGCAAAACAATGGGCTAGTCACAATCTCAAGGCACGCCTGTATTCATAGCGACGATAGCAGATCTAAAAGCTTGTAGATTGGGTATTTAAAAAACAAATCTGTGAAAAGAGAAGAAAATAAAATAGAATTTGTATCGACTAAAATAGAGACCCCAGGCTGACAGTGAGGAAAACATTTCTTGTAGGATACAGTACAGAATTTGCCTCTACTGGTAAAAGACACCCTGATATAGACCTAAGGATATAAGTACTGATATAGTGAATAAAAAACAATTCATAACTTTTTGTTTAGTTGAAATTAGTTGCAAAACAATAATGTGTGGTATTTCGTCACAAAATACCAAAGCACACCTGGACTCACGACACACCAGTGTGCCTTGGCACGCCGTTTGGGAACCACTGTGACATATGTACCGAATGCACATCTGGAGGCTCTAAATGAGCGTGTACCTGACATGTTGGTTGTGCCCTCTGTCTGCACAGGTACCTGACAGTCTGACAGGTACCTCTGTCTGACAGGTACCTCTGTCTGCACAGGTACCTGACATGTTGGTTGTGCCCTCTGTCTGCACAGGTATACGCTGGAGCAGCAGATGATGGCGCCTTCGTTCTCCATGCAGCAGGTCAACTGCAACGCTGTCCTGGTCCCGTCTCCGGTCTTCACGTCCCCCATCATGATCCCACACAACAGTTTCATCACACACCAGGCCCAGCCAGGCTACCACACACAGGCCCAAGCCTCGCAGCAATCACTGCATCTGCAGCAGCCCCATCAGTTCTTTCAGGTAAAAATTTGAATATCGACAACAACGATAAAATAAGAAGGAAAAAACTAGAATCAAAGGGGTGTGTGTGTGTGTGTGTGTGTGTGTGTGTGTGTGTGCGTGCGTGTGTGCGCGTGCACCATGATTATTTTATATTACCCCTACAGATTTTATCCATACATCACGCACATCTCTACACACTATCTCTATAGTCATGCGATCAAGTCGAATCTGTCGGATATTTCATATTCCATCCTAGTTGGCTCATATTGGCTTCCACATTTTGAACAAAATGCCTCAAATCATGAACGCAGCGTGCAATTTACATGACATTTTGCACGCACATTCCTACTAGACCAAGGAATAAATCCCAATGATATACTATTTAAGAAAGGTGAGTGCTTTGTTGTGCTTGAATCATCCGTATACATTCTGTATACATTCATCCATGTCCAGCTACAGAACAAAGACAGTAGTCTAACTGAGGATGGTCTTTTTATGCAACTGTCACAGTATATCTGTCACGACTCACTCATATACTCTGCTTTTAATGCCATAGATGCAGACTCAAGGACTCCTACATAGTGGATCTACTCAAGCATTCTTACATGCGACTGCAGTTCCACAACAAAGTACTGTGGGGTATATCCAGCAGCAGCCACAAGCACAGCAACAGCCACAACAGCAACAACGGCAACACCACCATTCCCAAAATCAGACTGGCAGCCTTTCAGACTTCCGAAATATGCTCACTCGGTAGCCCTTTGAACTCAATGAGCTCCGAGATATCATTCGAAATGGTTGCAGTTTGGGTG
Organism: Electrona antarctica; assembly: GCF_951216825.1. NCBI lineage: Eukaryota > Metazoa > Chordata > Actinopteri > Myctophiformes > Myctophidae > Electrona > Electrona antarctica. Next base: position 25,185,513 of record NC_136789.1, on the reverse strand, counting down.
AAATAGCGCCACAGCATTGAAAGAGACAAGTCTTGGCGTCAAGCTCTGTTCTGCGCGGGAAGCCAGAGCTTATTTCTACTGCAAGATTGCTTGTAGTGACCTTACATTTGGAAAAAGAAGTCACCTTTCACATGAAGCTGTTTCTACACCAATTCCAAAAGATCCACAAGCTGAGGTTAGTTTGAAATCGTGTAATGGAAGTGCTGGGCCTTCAATCACAATTGATCATCAATCAGTGACATGGCTGGAACAAGAGGATTATCATTTCTTAATGCGTAAGAAAACACTTATTTCACGTGTTTTCATGCTGAAGATTTTGTTCCCTCAATTGTCTCTAGCTGTATGTTTGTTCCATCCTCTGTTGTCCTGAAGTACCTCCGTTAAGATAAATGGCGATTACATTCCCCAAATAAAGGGTGGTTTAATTTTTATAGCCTTCTGTGGCAAACATCAACACATCGTCCCAGACTCTACTCTCCGAAAATAGTTCAGAGCCTCTGAACATTGGTCAATGGAGGTGTGTGAAATGGTCCCCTTACTAAAATCAAAATAAGGTTAATTTGTAAAGCAAGGGAATGTTGTACCTTACTTAGACCCCATTTACACTGGCAGCCAAATCTAGCCTGAATCTAGCCTGAATCAGATCTGTGCCACATCAAGATTGAAATCCGATTGGTTTAAATGGTCACATGACTCATTTAAACAAATCAGATTCCAATCTGGATGTGGCACAGATCTGATTCAGGCTGGATTTGGCTGCCAGTGTAAATAGGGCCTAAATGCAGACAAATCTGATTCAAATCTGATTTGAGGCGATCTGTCTCAGTCTGAATGCAACAACCTGATTTAAATGAGATTCCATGTGACTTGTATGTGACCTGTCTGCATTTAGACTTATTTAAACAAATCAGACTCCGATCTGGATGTGGCACAGATCTGATTCAGGCTGGATTTGGCTGCCAGTCTGAACACTCAGATCAGATCTGGTCACTATAAAACGGCAGTGTGAATGGTCAGGCCAAAAGATCAGATTTGAAAAATAAATCAGATTTGAATCAGATTTGACTGAATGTGATTGCAGTCGGCCTGCAGTCACATTCAGTCAAATCTGATTCAAATCCTAAACCTCAGATTTTTAACCACTTAAACCCTCTACGGACCTGAGATACAAATATAGTTTGGCCCGTTCCTTCAATCTACACCAAGGGCTCTATTTTCATCTATGCTAATTAAACCCCTTATCCCTAAACTACTTTGCCTTTTTTTACTATTTTGAAAAACATTTTTGAATAGTTAAAATAGCCAATCTACAAGATATAGTAGATTGTAGATCTAGTAGAAAATAGAGCCCCAAATCTCTTAGCCAAAAATAGCCGATCTAACTTGGCTATTTTTGTCTAATGTTACCCCCACCCTCGCATTCCCGCCCCCGGCGAGCGGCCCGGAAGAGAACTTTCCATGCATTTCTCCCATAGACGTTTCAGAAAGTATTTATTTAAAGACCTTTAAAGCCTCGGACAAAGCCAACTCGGCTGCTAACAAATCATGACTATATACACAATTTTTGGGCCGAACAAATAATTGTTTTTGAGCGTCTGCGTCTCTGCGATGCTATATAGGCATGCTGGGGTGGCTAAACAGCTGTTTGTATCTGTAATTAAACACATTTCAGAAGGATTTTATTGAAATGTGCTACACGGGGAAGCTTGGGCAATATATACCTTCACCTATTAAACACAAAAATCTAGATTTTTAAAGCCTAAAGCCTAATTTACACTTTGTCATACAATGGAGTTGCTGCTGTAAATAATTGATTTGGAACTGAATCAAGTCAGTTAGTTTCGGTAGGCGACACGATGAAGGATAAATTAGGTTTAAATCTGGGATTGACGGGGTGCCATGATTGTATCATGACAGAAAGGCACTAGAATTAAGCTTGTGAGTGCAGCCTCCTTTTGTTGAGCGGTGAAGCAGAACCTTGAAGTGAGACATGGCTTACAAGTGGTAAAAATGTGCCTTTAACAACCATGGTAATAATTCATTACATGGTGTGGTTTGCTGGTTTTGTCTGATTATGGCTTTAAAAAATCCAGCTCAGGTCCTTCGAGATAGTTATATTTTCCAAGTCATCATTTATTATTTTCCACATACATTTTGAAAAATAAAATACAATTTAGATTTGTATTGGATATATTTGTCACTTTTGGCATCTTTTCCATTTTCAGTCAGCAATTCTTTTAAGACAGACAGCATTTTTGTTATAATGGTTTCTTTAATGTTTCTCTGTTTCATCAAACACTTTTAGAAAACGGTTTAATGTGGTTTATTTATTAATATATTTTAAAATATGGGTTGTTGAAAAATAATTATATGGACAAATTAGTTTTATATGTTATATTTATGCATCGAGGCATTAAAGATAAACACTGTAGTCTTAATGCCTTAAAACCTTTTTAAACTTTGTTCATGGTAGAATGCTTTGAACAGGAGAAAAACATGCACAAATGGTTGCCTTGTCCTGGGGAGATGTGTGTAATGGAATGATGTTCTCATGGTGCCCTGCAAATTGTTTTCTTTTTCCCCTTTCTTATTTATTTTCTATTTTTATAGACAACCCATTCTGTGGTTTTCCCCACTCTGAGGTCATGCAATTATGCTGATCAAAATCTAACTATAGAGTTGCAGCAAGCTGTGGGATCAGCCCATGGTTACATATTGAAAATCTTGTTTCATACAAAAAGTTAAGTACTCTCATGGCAAATATCAACAATGAACTCAACTGCAGAGCACATGATTTATTATAACAAAAAAGAAACTCAACCCCAAAGCAGGAAACGCAGAAAGAGCTGAGGTTGGCAAATCGTACTTCTCAAACAACCCAACTCAGAAAATGGTACATTGTGTCTTGCCATGAAATTGACATTAAAGGAACACTCCACTGTCAAATTTGTTATGTCTGCATGATATAAATACATGGACAAAAGTTTAGTGTGAAATGAAAAAGTGGAGTATTCCTTTAACAATAAAAAGTACCAGTTTATAGCTCAACATACCCTACAATAATCAACACTGTATCACTATTTGCTTTATACAGTATCAAGTAAATGTAATGCTGCCACGATGAAGTCATAATTGAAAGAAGAAAACATTGTAATCAAATATAAATCATGTTGCTTAGTCATACCACTACATTTCCTCAGGTTGTTTATAAAAGGAAAAAGCAGACTAATGGCTTATTCTTTTCATTATGTTCTGGATACATTTTAGGCAGTCTGTACTCTTTGCCAAGATCCTTTTAAGCAAGAGACCTCTGCTATGGAATTATTTAGCTATGCAACCATTTAGCAGACATCATAACCAGACTCCTACTTCACAACAGTCATTTCCGAGTTGATTAGAATGTTTTGCAGGCTGAATTATATATTTATTTGAAAACTACTTGCGCTATTGTCTCCTGAATGTATTTATTTGTATAGTATTTTTTTCTTTTTTTGTTTCTTTTATATAGATTATGTGTTTTTCAGAGAAGTGCTAGTTTCTTTTCCTGGCTTCATTTAAAGGGTCTGGTAATGAAATAGTTATTAAATAGTAGGTAACATTGCAAACCAATTGTTTGGCCTAAGCCTCCCTCAGAATATCAATCAGAATCAGATGTATTTGTTACATCACAGGCTTACAGGTATCAATCCGTTTGTTTTTTTAAAAGCTCCATCATTTCATTGTTTGCTATAGGAACGAAAGAAGAGAGGGAAAAGCTATGATAAAAATCTATAAAAGATATTGACATACGCATAGCATAATACGCATAAGGAATGTACATGATGTTAGACATGAGGTGCAAAAGGGAGCAGCACAACAGGTCCACATAAGAATAATTAAAGGAGCATTCAGTGATTTGGGTGATTTGGAAAACCACCCAGTCCACCCCGGTAACAAAATGTGCACATGCACGCTCTACAGTGGGGGGAAGTGCAACAGGCCAACAGCATGTGCACCAAGGCCCGCCCCCACTCGATCATGATTGGAGGAAGGCCCCTCTCATCCTGATTGGATGGAGGCTTTGCCACCCGCCACCAAAACTGAAACTAGGGTTTTTTGACCCCAGGGGCTCACTGGGGACAGGGAGGAACTCCTTATATGGTCAGCACACTCTATAGTAGGGAGGATTATCCAGAAAAAAAGAAAATCAAGTGATATTTGAATTAAGTCAAATCACTGAATATACCTTTAAATCGCAGAGAAAATCCTTTAACAAAATGTTGTGAAGTTTGGAGTGGAGTTTGACAGTCTCTTTGGTAGTTGCATGGTATATATTATGGGTTATATGGTGTCTTGTCACCTGGTTTACAGGAATTACACACTAGATTAGAATACACTTTATAAATATCACAGCAATCAAACAAACCACTTACAGCAGTATTTATGTGATTGCATATGCCAGAATCATGTATAATACAATGAATAATATGAACTCTAGCTTGTTCACTTGTTCCATGGTTTCCATAGTTGTGCAGGTCTCTTTTTTTCCTCTCTCTATTTTTACAGAAGGTTTCACCGTGGAACATCTAATTATACTACCATTTCGAAATAGGGTTCTTATACAGGTCGATTTATGATGGTTCTTACAGGTCGATTTATGATGGTTCTTAATGTCTCAGCTACCTCAGCTTTAGACATTAATTTGCAAGTTGCACCAAGTTTGTCTCTCATGGCCCTGTCATGTACAGTAGACTATAGTGCCATTCATATTGGCTAAACACACATGTAAAAAAATATACTTTAAGCATGTACGTTGAGTGCCCGTTTTACACTTTAATATGTGCAATGTCAGTTTTAAAAAGACAAAATGTTAATTTATACTTTTTAAATTATGTTTTCGAAGAGATGGACTCTGTATAGAGTTTATAAAAAGCCTATAAATGCACCATTTACACCATTATGTAAATTATATGGAAAAAAATGTATTTTTTTATGAAAGTATCTTTTAACATTCCTTCACCCATTAATATCAGCAGTATCTTCTGGGGTACTAATTGTATCCACTAAGGTCTATTAGGATATTGTTCAAATGGGTCTGCCTGGCCAAGAATGTTACGGGTGATGATGGTATGGAAATAGTAAAGAGGGGGCATCTGTAGCCTCCAGGCCCCATTTAATGAATTTTACAATAATATGAGATGTACATTATTTTATTTTTTTAACACAGATGTGTTCATTTGATAAATTTGTGTAAAATGTGACCCTTCAGATTAACTGAATACTACAGAGACAAACTAAAACCAGTGTCAACCTTTTCCCCCTGTAATGTAACTGAAATTGAGACGTGTATTGATGAATTATGGGGTGCTTTTTCTTGCCGTCTTATTTTCATGGATCCTGCGGTGAGGAATTTTGATCTCAGAAGGCTTGTCTCCTCCTGCAAGACAGTATCCACATAATAATGATCACTGAATGGACAGTACAGTACCAGGCATACCAAGCCTGCTGTTTATGAACCTTCAGAGGGGACAGTCTGTTCACTGGCCACTCCTTGTGTGGTGATCTGTCACCAACTCACCATTGGAGCTTAGAAGTCAGTCAGTGCTCACAACCGTTTCATCAACGTTCAACAAGGGAAATGGAAACAGCTTATTTTACCTAGTCATTTGGAACTTTACATTTTTATCACGAGGCAAATGCACAGTGGGAGGAAGTGGCTTCATATGGGATATTGTTTCAAACTGAAGGACAAATGTAGCAATGTTCTAGCTGGTATACTTATTCAGGTGTCCCTTCAAAGAAGATTCATGAACTTTAAGAGCACTATCACCAATAGTTATTTAGGTACAGTACATCGTTGCCAAGGTGCAGTAAAGCTGTTCTGGGAATTTGTGCAGGGTCTGTGTCATATATTGTAATGACATGTCTGTCATGTTTCCTTGATTTTCGCAGTTCCTTTCCTCTTTAAAAAGGGAATTTTCCTACTAAAATGTCCCAATATGTTTTCCCCTTTGTGTTGAGAGTTGAGATAATTTGCCCCCCGCGAAAGTAAGATATTAATAACCCATGGCATCATTAAATGCATACCTTATAACTGTTGAAAGAACATGGTATAGACCGCAATACCGATTTATTTGATATTAACAGATGCTAAAAGTTAAATCTAAAATAGTAAAGTTTTTTTTATTTTTTCAAATCTTGATGAATTCTACTTGTAAAACATTTTAATAGTTTTCCCTTCATTGAAAAACCTGCAAAGCCCATAGCTGTATGCAAATACCCTATTAAATGATTAATTGCCTTAGAAGTTTGAAGATATTCAAACAGATTGAATAACAGCTGGTGAATCACTGTTAACAGCTTGTGTACGGTATTTTGATTATGGGTTAAGCCCTGAATTGGGAATGACTGAGCTTCTGATGACTCACCCCTTCCTCACCATTTGTCAGTGATATGACAGCCATCAGTGTCTCTCTGATAAGAGCCATCAGAGAGACAGATTAGATTAAATGGTACCATTTTGTGTCTGTGCTTATCTCACTCTCCCAAGCAGTACACTGTAAAATCCTGTTAATTTTACTCAGAGTGTATAAAATGCTTCCATTTGTGCACTTTGAGTTAAATTAACACAACTTTATTGTGTAGTTGTTGCATGTTTTTTTTTTATCTCAATTTGAAAGTTTTCATGTGTTTTGAAGGCATGTGATTTTAATCACATTTTAATCACTACTTTTATCTTGGAAAAAAGGCTGAGTAGTCATGTAATGTTTTGTATACAATTCTCCCAGGTTATGAACAAAACAGACCTGGTACAACAACCATTTCTGCAGTTGCAATGCAGGAAAAAAAAACCTTGAATATATTGTAAAATAGAATGTACAAACATTTAGAATATATAGTTGTATATTTTATATGTCAAATAGATTACGCATATGTTACATGATTTTAAAATTAAAGTAATTTTGTAAGATTATGAAGTGTCTTATTAGGGGAAGTGATACTTTCTTCTGAGTTCAAGTTGATGTTGCACAGTCACTTGTATGGCTTGGTCTTTTTTCTGTACACAGTACCATCAAAATAAGCTTTAAAATGTTAATATTGTTTCAAAAGAAATTAATAAATATGTTTACATACTGACATCTTGTAGATTGTTATATTGAATAGTCAACCTCGATATTATGAAATATTTCCAAATAAAAATGTTCAAACATTTGCCATGAGAGAATTGCTTATCAAGTCAATATTTTTTTCTCAGCTGTCACACATATTTTTTTAAATATGCTCTCTGATCCAACTTTTTGGGATGAACAAATAATTAGAAAGAAGGAAAAACAACAACAAAAGTGTTGTACCCTTCCTGGTGCCCTCGTCGTTTGGAATGGCGGCGGGACTGTGACACTCTATAAGGTTCCATATGGACCCCTGGTGGTCCCAGGACCATACATTGACAAACAGAGATACAGAGGTCAACATAGGGGAATAAAACACACACATTTATGCATTTGATAGCTAATAGGTATTACATTTGATATGTAAATCCGACTGGACCCCTCCAGGCTGGCAGCTGTTATGTTACCTTCACTGGCCTTGCTTATTATTGACCAGACCTATCAGGAGGTGCATTCTATTCAAAGACGGTACTTATGTGCAGGTGCACATTGGAATTGAGAATGTGGAAAACGACAGCTGCAAATGATTGTTAGGCTAACAATTTTACCAGAAAACAGGCACAGCACCTCGAGGATCACGGGCAGTATAGAGGGTATGCACATGCATAAATAAAGTGAGTATCAAATTGAGTGGCAAAGTGAGTGGCAACACTGGCAAAGTGAGTTTAATGCCGTAGTAGATGCAATCAGATAGGACTTTTCTATCTGGAAAATCTGTATGGGCTGTCAAGGCCAGAAAGTTGTTTTTTTGACACTCAGTATAGGCGTTCCCGCATACATGTCTACAACATGACACTGGGACACGCCCCCCTCATCTAGACTGAGTGGCAAAACATTGAGCAGTATGGTATGGTACCACCTGTTTCTAAATGTCACATATAATAATGCAGGAGCTAGTTAGCAGCACGTTGCATTGAAAATAAACTCACATGCACATCATTTCTTGACAGAAAGTAGTTTCATAACATGTCTACGGCCGATTTTTATGAAACAAAACTTTGCAGATAGAAATAAGATAATTCAAGCTTTTTTGTACAGCTGCAATGTTGGTGAGTTTGTTGTTTAATACAATCAGACATCCAAACAGACTTGATGTGTATGGGCTGTCAAGGCCAGAACGTTGTTTTTTGCCACTCAGTAGGCGTTCCTGTATAACTTCCGGAAGTTCCGGGTGCGATGATGTCACACGCGGCCAGTCAAAGCTAAAAAGGGTGACCCAAAAGAAATTGCAATAGTATAATCGTTCAAGATTATGATCCTTAGGGTCATCTAATTAACATATTAAAAATGGATTATTATATACATGTTTTATCATGGTAAATTCAGGGGTTGAACGTTAGGGTACCATTGAAAACCTATATAAGGCAAATATTTGAATTATGCTTTAAGTAGCATGTGACATGTCAAACTAGGGGTTATTCATGATTCTGAACCCATTCCAAGCATTAGTTTTGCATGAAAAACACTTCTTGGCCTAAAAATAGCCATAGCCACTTGCCCAAATGTGATAACCTCATCACATTAATTTTGTGAAGATGCGGTCATTCGGCCAGACTGGCCTAGTATTCTGAAACTGAAACATACTGGACACCTGGCAAGCCTCTGAGTCCTGCTGGTCTGTAGGTCTGTGCCATTCGTTGCTGCCTCTACCACCTTTTCACACTAAACCCAAAGCGTTTATTTCTAAACACTTATTTGTAACACTTTTTAAACGTGTCACAGTGTTTAGATTATAAACAGAAGAACATGTTTAATCGCCAGTAACACTTTTTAAACACATACACGTGTTTAGCTTTTACAATCAAAGTCAGTCATATAGGTGTTTAGAATTCGAACACTAGGTGTTCTCGTGAGGTGTTTGAGTGAACTCGTGTTCTACTGTATTTTATAAAAAATTATAAACATTTGGCATTTTATTATTACACACTGGTGTTTAGGTTTTAAACGCGTCACATGTTCCAGGGATTTACAGTGATTGCACAATGGAGGGATGAGATCCTTTGCAAAGCAGTTTGTGTACACAAATAGACTATCAGAGTGAACCGCTTTGGTTCCTGGTTTTCACAGACAATGTGGGATTTTGTAGCTCACAAAATAGTATAGCAGGCATTTATTTTCTGTGTTCTTGAATAGCTTTGACATGGGCAATATTAATTTGCTACAGTAACTGGAGTAAAAGATAGGCTACTGTGAATTTGGCTGGTAGTGTGCCCTCTGCTGACAAGTTGAGAGTGACTTGCAGTAATGCATTCTCTTACATGAAAATGTGACACAGTTGTTTGTAATGCAGCTGGTATTCTATATCTGTAGACAAACATAATGTGAATGTGACTTGGCTAATTCAGTCTAGCGTTAGCCTTAAACATCTTTTTTTGCACATTGCACAAGGCTGCATATTGAGGCATGCGAATAATGGGGGCTCTTATGCAATCCATGACATGTCTTTTCTTGATTTTCTTCTTCATAGGCTACCGTTAACCATATGCACAAAAGCCACAGTGAAAATTAGATGAGTGTGGCAGAGATGGTAGGGTAGGGATTTGGTGTGTGTGTGTGTGTGTGTGTGTGTGTGTGTGTGTGTGTGTGTGTGTGTGTGTGTGTGTGTGTGTGTGTGTGTTATTACTCTAAACCAGACATAAGGAAAACAGTGACATGTTTTACTTATAGTGAAAATATCAGACATACAAGTTCACAACGTGTTGTGCTGTGAGCTTAAAATGAAACACTTAAAAATATGTTTTAAATTGATCACCTTGAACAGATCAAGTCTCTCTTCAGCCGGCGTGTTTCCTCCTCCGCGTCATCAGTGCCCATACCCGAGGCGGGGTTGGTGAAAGGGCCTTTCTGTGTGGAGTTTGCATGTTCTCCCCGTGTCCCCTATAGGGTAGGTACCCTCACAAAAAACATGCAGTAATCCTGGTCTCTAAACTGCCTCCCCCTGGCCAGCCGGGGCACCTGATGGAGGGGAAAGGAACTGGTTGGAATAACGTGTTCCTTCCACTCGCTACGTCCAACCAGGGAAACTCCCCCCTGTCAGGTGTAAAAGGAGCAACTTGGACACTTAGGCATGAAGGAAGCCTGAGTTCAAGTCCGTTACTCTCCCCAGGTTGGCGGAGGGTGTGTAGAGCCCAGGATCACATTAGATAATTGACACAGGGGTGAAAAATGGGTTACAAAATCATGGGATAAAAATTATATAAAAAATTTAAAAAAAGTCTCTCTTCAGCCTAGTCTAATGTACAGCAGTGTGTAAAATGGTAATGCATAATTAAATTGTGCTCTAACTAAGACTTCTAAATAAGAATTTCTTCATCACTCTTTTGGTAAACCGGAATAAAAATAAAAACGTGAATGACTCAAAATAACTTGATATTTTCCTTTCATACGACTATAAGTACCTCCAAAATATGACTCTGTGTTGATTTGTTATCTAACCTGAGCCATCTGCCACCGGCTGAATGAAGACCTGTGGGGGGGGACCAACAATAGACTCTTCTGAATCACGTTTTGGTCCACTGGAGGAAACTATTCTCCCTTGTCAGTCACGTAAGGCTGACCTTTGTGAAATTCTGTTATATATAATACAGTATTATATAGTGTATTATCACACAGCACTGACACATATACCTCCTATGATATCTTTATATCTAGCATTACAGCTTTATTATTATAACACAAATGTTACCAAACAGATTAATTTGGCCAACTTGTCCCCAAAAGCATAATGTAGTTCACTTGCAGCTTCCATTTAAGAGATGAAAATGTTAACAGCAATTCTTATATACCCTTGTTTCCTTTAGTCTTCACTCTCAACACAAAATGTTACCAAACCGATTTGGCCAAATTGTCCAAGTCTGACCTATAAGAAGCACACAATTGTTGCTTGAGACACATGCAGGCAGACACATATGTGCACACGCATGCGCACACACACGCACGCACGCACGCACGCACGGCGCACGCGCACACACACACACACACACACACACACAGTGAATCCAACTTAATATTCCTTTTCATGCAGAGGATAAAGACAACTCCATTTTGTCATTATGTTTTCCAGTGGCAAAAAGCAGGGGTGCACTTTTCCTTGTTCATTGTTCTCACGTGGACTGGTATATCTAATAAAATAAATAAAAATACAATCTTTCTCTCTATACAAACTGATGGCCATCCCACTTTATCATATAAAATACAATGATGGGTGTAATAATCATCGCCAGTTATAAATCGTAAAGCAGTGTGGTAGACTGCTTCGAGAGGCTTCAGCCTGGTGAACGAAGCACAGACATTATTACAGAATGACAACGTGATTCAGTTGTCTTTCTACTAGCAAGAGAAAAACAAGACTTAATTGTTTCTGTATAGGAAACCAATCTGTCCTCTTAATGTTTTGGTTAGGTGCTCCAAATGTAGCCTGGTTAATAAACCAGACCGAATCAGCCGTTGGCAAAAAAAAGTTGCCTACCAGCGGATTACGGTCTGGCGAGGCTCAGTAGCACGCCTCTTTCCTACAGCAGAGAACAGGTCGGACCAATCGGGACACGGTATGCAATATAGGCGGGCTTTGGTACAGTGACGTTCAATGCTTGAGACTTTTGACTGACAGTAGCTCTGACCAATTGCGTCAAAGAGAAAATGTTCCCCGGGAAATGAAATCCAAGTGGAGCCAGCCCAGACTGATATACCGCGACAGTGTTGTGTGATATTAGTCTGGCTTATTAGCCAGGCTACTCCAAATGGGGAACTGTCCATAAGTTCGACAACCCGTTAGTCTGACCTACGTGGCCGGTTAAGACTGATGTTAGGGTTAGCGATCTACGTGGCCGGTTAAGACTGATGTTAGGGTTAGCGATCTACGTGGCCGGTTAAGACTGATGTTAGGGTTAGCGATCTACGTGGCCGGTTAAGACTGATGTTAGGGTTAGCGATCTACGTGGTCGGTTAAGACTGAGGTTAGGGTTAGCGATCTACGTGGTCGGTTAAGACTGAGGTTAGGGTTAGCGATCTACGTGGTCGGTTAAGACTGATGTTAGGGTTAGCGATCTACATGGTCGGTTAAGACTGATGTTAGGGTTAGGGTTAGGGTTTGGGATAGTGTTAGTAATCGATCGGACTAACAGGAGGTCGGAACAATGTCATGTATTGTTACCCTCCAAATGGACCTTAAAGGAATGGGTGACATAAAACTTTTATGTCACCCATTCCTGAAAGGTATAGGCCTAATGGGATGAGAGATTCTATAGTTCTACTGTTACGTCAGAAACCCAACAAATATACACAACACAAAAGCCTGTGATTTCTCATCAACATAGTCATAGTTAAATGTTTTCGTTCTGTGGTCGTCCATTTGAGGCTGGGGCCTTTTAGAATAGCTCTGATTCAGGGTACTATATAGCTTTGGAGGTACAACACTGTTCCTACATTCAGTCACTGGTATCACTGTGTGTACTGTGTACATTCAGTCACTGGTATCACTGTGTGTACTGTGTACATTCAGTCACTGGTATCACTGTATGTACTGTGTACATTCAGTCACTGGTATCATTGTGTGTACTGTGTACAAAGCTCATTCCATAAAACAAGTGACAAACATTACACCACTATGGTCTGCAACTTCAAAGCATGTGTGTAATAATATAAAAAAGCACAAAGTGAAATCCAAATGCTCCATATATATATATATACAACATACTGGCCTAAAATAGTCTTTTGGTAACTGTCTACCGAATCACAGATCAGACAGACAGACAGACAGACAGACAGATCTTTCTCGACAACTGTCGATTTCTGGACAATCTCCTTTGACACTGCATTCCCTTGGGTCCTCTGCGATACACTTTTTGAGTGGTGCAAACCACTCCAACAACTGGCTTTGTTAGTACCCGTGTGTGTTTGTGCTTGTACGGGTGAGCATGGTTGCTATGGTTAGTATGTGACGTCACTGACATCACAGATGCTTTCCTGGTTCTAATGTACAGTAACTATAACAATAAATGTGTAGTTGCACCACTCAGTTCACACGGGTGTGATTTTTTTAAAGTTGATTAGTTCTCGCATTCACTGGAATGCCCCAAGATGTGCAGGCTGCAGGGGACACAGGCAGATTTTGTAGGGATCTCCATATATGGGCATGATGGGACAGACAGACATGCAGAGATTCCGCACATTTATAAGGGTTTGGGATGCGTCCCTCATCCCCTCATCCGTCCCTCATGCCTATATATGGTTATGTCTGAGTCATAGTGATGGGGCAGTATGTATATATATATATATATATATATATATATATATATATATATATATATATATATATGTGAAGCACATTGGGTTGCACTTGCTGTATGAAATGTGCTATACAAATAAAGTTTTTTTTGATTGATTGATTGATATATAATAATTATATATTATATATATAATAATAATATTATCTCCATATATGGGCATAAACAGGACACAGACACACATGCACTCATGCAGAGAACAAAACACAGGTTTCCAATGCACACGGTTACTTTAATAAACGGGCTGCCGACGTAACAACATCACAGGATGTCTAATAAAGAATTGAAAACAGCACTAAAGAGTGCCAGAGAGGCCATTAAAAATAAAGAATTCAAAGAGGCTCTTAAACACTGCAAAGCTGTTTTGAAACTTGAGAAGAACAATTATAATGCGTGGGTGTTCATTGGCTTGGCGACAAGTGAGCTGGACCAGCCAGACCAGGCCCAGACTGCGTACAGGAAGGCTATTGAACTGGAACCTGAACAGCTACTGGCATGGCAGGGGTTGGCCAATCTGTATGAGAAGACTGACCAATGGGATTTAAAAGCAGACCTACCTGACATCTACCAGAGGCTTAGTGAGCTGTATGCCAGCTCAGACAAAAACAAATGTTATGATGTGATCCAGAAATTGTCAGACATCTATCAGTCGGATAAAGAATATTTAAAGTTGGCTAAAGTCTGCCGACGGCGTATTGAACTGAAGGAAGAGGAGGCTGTGGAGAAGAATGTGTTAATGGACCTGTGGAAGCAGATCATCTGTCTGCTCTCGGACTGCACAGAGTCTGAGAAGCAGGACAATGAAACGCAACAGCATCTAATCACAGCCTTTGAAAGGGCCATGCTTCTCACCAACCCTGTGCCAGGAGAGGACCACAGGAAGCTCTCAGCCGACTTTGTCAAATGTCTATCAAAACTGTCACACAAAGATGCCAAAATGAAAGAGGCGTGTGAGCACATGCTGTCCCTCTATCCAACTCTCAGTTATCCTCTGGAGGTCCTCTGCTCTAACTATCTAAAAACAGGTGTCCTCAGTGAGGAGTCAAGCCACTGTTTTTCCCGGCTCCTGGAAATGGTCCCAGACAGTGGTTTAGGTAATCTAGGTCTGGGTATCAAAGCTCTACAGGAGGGCAAATATATAGATGCCATTAAGAAGCTGACACAAGGGTTAAAACAAATAGGTTCCAGTACAGGCTGGTACAGCCTGGGACTGGCCCAGCTCAGAATGCACAGCTACTCAGATTGTGCCACATCCTGCGCCCAAGGTCTGACTTTGTGTATGTCTGGAGATGAGAAACTGAGGCTCAGCCTCCTGAGGCTGAGGGTCGAGGCCTTGGTGAGGAGCATGAATGAGAAGGCTGCAAACCAGGCTCTGGAGATACTCACAGAGATCCCAGGTGCTGAAAATGATTCTGTTCTAATGGTCTTTAAAGGAAGAGCGTATCTGATCACAGGACAGGTGGACCGCGCTCTCCAGATATCATCTGAGCTGCTGGCATCTGACCCTAATTTGTCCCAGGGCTTGGCGCTAAGAGGACTTGCCCAGTCAGCCCAGAATCAGCATCAATTGGCAGAGCAGAGTTTCATGCAGGCAGCAGCCCAGGGCCCAGATTGTGGGGAATACTATTTTCTCTTAGGACAGCTCTACTGGGACATGGGAGAAGAGACTCGTCAAGACAGGACCAAGGCTCACATGCACTTGCTGAAGGCAGCAAAGCAGGACTCCCATCTTGGTTCCGTGTTCCGCTACCTGGGACATTACTACCGCGAGGTGGCTAAGGACCGTGGCCGAGCACAAGGCTGCTATAAGAAGGCCTTTGAATTGGACAACAACGATGATGAGGCAGGGGCTGCCGCTGTGGACCTCAGTATGGAACAAGGGGACATGGACACGGCCTTGGCAATGCTTCAGTCA
Organism: Electrona antarctica; assembly: GCF_951216825.1. Taxonomy (NCBI): domain Eukaryota; kingdom Metazoa; phylum Chordata; class Actinopteri; order Myctophiformes; family Myctophidae; genus Electrona; species Electrona antarctica. The sequence goes on along the minus strand of NC_136789.1, from coordinate 25,170,166 downwards.
GTGTTACAGAAAGCCTCTCCAGGCTCGGCCAAGTGGGCCTGGATGAGAAGTGGCCTGTACCACCTAAAGGTTGGACAGCACCCACAGGCCATTGCCGATCTGCAGGCAGCTCTGAGGGCAGACCCAGTTGACTGGGTGTGTTGGGAGTGTTTGGGTGATGCCTACCTGAACCGCAGGAGCTTCACGGCAGCCATGAAGGCCTTTGGCAAGGCCCACCAGCTCCACCCTTCCTCCATCTACAGTGTCTACCAGGTAGCTGCAATCAAACAGACCATGGGCAAATTCAAAGAGGCTGCTGCAGAGTACCTGCAGATCACAGCACGAGAGGACTATGTCCCTGCTCTCAAAGGTCTAGGGGAGTGTCTGTTGGAACTGGCTAAAGGTATGATAGAAGATTGCAGAGATGAAGGGGCGATTGACTTCATCCAACAGGCTATAAAAAACCTCTTCAGAGCAGTGGAACTGCGTCCAGACCTGTCCTGTTTGTGGAAGCTGCTTGGAGATGCTTGCACCACCGTTGGAACCATGTCTCCAAACAGAGCCAAAGTTCTAGTGCCTGGACCGTTGGCTGGTTTAGAACCCACCACCCAGAGCCACAGTCTTAACCAGGCCCAGACACTCAAGGTTGGGGAGAGGTTTTATGGCCGTGCCCTGAAGTTAATGCCTGAGGCTGCTAGCCTTTGGTATGCCCTGGGGTTATCCTACTACCACCAGGCCAACTTATCCTGCCCTGCAGAGAAGGGCAGCTCTCTGCTGGAGAAGGCCCAGCAGTGTGTGAAAAAGGCAATTATGATGGACAGTGGGAACCACAGCTATTGGAATACTTTTGGAGTGATTGCCATGAACAAAGGAGTCGAGAACTTTTCCCTGGCTCAGCATTGCTTAATCAAATCCATTCAAGCAGAGGCTAATAATGTTGTTGCCTGGACAAATCTTGGTGCCCTGTATCTGAAGAAGGAAAATATTGAGCTTTCACATGAGGCCTTCAATATTTCCCAGTCCTTGGAGCCCCTTTATGTCAATTGCTGGATTGGACAGGCCCTGATAGCAGAGACAGTGGGAAACCATGATGCCATGGATCTCTTTAGGCACACCACGGAGCTCAGCACACATGCAGAGGGGGTGAAAGGCTATGCCTACTGGGTATGTTCTACTTTGCTTGACAAGAGCAACAGAGACTCTGAGCTGTATCGCTACAATATTGTCCAGATGAACGCTGTCACTTCAGCTCAGGTGGCTCTAAGCAAGTACACAGAGAGAATCCAGTGTGATCCCGATTCCTTCATTATGCTGGGATACCTAAACGAACATCTGCAGCTGAAGATGCAAGCTGTGCAGGCCTACCAGAGGGCTGTGGAACTGCTTCAATCAACATCTCCTTCAGAAAAACTGTCTTTTGCTCTAGGCAGCTATGGCCGTGCATTATGCACCTTGGGTCAATGGGAAGATGCGGTGCGTGTGTACTCCTCCACGCCACTGCAGGACCTCTGTGATCTGACTGGCCTGGCTCTGGCCTTCTGCAGGGCAGGGCTCATCCCACAAAGCACTGATGCGTATGAGCGTGCCCTGGCGGTGGCATCAAGTGAGAAGGAGAAGGCATACGTCTTGACAGCCCTGGCGCTGCTGCAGAACAGGCAGGGTAACCTGGACGCTGCTAAAACCCTGCTCTTCAAATGCTCCATGTTAAAGGAGCCTATCCCAGAGTCTCTACTGTGCCTCTGCGCTCTTGGTTTGGTCCACCGTGACGCTACGCTAGCCACCGCAGCTCTAACAGAGCTGCTGAAACTGGGAATGGCCACAGGAGATGCTGTGGAGCAGCAATGTCTGCTCACATGTGCCCTTTTGAGCCTGCAGGGTAACTACAGTGCTGTTCAGAGGGAGGCATCCAGAGCCGTACATAGCAATCCAGGCAACCCATCTCTATGGGCCCTCCTGTCTAGGCTGGTCCCAAAGTACTGCCCCGGGAAAGCTAATGGTGGAGCGATGGCCGGCCACGTGGCCTGTCTTTCTAGTGTAACCCAAGGAAAGAGGGCATTGTTATACCGTGGCTTAAACCAGCTGGCCAGTGGGAGACACTCTAGAGAAGACAGGCACAGGAATGCACTGAAGACCATGCAGAGAGCTGTGCTGATGTGTCCTGATGACCCTGCGGCGTGGGCGGGATTAATGGCTGCCTGTCACACAGAAAACACTAGCTGTTTCCTCTACGGCTCTGCTCCTTGCAGAAAAGGACTGGAGCTGACCCTGATGTCAGTGGTCTCTGACAAAGTGCGTGACGTGGAAGAGTTGGAGCACCCCCTATCACAGGCTCTGGAAGGCTGGGTACTGCAACAGGCAGTGACAGGTCTCACCTTGGGAGGACAGCTTGACCAAGCTGAGGCCCTCTGCTCACAGGTGCTGAATGTGTCTCCAGAACATCCAGCAGTAGTGCTGTTGCTCAGACAGGTGCAGTGTCAGCGCCTCCTTGTGGCTGAAGGTGGCACTGCACTACCAAAGGCTGTACTTGAACAGCTCAGTAGCACCGTCATGGATAACCCCAACCACTTAGGAGCTTGGCATTGGTTTGCAGAGGTTTATCGTAACCAGGGACTTCTGTCCCAAGCTGTGACGGCGTACAGGCAGAGCCTGCAGCTGGCCTCGCAGCTTGGTGTGCACAGTAGCCAGATTTCCAGCCTGCTCAGACTGGCTTTGCTGGCCCTGAGACCCTGCATGGCTGGTGTTCCTGGTAATGACTGGAAAGACTTGGTGCTTGAGGCCACAACCGAGGTGCTGAAGTTGGGATCCTCCCCTGTGGTGGTCCTCTTTCAGGCTCTGCTTCAGTTTACCACTAAGATGGCCACTAGGGAAACCAGGTGTCTGCTGGAGCGCCTGGTGTACATGTCCTCCCAGGACTGCCCTGTGTCAGTGGGCCAGGTGGCCAGGTGGTACCTCCTCAGACACCTTCATGCCAAAAATGACCAGGAGTTGATGGATACTCTCTTGGAACATGCCAAAATGAAGAGAGACCACAGACTGCTAGAGTTCCATTCGCTGCTTACATCCCCTTCCTTGTCCTGAGGCTCAGACAGACCCAACACAAGATGAAACACCCATCTGTATTCACACTGCATGTGAAATTAATTATTGACGCCCCTGTCCGTGTGTCCGTCTTTCCGTCTGTTTACTATAGCTATCTCCAGCACTAGTTGGCCCGGTTGATTTTTGCAAAACACAAATCATGAATGCAGCGTCCAATCGCTGCGAAAGGCGTAAGAAGGAATGGTACCCTTTTCACATTGGCCTATTATAGGGCCACCAGGAGGCCACAATAACCTACCTGACCTGGCGGAGACTTGTGCTCCGAGGAGCACCTTTTCGAGTCTACACATTATAAGGTGAGTCCTCCTCACTGGTGATGGATGGTTTAACTATCTTCATTAATCCATCCATTATTAGTTGTAATACACAGCCTGCTACATTAATTTAAACTTTAAACTTAAAATATAAATTAAAAAACATAATTATAATATGTTAAACATTTCTGTACACAAAAAAGAAAACCACACGCGCGTGCGCACGCACGCACGCACGCACGCATGCACGCACGCACGCACGCACGCACGCACGCACGCACGCACGCACACACACACACACACACACACACACACACACACACACACACACACACACACTCTGTGTAGTATTCTTGCTAAATATGTGAATGGAATTGACATTTTACTGAATTGCTGTATGATCTTTGTTTTTATTCTGATCATTATTTAAGTCCCAGTCAGATAAAATCAAGTGAAGTAAATTTGTTTTATTGTAGCCTATATCTTTCATTTGATTTATTCTTTAAAGGAAACTGTTGCACGTTTTTACAAATGTAATGCTATAAAATAAAGCGTATTGTTATTAGCCTATTATTATTATTATTATTATTATTATTATTATTATTATTATTATTATTATTATTATTATTATTATTATTATTATTATTATTATTACAAATATTATTAGTATTAGTATTAGTATTAGTATTAGTATTAGTATTAGTATTAGTAGTAGTATTAGTATTAGTATTAGTAGTAGTAATAGTACAGTAGTAGTTTTGGTTTCTGTCTTTCTTGGGGAAACGCCGTTTATTCCATGAGAGGGCGCTATCATAAAAAACTACAATCCCAGAATGCCTTGTAACATTGACTCTGGCAACGTTTCGGTACTGTCGACGTGGGAAGGGAGGGATCCGTGCAGTCACAAACAAAATAGTCAGGGCTGTAATGTTATGTTAGCTAATGTTTCATGAGACATTATGGGTCCATGGTAATTCCGTTTGATCGACTGGTCAATGACATCGGAAGCATGTGGCTTAAACCCGAGGAGATATTGCTTAAAAACGCGTTTAAATTATGGGTCACTGAGAATAATAATGATTATTTCATATTGCAAAGGAGACGGGGGTATGGTGAGGGTGCAGGCGGTTTGACAGGTAACGTCATGTTTTCACTACTCCGTATCTTTCTACCAAGCAGATGTTGTTGCATTCCCAGCCCATCGCATAACCTATGAATAAATAAATATGCAGAGTGGTCAGATTGATTTCATAATTTGTATTGTGCCAGATATGAACGACGTGTGCTGTTCTGGACATGTATTGCAACAGGTAACAGGTTTGGTGAAATGAGGACTCTTCTCAAGTTACCAAACATTAGTTCTACCCCGTATGATAAACATTAGTATGTTTATCCTGTCGGGTAGCTCTGCTTTACTGCTCTTGCTGCCTTGGAGCAGTAAGGCTATGGACCAGAGCTAGTATCCGGGTATTGCATTTGATTAAATGCTTGTTTTGTTAAAGTTAACATTACATTTCCAATCCATCTGATTTGGCTGATCTGTACGTGTTTAGGCTACTGGGCTGTGGGTGGGCGTGGGCCCATTATTATGACATATTATACCAAACTTCTATACTACTCTATAATTAATTATTCTAAACTCTGATTGACATCCAGATCATGTATTAGTAATTTGACAGTTCAAGGAGTTCAAGCAGTAATACTGACATTCCCACTAGATGGCCAAGCTTAGCCTATTTAAGTTCCTTTCCTGACTGAGTGTCACCACCACCATCCTAATGAATGGGTTTTGTGGATGAACAAATTGCAGCATGTGGGCAGTGTAATGATGGTGGAGGTTAATCACTGCTTGACATTACATTGACAGTGGTTGCACTTGAACCCCTCTCCAACAAAGACCCCTGCCTCTGTCTGAAGTATCCTGTTTGAATCTCTCCCTAGTGCTACAGAGATTTCGCCTTCATGAATAATGTTTGCTTTTCTGTCTGTAATAATGTGGTGATTTACTGCGACAACAGCTGGAGAGCTCTGTCAAACCAAGCGGGCCCTGTGTAATGCTAATGCTGGTGTGAGTGTGTTTTAGCTGTGACCTTGTTAATAATTCAAAGAGGGCATGTCAGAGATAAAAATATTAGATGTCATGGGCATTGAGCACTGCCATGGACCCTGGGAAATGGAATATCATGTCCTCACAGCAATGAAGTATGGTTTCTTTAAAAAGAGCACCATTAATCATACTTTCATCATGAATACATTTGTCAAGTGTTCATATCTGTCACAACTTTGCTTGCATTTACAGGGCTTCTTGTGGGAACTCTGGACACTGTGTTGGATTCTACATCCAAGGTTGCGCCCTTTCGGATTCTACACCACACACCAGACTCACAAGTGTCTTGGTCAATAGCATGTGGTATGAAGTGTTTAACTTTTACCTCATTTGCAAAAACAATCATATCATTTAAAATTTAGTTTACATTTTTGCAGAAGTTCTTGTTTTTGTAGCTGATGCTGCTATTGTTGTTGTTGGGTTGGGTTAGCTGCAACCAAAGAGGAGATCGTCCAGCACTGGGAATGGCTGCAGCAGAACATCATGAGAACGCTCTCTGTCTTCGACTCTAGTGATGACATTACCAGTTTTGTGCAGGGCAAAATCAGAGTAAGATGCATCACGATCACACTACTGAAGTCTGGTCAGGCAGCACAGCTCTTTTTTAATGGGCGGATGCTTAGTTAATTCAATAAAAGTTAATTCATAAAGTGCAGGGATATACAGTTTTATCAACAATTTTGGAGATGCTTCAGTCGATGAATGCTCCAAACCAGCAGTGACCATTTTCCGCCGTTTTGTAGGGTCTCATTGCTGAGGAAGGGAAGGTGTCAATGGTGCACGAGGATGACCCAGAGAAGTTTCGAGAAGCCCTTTTAAGGTTTGAGAAGTGGTTTGAACTTCCTCAGAAGGAGAAGCTGGTCACCTACTACTCCTGCAGCTACTGGAAAGGCAGGGTCCCCTGCCAGGGCTGGCTGTACCTGAGCACAAACTTCCTCTGCTTCTATTCCTATCTGCTCGGATCTGAAGGTAAGTAATACAGGTCTGCAATGTGCTTTGCTGACACTGGGGATTTGTTTACAGCACATTATGTTGCTTATAGTGTACAGTAGGTGCGTATGCGTAAACAGATTCAACATGATCGACTTTGGTGTTTACATTTTGGCCTAAGGTTGGTGCTAGAGAAAAGGTCATGGGTTAATGAAATTAATAGAGTTCATCTTCTGGGGTGCATGAAGGTGCACACTGCACAGCAATGTTTCCCTTGGCAATCCAGTCAGTATTATTATTTTTTTTTTTAAGATATCTTGTTTAGGATAAACATTTTGGACAGACTGACCAAAAAAAACATACTGGTGGAAAAGTTAATAAAGCCAGATCTCAGTCAGTGCTCCTGATGCACATGCATTTTGTGAAGGATGGTACAGTACAGTGTTACATGTTAAAAATGTCATCATTGACCTGTCAAATTAAATCTTTATACATCAGAGCACTGCAGAAGTGAAATAGCACTAGATTTTGGGGGGTCCCAGAGTTAAGTGACAATCAAATATACTAGTATACAAACTATTACTATACTATACTATAAAAACTGGTCAAACTTTGGCCAAACTGTCAAATAATATAGGAAAGAGGTAAAAACTATAAAAAATGCTAATCTTGTATGCTCACAATGCCTTGGATGTAGTGCAAGGCGTTGTGAGCTTGTAGATCAGCTATTTTTACGATATGTATCCTATCTGTGGAACAGAGTATTCCAAATGCTTGTCAGGGTGGGGGATCTCCAGTTCAAATATGATTATTGTGGGAGGTCACCACTGAATTAGCAGATAATGGTATGACACACAGTAAAGGTACATAGTAAAGTGTAAAAAAAATAGAGGTTTTTTGTTTTGTTTTAATCACTAACGTGCAACTTTAAGAACAATACTATAGCTATGAGAAGGAAAAGAGGTGTTCCGAGCACTATAAAAAGCTCAAAACGGAGAGGGCGGATGTAAAATCCGGGTACTTCACTTACTACCTTTTTGTAGTGCTCGGATCGCACCTCTTCTTTCTTGTTCTATAGTCCCCGTTGATCCTTGAAGCACCAACCGTACTCTTGTACCTCCCACTGAGCACCTGGTTGATTTCTTTCTTTGCAATGCTATAGCTATGTTGTGATTATTAGGATGATTATTTATGATGATTGTGATTATTATTAGTTTTAAGCAAGCTATATTGAGGAGCTCAGTTCACATCCTCCTGTCACATGTTTAGATGTTATTGCCACTAGTTGAATTTCAGTGAATCTGTGTACAGTGCATCTTTAAATGACAGTTATTGTGATTCCTCAGTGAAACTGATCGTCTCCTGGGATGAGGTGTGGAGGCTGGAGAAAACCACTAATGTCATTCTCACTGAGAGCATCCATGTTCTGGCTCATGGCGAGAATCACTATTTCTCCATGTTGCTGCACATTAATGAAACTTTCCTTATCATGGAACAGTTGGCTGACTACTCCATCAAGCGTCTTTTTGATAAAGAGACATTCCAACGAGAACCAGCCCTCTCTGACCCTCTTCAGATTACCAAGAGGTACTGACTGTTACACTGACTGCACGGTGTTATATAATCCTATTACCTTAGTAATGGTGGTAAACTCAGTCCAAGGCTGCATAGCAGTGGTGTAATAATGATTTTTTTCCCGGTACCACGGAACGTCACGCGCACGCACGTGCACATGCACTCGTGCGCACGCACCTACATGTGCACATCACGGCATGTGCACAGAACACCTGATAGCCTGCCTAAGCCTATATTGTTAAGTGTATGAGAGTTTTAGACACACAAACACAAAAGTAGACTTAAAATAATCAGACAAACTTCTTTACTGCACAATCGCAAAACTATAAAGTTTGCTTTGGACGAATGAATCTGTTGTTTGATGGCGGAGTAGCCTACTGGAGCCATACATGTGAGTGTGAGAGGACTAGGATACTAGAAAAGGCCCTTTACAGTTCACTCTCTGACGTTCCATTTGCTTTGCTCTCCTCCAGAGGCCTGGAGACTCATGCTAGGAGTGAGCAGTTCCGGGCATTTTTCAGACTTCCTAAAGAGGAGAATCTGTTAGAAGTATATGAGAGCTTCCTGTGGGTCCCCTTCAGCCATTTCAACACACTCGGCAAAATCTGTGTCTCCGAGAGCTACTTGTGCTTTGCAAGTCAGGATGGGACCCAGTGCTACGTTATTATTCCCATGCGAGAGGTAAAGCAAAGCACAGTGCATTGTTACAAAACAGCATACGCCTGTAAAACCAGCTTGTCTCTAATAAGTTCTTGTTTTTTTATGTTTTTAGAAATAGACAGCATGGGCTGTTAGCAGGAGTTGAACAGTATCTCATCTTATTTATTTTGTGCTGTTGAACAATGGCCTCTTGCAGATCATAAGTGTGGAGAAGCCAGACAGCAGCAGCAGGGCGTTGGCGGTGTGTTTGCGGGGCAAGAGAGCACTGCGTTTCTCAGAGGTCCGGGACTATGAGCGGCTTGCCAATACAATCCGTAGCAGGTGCGGGATGACTGCAAGCCCAAAGCACCTTGCGCAAGCTGAGGTAACTTCCCCTGGTTTACAGGATGTATCTGCTCATCATCCCTTCGTTTTTGTTACGCAATATTTTGTTCTTTTTCCCTTGTTCTCCCAATGTGTTCGTTCTATGCCGATTCCCAATTCCCCCTTGTACTGTATTCACTTGTCACTGTCACTGACCATAGATTTGTTTAATTGGCTGGGCAGCTGTAAGTGGAGATACACATGAGATCATGTGCATTTTAAAACTCATAGTTATAAAATAGTTATAACATTTATATTTAACATTTATAGCAATGGGAGCCCATGGTGGCAGTAACTTTCTGGTTGACCTACAAAATGATGACATCCCTGTAGCAATCTGCTGTTTGCTGTCCTGTTCTGTACCTCCTAGGCTTTGTCACTGTCAGTGAACACACAATGAACAGTATTTTTATACTGCAGTCCATGCAGGGGGTTTGTCAGTCACTCCTCAACCACATTGAGGACAACCCAGAAGAACTAACCCTGATGGTGGGGCAGAGGGACAGCAGTAAGGCAGTCAGCACTGAGGCCCTGATGACTGTGTTCCACCCTCAGGATGCCGAAAACCTCGACCCCAAATTGGTAAGCACCAGTAGACTTTATTTCTTTTGGAAATCTGAGGCACACGATTAATGTGAAGTCGAAATTCTGTGGCTGGTGGGGAAAAACTCTTTTTGTGTTTTGACAGCTTAAAGAGAAGATGAAAGAGCAGTCGTGGAATATCCACTTCTCAGAGTACGGACGTGGCACAAGTATGTTTTTTACCAAAAAGACGCGAGACCTCATTGTTCGTGGTGTACCAGAGGCGTTGAGAGGAGAACTATGGATGCTTTTCTCGGGTATTTCAGAAACATTTTTGTCTCTTGATAATTGAACACTGTGAGATTGTGAGGTTTCATGTACTCTGTTACACACAATTAATGCTGAAGTAATATTGTCAGCAGGAAATTCAGTAGATTGACAGTAGATTGTGTACATGTGTTGGGGCGGCTGTCTGTTTTTAGGTGCAGTAAATGACATGGCCACTCACCCAGGCTATTACACTGACCTGGTGGAGCAGTCCCTGGGCACAAGCACACTGGCTACAGATGAGATAGAGAGAGACCTGCACCGCTCTCTGCCAGAGCACCCTGCCTTCCAGAGTGACACTGGAATCTCTGCTCTACGCAGGGTTCTTACTGCCTATGCCTACAGGAACCCCAAAATTGGCTACTGCCAGGTACAATGCTGGAAAGATGTCTACATCCTTTGCTTGTTGGTGATTAAGCCCATAGGTATATTGGATGTTTATTAATATGCCTATGTTTGATAGCCCATATATCCCCCCCTGTATCTACTGTAGGCCATGAATATTCTCACATCTGTTCTGCTGCTCTACGCTAAAGAAGAGGAGGCCTTCTGGCTACTAGTGGCTGTCTGTGAGAGGATGCTGCCTGATTACTTCAACCGGCGTATCATTGGTGAGAGTCAGGGGTGTCCTGGAGGTGGGCCCAGGTGGAGCATGCAAATGCACGTGCGTACCTATACAGTGCTATACATTTATTCTGGAGCCTGGAGCCACCATAATGCATCTTGAATAATAATAATAATAATAATCTTTATTGTCCCGAAGGATATTTGTCTTCACAATCTGTTCAACACCCACATCAAAAACCACACAGAGCACATAACGCCAAGACAATACAAAAACAAAAACAAAACATGAGGTCCCCACTGTGTACAGAACCATCCTATTGGCGGGGCAGTTTGTTTAATGCCGCGATGGCTGAGGGGACAAAGCTCCTACTAAAACGGACCTTTTTCCATGGCAAGGTTCTGTATCTTTGTCCAGATGGCATGAGGTTAAAGAAGCGATACAGGGGATGATCAGTGTCATTTGATATCGAAAGTGCTAGCCGTGTGATGGCCTTATTGTTCATATCAATCATATACTCATAACCGAGTATAAACTAAAAACAATGCTACTAGCTGTAAGTATTTGGCTAAAAGATTTAATAATAAACAGTATACTTAAGTCTAGGAATGCGTGTGGTTAAAGGTTAGAGTAATGATCTGGGGAGGGCAATCACAATGCATGACCATTGGGGGACTGAATCCTGTATGAGTTTTGTTCCTACCTGGTAGCTGAGCGTTTAGGTATTGACCAGCTGCGACCCCAGAACGATTGAGACGTGTTGCACGGGCCCTCCCTCTGCCCCTCGGTTTCATGTTCCCCTGCCGTGTGTTCTGAGGTCAGTGTCTGCATTTCCTACAGGTGCTCTGGTGGACCAGGCTGTGTTTGAGGAACTGATCCGAGAGCAGCTCCCCCAGCTGGTGGAGCACATGACGGACCTGACGTTATTCAGCTCTGTGTCCCTGTCCTGGTTCCTCACGCTGTTCATCAGCGTGCTGCCCATAGAGAGCGCCGTGAACGTGGTCGACTGCTTCTTCTACGACGGCATCAAGGCCATCCTGCAGCTCGGCCTGACGGTGCTCCACTGCAACATGGAGGCTCTGATCAGTTGCCATGACGACGCAGAAGCGGTCACGGTCCTGAACAAGTCTGTCAAAGGGGCAAAATGGATTGTTTCAAAGTTTAGTTATAGATGATGAATAAAAGCATAAATGTATCCATAATTGCAACATTTGTTAACTTTCTCTCTGCGTGCGCTATTTAATTCCCAACAGGTTTTTTGACAGTGTGACAAACAAAGATAGCCCATTGCCTTCCACTGTCCAGCAAGCCTCAGTGGGCAATAATGACAAAGCAACTCACCTCAAGGTTGAGATCAGTGATCTCATCCGAGAAGCCTACGAGGTAAAATCTAATCATAATTACGCACGCACACACACACACAGTAGATATACATACATATAGTGTGTATAGAGAGAGAGAGAAGGTTTCGTATAACTTTCATTCTGCCTGGACTGTCATATGTCGTTTTCTTAAACTTTAATCATGTCATTTTGTTCAGAAATATGGAAACATTCGTTCGGAGGATGTGGAGAGTTTGCGGAAGAGAAACAAACTCCATGTGATCCAGACATTGGAGGATGCAACCAAACAAAATGTTGTGAGTGCATATTTGCATAACGTTGCATTTAGTTTTATAGTGTTTCATGGTTTACGTCATAGAGCACCGAAGTCTGACGTCAATATCGGTAGAGGGCGCAAATCCACGGGTTCATGTACTTTTTATTTGCATTGTAATCCCCATAGTGGGATTTTAGATCGCCTCATATAAGAACTGTGTTTGAAAAATAAACATGTCATCCCGGCCGTTACACTCATATGGATATGAATAATCAACTGACTGAGAGAAAACGCTATTGTTACTGCTACTGAATTAGTTACATTTTAGCTAGAAACAGACTGTATCATATATGAGTGACTGACTGTCGCAAACGAAACAGAGACACCTCCCTGACAATAACACAGAGACAGCTTGTTTATTTTTGGACAACAATGTTATTCTCCATAGAGAAATTACTTCCGTGAACCAGGCAGAACCAGGGGATGAGTGAGTGACGTCAGGACTTTGGCACTCTATTGCTGTTGTGTTGGGGATTAATTTAAATAACTCTGCTTTCAGAGGGTATCTGTCTGGTGCCTCAGTCAGTTAGTACAGATCATATTATGCTCATTGTGAGTGCAAGAAGAGAACCTTGGCACATATCTGACTCCTGTCTTGTCGTCTCACATGTGTCTCCTCTGACCTTGGTTTTGAATGAAGCATAAAAATGGCGAAAGTACTGTAAATCTGTAAAGTACTGTAAATCTTAACTCTACTTTCAGCTTCGTGTAGTGTCACAAGAGGTGAAGTTTGGCGCCTCGCAACTTGACGACCTTTATCGATTGTTCAAAGTGAGTGAACGTCTTAGTAATTCTCTCGACTGAACTCTTTAGAACACTCTTTAGCTTCAACCTTTTCTTACCAACATGATTGTCATGCAAATATAAATGTCTAAAAGAAATAGTATCACACTATTTATATCTGCTTATCCGTTTTCAGAGGCAGCATTTCCTCAGCTGCTATTGGATGATCAACAGCCAAGCGCTGTTGCACCATGATCCCAGTCTGGCCTACTTAGATCAGTACCAACTGGGCTTTCAACAATTCAGCACACTATTCTCCCTGCTGCAGCCCTGGCCTCTCTGCACCAGCAAGAACACCCTCTCCCTCTGGGTGTTCCGCCTGATAGATGAGAACCAGGATGGCCTTGTCAACTTTAAGGAGTTCTGCTATGCCCTTGGTATGCTCTCTCTCTCTCACTTTTTTCGCCCTCTCTCTCTCTAGCTTTTCTGTTCCATGTTCAACGTCCCATCACTTACCATACCTTGATCTATTCTAAACTCGGCACATAAAGTTCGGAAACTTAACTTTGGTCCATTATTTCTCCACTTTAATAATACCAATTGGTATTGTATGTCATTTCATTTGAATCATTGATTAGTCACCTTTACAACGAGGTACAGCTTGTAAGAACCGGGTGTTCGTGGAATGAGCAACAATGCTAAACGTGTGGGTTGCACCCCCCAAACATTTGCAAAAATGGCAAATGGTTGGTATTCAACCCTTGCTTTGAGTTGCTTAATGGATTGGATGATTGCACTCTCCCACAGTATATTTTTATACTTTATTAATTTTACACTCAGTGTTATGGAACTTAGTAGCGGGTGGGAGATCCAAACGTACTCGCAACTTGCAACAGCTTGGCAACTCTTCCTCATGCTGGTCACTAACCTAGCCACATTTAGCTGTGGGATGGAATTCCATTCCTCAAACAGGATTTGTTGCAAGTCAGCCAACGTGGTTCTGTTGGTCACTCTAGCATGTGACGTACAGCATGTCCAAGCTGATCCCACAAGTATTCAATTGAGGTCTGGACTCACGGCAGGCCATTCCAACCTCCACGCCCAAATTCTGGAGGTACTCTGTGAAGATCCTGGCTTTGTGGGGGGGCGATGTCGTTGTCATACTGTAGGATGGAGTTAGGTCCCAGATTCTGAAGATATGGTATCGCCACTGGCTCCAGAATCTCATCCCGTTATCTCACTGCATTGAATCTCATCCCGATATCTCACTGAGATTGCTCTCAATGATGACAAGTTCTGTATCGTCTATGAGAGAGATACTGCCCTATACCATGCCAAGGTGTTGTGGCTGCGTATGGATCTATACCATGCCAAGGTGTTGTGGCTGCGTATGGATCTATACCATGCCAAGGTGTTGTGGCTGCGTATGGATCTATACCATGCCAAGGTGTTGTGGCTGCGTATGGATCTATACCATGCCAAGGTGTTGTGGCTGCGTATGGATCTATACCATGCCAAGGTGTTGTGGCTGCGTATGGATCTATACCATGCCAAGGTGTTGTGGCTGCGTATGGATCTATACCATGCCATGGTGTTGTGGCTGCGTATGGATCTATACCATGCCATGGTGTTGATCTTCCAGATGCTACTGAGTTCTAGCCTCGCGCAGCCAGACTTCATCTGTCTGCACTGCATTTTGCCCCCAGGCAGATGCAGCGCAGCGGTATATTAGTATCGCAACGCGAGGCTAACTGAGTTCCCTAAGTATAAAAATAGCCAATATGTGTTGTTTTTTCCTTGTTACTGTGGGAGAGTGCAATCATTCAATCCACTAAGCAACTCAAAGCAACGGTTGAATACCAACCATTTGCCATTTTGGCATGTTTAGCCGTGTTGCTCATTCCACGAAAGCCTGGTCCTTAACAAGCTGTAAGTAAGTAGCCTTGCCGAGCCATGAGGCCCATAGGGCAGGAGCCTATCTCCTGTTTCTGTAGCGTGAGGCAGCTTGATGTACAAGTACACCCCCTGGACATGACGCTAGTATGTCGCAGGGACTTACCCCCAATCCAACCCATGATGCTGAGTGTCAAGCAGGGAGGCACTGGGTCCCATTTTTTTAGAGTCTTTGGTATGACCCGGCCGGGGATTGAACCCCGACCTCCCAGTCTCAGGACGGACACTCTAACCACAAGGCCACTGAGCTGGTACTGGTGTAATGGTGACTAATCAACGATTAATGTTATATAAAATACAATATCAATTGGTATTATTAAAGTGGAGAAATAATGGACCAATGTTAAGTTTCCGAACGTTTTGTGCTCAGTTCCATGTGGAGTCTTACTTTTCCCCTGTTTTGCTCTTACAGATACTTTATACAGTGGCTCTTTCACAAATAGACTGAAGTTCTTGTTTAAGCTGCATCTGCCACCAGGTAAGTGAAGGAAC
Organism: Electrona antarctica; assembly: GCF_951216825.1. Classification (NCBI taxonomy): domain Eukaryota; kingdom Metazoa; phylum Chordata; class Actinopteri; order Myctophiformes; family Myctophidae; genus Electrona; species Electrona antarctica. The sequence continues at coordinate 25,154,958 of NC_136789.1, read as the reverse complement.
ACATTGTTAAAACCAGGCCCCACAACTCAAAAATGGTTTGTTTCTTGTGAAAAGAGGTAGTGGTGTGCTAACTGTGTTAGAGGACTGATCTTCATCATATACTGTTAAGGCTTATATATCATATACTGTACAGTATTAGGGTTCAAGATCATCGCATGGAAAGGAAACAAACTTTAGGAAGTCTTGCATAGAGCAGGAATATCTATATATTTTTTAAAAACCTTTATTCTGGGGGCACCACATCACATCAAACATAGCTAGATGAGCTAGATACTATGGCAACAATAGCGTGTGGACAAGGTGGAATAACTTTGCCATGGCAACATCTGCTTTAAAAGGCAGGGGTGGGGGTTGTTAATGACTAGATCCAACACCAGTTGTAATTGGGAGAATAACTGCTTCAATCACCATTAATTGCTAAGCAATAGAAGTATAGAAAGATCGACTCACAGCTGCTGACGTGCTAGCAGGAGGTTATGTGGAGTGCAGCACACTTTACTTCAGGGCTGGACAGGTCCCATTGTGGTGCTAGACAGAGTGCATTTGAGGTGTCAGGCAGTGGGAAAAGATACCTTTGTTCACATACAGTACCTGATTCCGACCAAGATGAGACTCTTTAAGCAAATCTTTTAGTTACACATTTATTGTGAAGCAGTTCTGTTCATAGAGGTGTTTTGGTATTGAAAGATTGCCATTTCCATTAGCGTGGGATGCAATGAAGTGAGTTTACAGAATAGGGCTGTCTCTAAACGGACATAGCTAACTTTATAATCTTCACCAATCTTCTTCACCAATAACCATCCATAAGACAAAGGTAAGTGCATCCATTTTTAACAATAAAATGGATGCACAAGGTACTGTGGCTAGAGTAGGGTTAGGCTTCTACTTTCTACCACCCATTACTAGCTAAGCTTGTTATTAAAATGTCACTGTATTCTAATTCTACTGTACACTATCTTTGCTAATTACTTACTTTAAATCTACTAACAAGCGCAATATAATTGAGCCATGAAATGCCAATGTAATGAGTACTTAAATTAACAGTAACAGTTTGTATTTGTGTATACTGTATATTGAGTTGTATATGTCGTACTGTATATGACGTTTCTTTTGCTGTAAAGATGATTTTGTCACCTCATTACAATTCACAATCGCTTTGTCGCCTCATTACAATTCACAATCGCTTTGTCGCCTCATTACAATTCACAATCGCATTGTGGCTCAATTACTTTAACAATTAATTACCTATATCTGAGCGCTCAGTTCTAACAATCCTTTCTTGTGTGCTGTGTTTGTTGAGTGCACTCACTGAGACAATCTTTTAGCCTTCACAGGTAGTCCTTTACATTCAAAGGACCAAAGAATCCAGCACTTTATGACTGAAGACTGTTCTCACTTCACTAAACTGACTGGTCAGCTTCTTTGCTGTGCTCTTTTCCCCTTTGAAACTTCTTTCTTTGTTATAACCCTTCTAAAGGACCATACTGGACAACATTAAAAACAAATGATGAGTGTACAAATAAAGCCATTAAGGTGACAATTTGGATATGTTCATGTACAATATCTCTATATCTGGCACTGGCAGATGTTATGAATACACGTAATTGATGAATTAATGCCATGTATTGATGTCAGTATGGTCCTTTAAGTGTATGCATGCCACCATTGTGATTGTGTTATCCACTTATCAATAAATAGATTCTGTGTTCAAGTCGCTGACATACTGTTCACATATTTTAGCATTCGATCTCCCAGAGGATGGTGTGATACGGAAAAGTCCTGAGAGAGGTATTATTTCTACTTAATTTTCTCACTTGTTATTCTTCAGCTAGAACAGTAACTTAACTATACCGGATTTGATCGTGTCATTATACAATTACGGAAGGTGTCTTGGTTTGTGTTTCAACTTTTTCTTCCATTGTACAGGTAGAGGAAAAGTAGACTTGCAGGCCTACCTGAAACAATGGCAAGATGAGATACTTAAGAAAGAAGAGACCATCAAGGACTTACCCAGAATTAACCAGGTAATTCAAACTCATCATTGATGCTGGGACGACACATTATCTAATACCATGAATGCATAATATATATATGTTGTCTCTCTTAGACTCAGTTCATCCAGTTCTCCAAGACACTGTACAACCTCTTTCATGGTGACCAAGAGGAGGAGCCTCTCTACCGTGCAGTGGCCCATGTGACCAGCCTGCTTTTGAGGATGGAGGAGGTCGGACGAAGGCTGCAGGAGACAAATGTTATCCAGGAGGCCATAATGTCCTCAGAGTCTTCTCCAGAGGGGCTAAAAGTGAACACAGAATCCATTTCCCCAGAGAGCAGCTCGGACATTTCGAGCACCCAGGAAACGGCACCCAAGCTCCAGGAGGTGGAAACGCCACCCAAGCTCCAGGAGGTGGAATGGTCTTTTGCCTTTGAACAGGTGTTGGCATCCCTCCTCAATGAGCCCACTGTAGTGAGATTCTTTGAAAGGCCCTTAGATGTTCAGACTCGACTGGACCAAGCCAAGGTTGCCCAACTGAAGTCAAGCGCAAACAAATGATCAATACTTTGTCGCTCTGGCTTTTGATCAAAGCCATTCAATCACTTTGTCTCTAATACTTTGTCCACTTGAAGGGAACACATGATTTGGAAGGTGCAGTTTATAAGATATTGAGGATTGAAATGATGTCAATCATAAAGAGGCAGTCACTAAAGCAAAACCACTACTTTACTCTGCTTCAATGTTTTCATAATTTGGCATCTTGTGTCCGACACCAAAATGCTCTTCTTCCAGAGGGACAGCCCATGGTTGTACAACACATGTAGCTACAGTAGGTGGTGTAGCTAGGTTGTTCAATCAGATTATGACCAGCAGATGGCTAGCTAAAAATGATGACGGGAACAAAACGACCAAACTTAATGACCAGCAGTGCTCTCCTCCTAAACTTAGAGAAGTTAAGACTTAAAGCCTTATGGCAATTCAGATACATTCTCATATTAAGCCACCATGGTTTTACACCAACAACCCCTCCAACTGATGTAATAGACAAATAGACAGATAAAGACATAGACAGACAGATAGATAAACTTATATTTGTCTGAGATCCCCTCATCGTCCTCGAGGGGAATTCTGCTGAAATGTAATTGCATTTCAAAGTTGTCTTGCCTTTGCTCGATGGAGATGCTATTCATGAGCATCGTTGTGGCCTTCTACAGCCATAAATTTGACAGAATTAATGAATATATCTGTCAGGCCATAGACCTCATGTCATGTGAGGTACAGCTCTACTCTGTGACTTTGTACGCCCAGGGGGAGCTCTCTTGGCAGATGGACAGTTACCTCTTTCAGATTGGTTATCAGTTGATACTTCCTCAAAGTGTATCTTGCTTGCTTGTAATTGCCCAAACACTCTGAATCTACTGTCCCCTGCTGTTTGTGATGAACCACAACAAAAACCTGTTTCAATATCTCACCTCAAGGGAGAGCTGTTCATGCAAAAATAATATTACAAAAGTCTTGATTGACCGTTTGACCACAAGCGCCACCTATTGTAATCAAACGTCTTGGAACTATTTGATAATACCTCAAACATGAGCAATAACATAACTAAGAGGAAAGCTATATTGGTCAAAGCTATACTGACCGGCACACTCCCTGTCCCTGGTGTTCCCCCTCCCACACCAGCACGTGTTATAAAGTATTATATAGCATGGCCTCTGGAAACATAGCCACTGTGCTTTAAGGTCTTTAGAACATTCTACACAGTTGTTGTAGTTGCTGAAAATAGGCTGAATGACTGAGCAAAACATATTGGGTCTGAGAAATTCAGCTAGGCATCAGTGAAGGGAAAAATTGCATTTTGTGCTATTCACATTACACATTAAATGCTTAAAGGGAAGGTGTAATTCACCAATGTTTGCTTGAGAAAAGAAAACATGCATGTTGTTTTTGTTGTAATATTGCATTATGGAATTACTTTCTAGAGAGTATATGGTATTGTTTATAAGCATCAGTTAAATGTACAGTATTGGTTTGGATAAAACTAATGAGTTTGCAAAACAAATAATAGGGTATGATATGATGGATTACTGTACGTTTGTGATATATATTTTGCTCGGTAAATCATCTCAGGATGTAATTTGTGACGACTTTAAAGGGAGCAGGACATCTATTTTTTTGGTATATATTTTTTCCTCATTGTGTTATCCTACAAAAACCAGCCTAATGATGCCACTCATCAAATCCCATTGCCTGTAATATTATACCAGATATTACGGATTTCCGAATTGTCTTTCTCGTGCTGTAAGTGCATGTTCTTCTGCTTCCTTTCATAGCCATAGCACGAAAAAAAGCGCTTTTGAGATGTGTGAGTATACAAGGCCTGCCTTCGCTTAAATGTTTTCAAACATTTTCTCACAAAAGTGTAAATTGAGACATTGTTGCACATTCGCTGTATGCTTTACTGTAGCCATGCTGTATAAGTTTGGAGCTTGACGGCCAGCCACAGTAGTGATAACGATAGATATTTATTAAGTTTGGAGCTTGACGGCCAGCCACAGTAGTGATAACGATAGATATTTATTGGAACAGTCTATAGTGTGCAAGTTCACAAACACTCTAGGATAAAACAGGAAGATTCATAGGAAAGAAATGTTTAAAGAAGCTTCGTAAGTGCAATTGTTCATAATTTCATATCATTTTGCTGTACCTTGAGCTATGTCTTTTTTTTTTTATGTTGTATCGTTTGTATCCGGAAAGTTATTTTTGGACATCACTTAAAGAAACTTTGATTTGATAAATGTATCGATAGATTAAATGTATACAGTACATGTGGTTTTCCTGGCGTCACATATTGTCACTATTTTGTATAAAACAACCATTCACCCAATTGTGTCTGTAAGCAACTGTGGTGTGCAGTGACTGTAATCAAAAGAGTGTATCAGCGAATTCTATAACATATGACAGAACCTTTTATTTCTAATATTTTAAATTATTTTTTGACAATAGTGGTCTATTAATGTATGGCAATTAGCTTACACCTTTTGTCATTTGTAGCAGTTCAATAACTTCTAATCTCAGAAAACGACTATATAATGCAAACCATACAACTTATCTAGTAGTAGTATTACCTCTGTGCAACTATAGGATTTCTTTTCCAAGTTTTTGTGTTTCTTTACTATAAGTGGCACAATCTTAACATTTTAAGATTTGCTTTGAATATAATTTGTTTACGTTTTAACTATTTTCAGAAAGGGCCATATTGAGAATGTTTAGAAAATGTCAAGTATACTTTTGTTTAATCCCAAGATGTTTTTTGTTCTGTCTGCTGTGACAAAAGCCAATTGTGTCCCCTTTTTAATAGACAATATGATTCAAAGATAGAACATGATTGTGCCACAAGCACAGGTGGGACATGACAATGCTGTCAACCATATCATTCCAAGTGATTTCCCATGTATTGGTAACTGATCATAGACTTATTTTGTAGATAATATTTTCCCCGTAATATATGATAATAAAGATTATTCTATAAACGCTTGTATTTTATGTGTATTCTTTCATTCTTTTCTCTGTGTACAGACATAATGTAATATGTACAGTGCAACCATTCTGTTTCCCTCCAAAACAAGACCCGGTGCATAATGGGTCAATGGCACCATTAGCACTAGTTTGATCTGTTATTTCTTCTTTACAGGCATTCTGGTGGTTCTGCACTTCTCCTGACGCACATTGGGCTACAGTACGCTTCATTTAACATGCATACAGGCATGCTGGGTGAGTAATGGCCTTGGTCACATGTTATTTTCTTTTGCTAGTTTATTCTGGTCACTTTGTGTGTTCTGATTTATATAGGCTTTGTTGCATTGTGCCCACTCTGATTATAAGACGACCCCCATTTTTCAAGACTCATTTGTGGAAAAAGAACATTGAATGTCAAATAGTCTATAGTCCCCGATTATAATACCACCCCGTTTGTTAGGATATTTCCATTGGGAAATACCGTAGTCTTATATTCAGGCAAATGGGGTATGTCTATGGTGTATTTGTGTGGGGCTTCATCACCAATCAATGTAAGTGAATAAAATCATTAATGTGCAGCTTTATCAGCATTTGTATGTTACGCTAGTTCACGTTTTTCTACTGTATACTGTATACTGAATGCTAAATGCCTGAATTGTCATTGAAATTTACATGTAGGACTACACTAGGAGGAATGTAGGAATACACTATAATAAAGTTAAAAGGTGCACACGTACAGCCTGCCAACAGATTCCCTCATTGAGCCCATGAGCACCAACCAGTTACAGTTGATATTTGTCAGTAAGTGTCAGGATTGTTTGGTTAGGATTGTATATCACTGATTGAGAAGAGTTTGGTGCTCTCTTTTCGTCCAAAAAAGACACTCTAACCAGCGCCTTCTAAAAGCAGACTGTATATGTCGACACCTTTTGTTAATTTCTCATTTCTGGAGTCCTATACTCTACAGTAGGCTTTACTACAAAAACGTAGAGATTGGCATTGGTATACTTCCACGCACGCACGCGTAAGCTGTGTGCGTGCGTGCGTGCACACACACACACACACACACACACACACATACACACACACACACACACACATACATACACACACACACACACACACACACACACACACACACACACACACACACACACACACACACACACGCGCATGCACACACACACATGCACACAGATACACATTTTGTCAGACCAAAGGAGAGTTTTTTATAATTGTGTTTTGAGCACAGGTCCCTCTGTCAACACGTGAAGACGTACAGTGTTAGGCCAGGCGAAGACCACCCAGAATCCAACACCATGCAGATAATGGGTATGTGTTTGTAGGTGTCATTTTGCTATAATCTTTGCTTGTTCTTGGTGTTCTTCAATTGCCATTTAATAGTCTTCTTGAATTCATCCAGAAGGGAAGTAAAACAAAAAGAAAAGCTTTGACTTTCTAAATAGGTTATAAATTGAGTGAGGCTCACCCCCACACCCAAACAACACCACCCCCACCACCACTGATGCCACCAGACCTCACTAGTTTCCGCACCCTGGCTACATTTTTATGTCTGTTTGACCTACAAACTGCAGGAGTCAATGACAGATGACCTACTGAGTGTACAGTATCACTCACGTCTTCCGCCATGGCACAGGGTTACAACCCTGTCACCTGTCTTTAACCACTTTAACCCTGGCCTCCCTATTTCGGTTCATGCGGCTATACGAAAATGGTCAAAAGATGTTCCTCACGACGCATGAGTGATGTGCTGTCTTGTGAGTTTGTAGATTTTATTAACCCATTTTGACCTGAGATCAGATTCTAAAAATGTCTTCTACATCCTGACAGTTTTCTGAAAAAGCTATGTTTCTATGTCAGTTGTTCTTCGATTTTTCAAAAATAGCAGACCTAGCGCGCTACGAGCTTGTAGATCTGCTATTTTTCAATAGCTAAAGCATAACATAATGCTAACACCAAAAGGGGTTCCCGCCCCCAAAATGGGTTAATACGGCTTTCGGCTTAATTGGTTATAATTGTACCCAGAATCATAGAGCATTTGGCCTTGTTCTGTAGAGCAGGGGTTTTCAACTGATTATGAACCAGGGACCACCACCTGACTGAACATCAACCTGGGGACTACTGTTGTGTGTTGGGAGGGGGAATATGGGTGTGGTGTGGGGGGGGGGGGGGGAGCGTAAAATAACAAAAAATGACTGTTAAAGGCTTAATTTAATTTGAGGTGAATTAAATCAAGCCCCTAAGAGTCATTATTTAACTGAGATATTCTAGTGGCCCAGAGCTAAAAAAAAAAAGATTGAGAACCACTGATGAAATGAAATGAAATGAAATGAAATCTATATTTACCCAGGGTATCTGGGCTAAGCTCAAGAACTTGTTTCCAGCCAGGCCCTGCTCATAGAACACATTTCATCGTAGTGGTTGATGCCTTGTTCAAGGGCATTTCAGCGGTGGTAATTTTAACGTGTCGGACGGCTGATTCGAACTGGGAACCTTCCGGTATCTAGACCGCGCCGCTATCCGTTCGGCCACCGCTGCCACAATCTATTTCTTTCCTATGGTTGCCCTTATTCTGTTCTCTTAGCCTTCCATATTAAACTCATTGCAACTGATGTATGAGCGAGCAGACACATGTGATTGATTATGGGCACATTTCCTAATAGAGGGTATGCACATGCATAAAGTCAGTGGCAAATTGTGAGTGGCAAAGTGTCTATAATGGTGACTCAACCAGGCAATCCAGGGGGTCCCCAAATCCGGTTTCCCATGACATTATAACTTATGTAACTTTTCTGTGGAAGTTCTTGACGTCCGACTTCCCAGTAACTGACAACGTTGACGCATCATCATACGTCACCAGGTTATTTACTGCACTGTTTCTCAACTAGTGGTCGTAAAAGCCATGCTGTAGTAGACGGTGTAGAGCAGGGCTAACCAACCAGGGGTTCGGGAGCTACCAGTAGCTCGCACGAGCCATTCAAGTAGATCCCGGAGTGAGCGGGTGTCAGACTGACAGGCAGCCAGCCATCACTACCAATACACAGAATGTGGATTTTGAATAGCTCGCAGTGATGGCCCCAGACATGTGTATCGAGTCATCAACTGCAGAGTTTGTTTGTTCTCTTGTTTGACCGCTATCCGTTGTGAACTTGTGATGCACAACTAAAAAGCCACAGAGATAAACAGCCTCTCACTCACTACTATACCTACACAGGCAAGCAGTCTGACTATGGAATAATACATTTGTCTTAATATTTTGGCATTGATTATCAGTATTTATTCTTATTTAAACTATAGTGTTTGTGTGCACATGCATTGAGCCTGTCAAAAAGTGTTTTTTTAAACATAGCCTATTTTAGTGGTAGATCATGGCTTACAATTGGGAATAAAATGGGCTCTTGGGCTTGAAAAGGTTGGTTACCACTGGTGTAGAGGGTTGTGAGATCTGTTTGGTGGCCATTAGTTAGTGTACTGTAGTTTATTGCCATATTATGCATGTATATAGATAGACCTTTATTGATGCTGCAGGGGAAATTCAATCACCAGCACATATGCTGGTGAGGCAGCACATATGCATTAAAAATGAATGCATACCAAAACTTTAGGAGGTTTAATGACCAGAATATGTGTGGGCACCTAGCATGGGCACAATAACCACAAAGAAAATACAACCTACATAGAACAGCACATAAGCAAAAATCTTAATGGCAATAACACACGCGCGTGCACGCACGCACGCACGCACGCACGCACCCATATATATATATATATATATACCGGTATATATTATTATTATTTTTAAAGAACTGGATATTTAACTCAATAAAAATAGGTTGCTTAAGATAGTTCGTAATATTGCGCTCAGCCAATCAAATATACTTTCCGAAATAAGGAGGCCTTACTCTGTATTCTTCTTACTGCATTATTATTATTATTATCATTATTATTATCATTTAAATAGATTAATGATGCATGTGGCTAAATACAAAGTAGCCTTAAAACCCATCTAAAATGACGATATTGCTGAAAATACCTTTTAAAGGAAAGATTTAGTTGACGTAAATACATGTAAGATGACCCGATAGCGCTGGCGAGATATTTATGGTGCCAGTCATTTATGGAGTGTGTATACTGTGGAATTCTGAAGATGTGTTGTTGTTTACTGCGATGTCAAGACCAAAAATGTGCGGCTATTTAAAACGTGTCTGTCATTTTCATGCTATCAATGGCACTTCTAAATTCCTATGTTGTTATGTAGGTCAGTTGAAGGTAGGGTGAGCGATTTTTGTTGTTGTTAAAATAAGTATTAAATAGCTCGGTATTCTGATGGTACTACTTGCTATAGATATAATGCAGATTTTAGTTACAAGATTCAGTTGTCTCTCCAGCTCTTTAGTAAATACTAGAAAATGTATTTTCAGGTCAGGATACCAATTTTATCCAATCAGGAGAGAGAACTTACATAGGATACAGGATAAACAAGTGTATTTGGAAGAGATGACACAAAATAAATGAGTAGACATAATTGGATGTGGAACACAATCAAATTAAAGCTGAAAAATGGGTGCTTCTCTCCTGTTTGGCAACCCACCTGAACATGTATTTTCTTTTTCTTATTAAAGAGATGGGAGACCTCTGCCACTGAACAAACAGTCAGTAAACACACAGGTCACACACATGGTCACTGGAACAACATATTTTCAGATGGGGGTCGGTGGCCACATATATTTTTGGGGGTCCTTGACATGAAAATGTCACAGACGCACAGATGTACCACAGACGAAAAACAGTCTAAGTCCAAATTTCATTCTGACCCCTCCACGAAAAGGCCTCGTTGTCCTGAACCCTTATCTATCATTTATACATTACGGATCAATAGTGTGGACTTAGACTGTTTTTCGTCTGTGGCATTACTGACATGGAAACATGGGTTTTTCAGAAAACTGTCAGGATTTAGAAGGTATTTGTAGAATCGTCCTCTGGTATAAATGCGGGTTAATTAATATGGGGATGGGTAATATATTTTTGAGAGATACTTTCCTGACTATATTGTGACTATTAGTTAATAAATAACAGTACAATTGCTGATGTAGGACAATGATTATGGTCTCCTTCCCCCAGTTTACTAATAATACTTCTGTGAGTGTGCCTGGAGGTATTTATAGAAGCAAAGAATAGCCCATTGAAGTACTTCTCACACCATTGGCGATGTACTATGGCATGTGTTGTAGAAATGCCCCCCCGTTCACACAACACACCATGGCCTGCATGTGTTACTGGAAACCAAACAGTAGCATCAAACTACTGGGACAATATACGGTTAAGTATACAGTTGGGTGTCACCGATATTGTCCCTTATCATTTGACCCATTTAGGCCTGACCTCAAAATTAAAAAAAAAATCCTTCTAAATCCTCCAGTTTTCTGAAATAAATATTTTCACGATTTTTCAAAAATAGCAGACCTACAAGCTCGTAGCGCGCCACTCGGTGGCGCGCTATGAGCTTGTAGATCTGCTATTTTTCAATAGCTAAATTATAACATAATGTTTAAAACACCAAAAGGGGTTCCCGCCCAAAATGGGTTAACTGTCCTTTTGCGCAGATCACGCAAACCTCAGAAAAAAGAAAAGGACAATATCGATGGCCTCCAACTGTAGGTTAAGTACGAATCCTTGACTGGATATTGTTTGAAACACTGAAGAGTTCAGTCCGTTTTTAAAATATGTATATGATCAACAATGTATTATGGAAGCAGACCCAGACCCAGTTTGAATGTTTGGATGAATCCATTTTATTTGATCACATTAAAAGGGTTTTCTCATCATAAGAAGGCCTCTTCTTGATGTAGTAGGTATAAATCTTCACCAGCAGCATTTTAACCACTTGAACCCCAGCATCCCTACCTACTCTGGGCAGAACCTTTGCCAGAAATAGCAGATCTGCAAGCATTGTGAGCTTGTAGATCGGATATTTTTGGTGAAGAGTTTTGGTGTAGAATGTAAAAAAGAGCATGCCAAGTACAGTTGCAACTCTGATCCATTTCTACTAATAATAAGTCTACTCTAGACTCAGGGTTTAAGTGGTTAACAGACCCATTCTGGAATGTGTCCACTCAGCATATTTGCATTATTGAATCATAGGAGCACTGTCTGCCAGTGAGAGGCCACTGTTCTGCATGCAATTTTTATTTATTTTTTCAATTCATTGAACAAATATACAACATTAAGCACTTTATTGTTAACTGAAGAAATTAGATGGGGGGGGGGGGGGGGGGCAGGACAATTGTATGTGGCATTCAATAAGATCGTCAAACTTTTTTGCAAAAGTTTTAAGTTTCTAAAAATGTTCTACACATTTTGAAAATAGGACTTAGTGGTTAAGTGACTCCATAAAGTGCCAGCCATCAGCCGTCTCCTTTAGTAGCTTACCGGTATAATCTCCATACCCCACTTACTATGTATAATAATAATAAAGCTTTATTTGTATAGCACCTTTTAAGAACCAGTCACAAAGTGCTTTAACAGAGAAACATATATAAAGACTTGCATGAGATTTACTGCTCATGTTCGTGTATCCAAGCTCACAACGTTGTGAGCTTGTAGCTCGGCTATTTTCTGCAAAGAGGTTTGGTGTAGGGGGGGGATTCTCGGGGTGAAAAGGAGCATATCAAGTACTAAGTATTTAAAGTTTAAGTGGTTAAATGTCTGACTTTGAGATGAACAAAAAAACATAAATTTATGCAACACTGATGATAGTAAAAAAAAAAGTTGTAAACAATGTAGTGGGGGTCCCTGTTTCATCTCTCTCTCTCTCAGCTAAGGGGTCCTTTCCTTACCCCTGTTCTATAGCATGCAGCCTAGGATGAGGAGGCTTGGTACAGTATATGGTTACGTCTAGGGAAGGCAGTGCGTCTCGTACCAAAATAGTTCACTGTGACCTTATAACCTAATCATAAACACTGCTTCATCTGGCGAGGGACTATGGATTGCCCTGCAATAATTCCCTCGTTACTTTACAATGTTTAAATCCACATTTTCACATCCTCACATTATTGCACAAATTGTGTAAAATATGTGGAGAAAAAAACAACAATGCCATTTCAGTTATGAAGGAAAGAACTGATTTCTTTCTCTTTTTTTCCTCATTTCAAGTAAATAGGTTGTAAACAAAAACAATGCATGCATCAGACAGCATCGTCTTTTATGCGTTATTGATGGAATCTACCTAGACCTTCAGATCATCTAGCCTGATTTTGTTATTGCTGTGCTTGCTTGATTGACTGCATCGACGCTGGTTGTCAAAGGGCGCATCAAAGACTGGACTAGATGTTTTCTTCTCCTTTCTGTCCTCTCCCTCCGGTTTACATTTCCTCTCGACTGCCAGGTTGTCTCTGTTCTGCTTGTAAGCCACTTTGCTGTTGTAGGGGCTGTATGCGGAGTTTGGCTCTGGCATGCTGTACTTGGCGTCCGCAGGGAAGGTTTCGGTGACTGCAGGGTGACCGGAAAAGTAGTTGTAGCTCGGGACAAAGGACAAAGGCTCACTCGCCTTTGAGATCTCCCTCGTGGCATGGGACCGTCTGTAGCGGAGGCCATGGCAACACTTGGTGAAACCCAGGTGGTACATCTCTATAAGGTTGAGCAGCAGAGAGAGGCAGGCCACCACCAGCATGAAAATGATGAAGATGGTTTTCTCCGTAGGCCGAGAGATGTAGCAGTTGACCACGTTAGGGCAAGGGAAGCGGTTACAGGTGTACAGCGGTTTCAGCTCAAACCCGTACAGTAGGTATTGAGCTACAATGAAGCCCACCTCCAACAGGGTCTTGAAAATGATATTGCACACGTAGGTTCGTAGCAGAGCCCCTTTGAGTACAACATGACCCGTTTCATCCTTGACTGGCTTCTTAACCTTGCCCGTGGGCAGCAATTGTTGCTTCTCAAGCGCCTTCTCCTTCTCTTTGGCCTTCTCCTCCATTCGCAGCAGATGCATGATGTGTCCGAGGTAGATGAGTGTAGGAGTGGAGACGAAGATAATCTGCAGTACCCAGAAGCGGGTGTGGGAGATGGGGAATGTCCTGTCGTAGCACACGTTCTGACAACCGGGCTGCTTGGTGTCGCATGTAAAGCCCGACTGTTCATCTCCCCACACTTTCTCAGCAGCGGCGCCCAGCACCATTATGCGAAAGATGAAGAGCACCGACAGCCACACTTTACCCACAACAGTGGAGTGCGTCTGAACCCTGTCCAGCAACTTCTCCAACAAGCCCCAATCACCCATAGTGGCGGCTCACACGTGTATTGTGATTTTATCTGGACAGACACCTGCAAGAAGAAAGAAAAAAATATATATTTACAGTATAAAAAACAACTACTACAAAAATAGTGCCCATGTTATACTGAAAAGTAATGTGAGTGGACATGCACGCTTGGGATATTTTACACTCTTATCACAGACAGTAGGCTACACTGCAAAAATCCATGGATATTTAACTCTGAATCTTTCCATTCTTGCACTCCAAGATAAATAAACACTCACAGTTTTGCAGTGTTTGTTACATTACACTTACAGTAAATGAACGGTCCAGTCAGATACATTACACAGTATAGATTAATTTGGCATACAGACCTTTTCTGTACCTGTCTGTACAATATGTTAAAAAGTTATCTGTTGAACATTGGTCAAAAGACGCTCCACAACCAGTAAGGCAAATCAGAATTAGAAATACCTTAGTTCTGATTAGTAATTAGAACCTGGTTACTTTTTGCCTGATCTGTGAGTGATAATGCACCACTTATACCATGCTGTAAGTCTTGAGATGCAGCAGCACCCAACAAGTTTTAGCTTACTTTCCTTACAGAATTTGGTTATTTAGTTGCTGGAGACCACTGGACGAGACTATCTTTCATCATGTTTCATCATATTCTTGCCCTCTATAATGCTTGTTGGTACAAACTTTTTTTTAAGTGCTCTATAAATAAACTTGACATGACTTGACTTGTAGTCGTAGGGATATGATTCCCAAGCTGACAGCCTTTTGAAGAATACAACCATGGTCTTTCTGCTCACACTACTGAGTGATTGAGCCAGGCATTTGAAGATGATTTGTGACTTGGATTTCACTTTTGAATTAATACAGATGTACTGTACAGGTACTGTACTGCAGCTTACTAAATGACAAGACAGATTTTATATGGCATGTGAAAGTAGCATAGCACAGTTGCAGTATCTTTAATTTTAGCACCAAATTAGACCTACCTGACAAAGTTCATCTCCAAAAAGTGGAGCTCTCCTGTCCACTCTGATATCTTTCCCTTCTGGATTGGTGATGATAGTAGCGCTAAAGTTTAATCAAATAATCACAACTAGCTGGCTTTAACTTTCAGCTAGTCGAGGTCCCTTACTCTGTCCCCAATGAATGGCTACTCTATGAGATAGCACAACTAGAACCCATGTGTGTACCTCTGTCAGTGTGCCAGTGAGGATGGAGGTAAACCTTGACTCCTGGGGAGAAGCGTGCTAAAGTGGCGTGTCTTCACATTTGACAGGCAGCCCTGTAGTCCAATAAGGACGAGGGATAGTCTTTCATGTCTAACTCTAAATATAATTCAGGGAGTGGCTATGCTGTCATGGTGTTGCGGTTTGGTGAGATGGCCTTTGACTATCCGGTTAGCGATATGGTGGGGATTATTTGGCATGTACTCTTGAGTGACTATTGATAGACGGACAGGAATTTCAAAGTGTGCTGATGGTTATATTGTCAACAGATGATATATGCTTGCAACACCTACAGGGTGAACAAAAATGAAAATGTAACACTTGACAACAAATTGTCTAACTTCTTCATTTAGAGAATCACCATGCACATTGCCAGGCGAAAGAAAACAACAATGACACAGATGATCGCATAAAATCACAATTAATTTTAATATTGCTAGTCTTTCAAGTAAGGCATCCTATACAGTCTAGCACGCAAAGAAATTGTAGGCATTCCAAGCTGTAGTTGTATGACTTATGAGGTGGTGAATATAGTCCACTTCAAACAGTGGTACGGTACGTGGGGCCGACTCCACTTGGGAGTTTGACACAAAGACATTGTAATTCAAAAAGGATTTATTTGATCAGAATAAAGTCAGCCTCTTCCTTACTGACTCTGAGCTTGCACAGTAACACCAAAACAGTTGCCTAAAATCACCAAATGACCACCTATGTGCCAGAAACAGAGAAATGCCCTCATGCTTGCCCTCGGCAGCTGTCCAACCTGAATCAACCTCCCTGACACAGTAACCCCCTCACATGACCGAGGCTATTGATAACCTCTAGAGAACTTAATTAGTTGGACTGTTTGAGTATATTTTACAGGTGGCAATATATGTCACAGGATCTCTTACGTATGTGTTTCTATTGCACAATTCCACTGGGTAAAAAACAAACCCAGATGCACATTTAGGCTTCATCTGGTTTAGTTCAGTGGAACATTGGGGTGATAATGATATATTTCTATTTTTATGATATATCACTGCCAACAACTAGTAAAAAGAAAGTTCTCCAATGTACTTTCTTTCACACAGTCATAATACTTTAGGCACAGTAGTAGTATAATAGAAAATATCATTAATTCACATTACCTGTAATATATTGTATGTAATGGACACCAAAGATATATATTGTTGGAATTGTCTTCCTGAATGTTTGAAACCTTCTCAAAGTATGAGGATAATTACCCAACTAAATAGGCTTTAAAAAATGACCTTAAGTTGCGAAAAAGATGATGTCTGAAGTCCAGATGATATTTTTCTGTGGCAGGCTATTGCTTCTTTAATTTGGGTTTGAAAGCAGACATCAATGTAAAAATACCTTTTTTTTTGTATTTTTTTTTTTTTTACATTGGTTCAAAATGTAAAATTTTGTTTATGAAGCAGAATAATATAACCCTTAAAAAATTGCTAGGAATTCAAATGGGGTTAGCATATAGGTTACATTTAATTTGTTTGCGGTTTAAGGCAAATGCAAGACATTTAATGTCATGATTGATATACTGTAAGCATTAATAATATTATATAATATTAACTGTTTAAGTTACAATAGTCTCAACATTGAATTAAAACATGTTCTGTAGATTTGGCCTCATTCATATATTATGTTCATAAATAACTAATTGCATGTAAAGAGAAGCAAAACCAGCTCAATAATAATATTATTGTAAGGCATTTTTAATGACAGTTTAACATATTATTATGTTAAACTGTCACAATGAAATAGTGATCCTAGATGTCGCTTCAGACATGGTAATGATAAATTATTATTTTTAACACTATTTAAATGTGCTAAAAAGTAATAATGAATTAAAATATAAATGTGTCCCCTTTCGTTGTTGTTGGGGTATCAGCCAAGTACGTATGCACATACCTGGTCCTCTAGGTTGTCTAGGTTGAAACCATCCTAACTATTAGGAACGGTCGGCAACTATTGAACAGCAGCAGTTAGGGTTCATTTTTTGCTCAAGGACACTTTGACACTAAGCCAGGAGGAGCCGGGAACCGAACCGGGAACCCAAACCTCCTGAGTCACTGCCGCCAGAACTTATTGATACACTTGACTACACCAAAATAACACTAAAGCTTATATCTGAAGTTTGGTTACAACACTTGATTTACAGATGTAGCCTACTGTATAATTGTGCCACCTTTCACATTGTGCACACTAACAAACATGTAGTTTATTAAAAAATAACTAATAACAATAAGAAATAAAATAAACGATACTGTAGCCAGTTCAATGTTGAGTTGAATCAGGTGATCTCACTTTCTACTTTTTGAGTGCTGAACATATGAATGTTCAATTTATCAAGTGAATATTCAATGGCAATTGTTATATATTATACGTAAAATCTACATTTCTCCCAAGATAAAGTTACCTGGATGGATGTACAGTAATTCCATTAGTCTTAGGTGGCATTTTCATGTCCTTTAGTGCCAGTACTGAGTCGCATGTTTGTTAGAAAGAGCAGAGTTTTTGGGAGATCCAAGCCCCCATGGTTGAATCTCCAGCATTGTGTATGTGCCTGCCCCAAGCCTTCCCAACCAAGAAGACCACTTCTGCAATATTGAGCACAATACAAACACCTGAAACAGCCAGCATGAACACAGTGAATACGGTCTTCTCTGTAGGCCTCGATACGAAGCAGTCCACCGTGTTCGGGCAGGGGTACGAGTCACACTTCACCAGCCGGATCATCTTGTAGCCAGGGTAGATCATATAAAACAGATACATGAAGATGACTTCAAAGATGATGCGAAACATCAGGCTGATGATGTACGTCCACCAGAGAGCACCTGTGATTTTCATCTTCTGAGTCTTAATCTGCTCCAGCTCTTTAGGACTGGCGCGTCCAGACAGTTTATGGAGCTTCTTTTCAATGTGGCGGCGGTGAGCCACATGCATCGCCACCAGCAGGGCTGGGGTAGACACCAAGATCAGCTGGAGTGCCCACAGGCGGATGTGGGAGATTGGGAAGAAGTGGTCATAGCAGACGCTGTTGCAGCCAGGCTGCTGGGTGTTGCAGGTGAAGCCAGACTTCTCATCGCCCCACACGCTCTCTGCCGCAACCACAAGAACCAGGATACGGAAAATGAAGAGGACAGACAGCCAGATGCGACCTATGCCTGTAGAGTGTCTGTTTACACCACTTATGACTGCATAAAACGATGCCCAGTTCATCTTCGGTTCTGGGTCTGAAAGACAAAGACATAACAACTGGTCACATAATTGTGTTGAACAGATTTTGCTTTTAAAATCGTCATCTAATTATCACTTTGCAATGATATGTTCCTTGCCTAAAGGGAAGATGCACCTTTACATCAAACCCAATATGAGCTGAAGATTTCCCAGTCAGAATCAATTTATAGCTTGTGGGAAATAGTTTTCCAATAAGTTTGAACTCCTTTGTGCTAGTCATCATTTCTCTCATGGTCCCAAACATGGCTTGGCGCCATTCCGCTAGAAATGTAGTTGTTACCAGGCTCAGCGGGTGGTGTAAGAGGCATAGGAGGCAGCCAGGGTGGAGGTCAACGTTTGCCCACTGGTTTATCATGGATATGAATCCAGAGGAGAAGCAAACCTCTCTGTGCCCTCTGGGGTTGGCGGGCCACTTAAGAATGCCAGACTATGATCTGGCATAATGCATCATGTGACCTGCTTTCACCAGTAGCAGGATGGGAGCCATGAAATTAATTTTGACATCAGCGGCAACCTTTGTAGTCTCTTCTATAATTTATCTCCATTGTTTGGCCGATGTCATCGAGCATGTGAGATGGTTGAGATCTGCATGCACTAGATAAGCCCACTACTTCCACAGCTTGAACTAGACAAGGCATATAGCATAGCACAGACCGTCCTTTGCAATGCACACACAAATTTAAACATGCTGTATCAACGGAGGAAATATGGAAGTTTGGACTAAATGAGAACTAAAAAGACAAACAATGTGTATATCACCAATTTGGTGATCTATTTGAAATGTATAGGCTATAACAAGATCTATAAAATTAAGAAATGTCCAAACATCTTACAGAAATAAGAGACTTGCTAATATTGTTGATTCAAGTAAACTGACAGACAGTAGCAGACCATTAGTAGGGCATACATAACACAACAATATTGAAACATAGAAAATTAACTATAATTGCTATAGCTTGATGTTCTAGTTACCTTACCTTCAGATGTAGTTAAAGAATATCATGCCCAGAAATATTTACGTCGACATTAGCAGCAGGTTTTGTTTTCATTAGTGTCTGGTAAAGAAGGCATTAGACCATGACTTTGCATTGCTAATTTCTTCTCACACTAGCCACTGCCCTGCACTGAAGAAGTCATATGCTTTTGTGTCTAACATTTGCATACAATAGCTCCATTTACAGGGAGAGGGAACAAACAAACGTCTTTTCAGATGAAACGTCTCGACCCAAACCAAGGAATCTGTGTGGGGAGATACGTATTTCACCCATTGCCTATTGTGCTGTGTTCTGGAAGGGAAGTGGAGGATGCTTTTGACGCAATATGGAGTAAAATGTACAAGAAAACAACAACAAAGAACGTCCTATATAAATGCTGGTTGGGCAAATCTTAAAGATAAGAGGACAGGAGTTTATTATACAAATGCTAAAACTGAATCAAATTGAAATTGCCTTGTTGTCTGTGCTCCCCAGCTTCTCTTTCCAGCCTCTGCATCCAGAATATGATTTTCAACTTTCACCTAGCTCTGGTCCATAGCCTTACTGCTCTTGCTGCCAGAGCTATGGACCAGAGCTAACTTTCACCTAGCTGGTCCATAGCCTTACTGCTCTACCTAGGTGGTCCATAGCCTTACTGCTCTTGCTGCCAGAGCTATGGACCAGAGCTAAGCGATTCACCCGTTATCACTGTATTAAATAGACACAATCAACCGTTATCAGGACGTTGGAATACGGCCAATATGGCCATACTGGCATACTAGACATTGTGGTGTTTGGCTGAACGTGTCATTTCCAACTTTATTGTCGGCGCATGGAAACTAGGGGCTACTAATATTCTCTGCCTATCGGGACGTAACTCGGATGGCGCTGAGTCGGGTCTGGTGGCCTTCGCAACGTTTGTTGTTGTGACATGTGTTGTCTGTCTGATCAATGTCAGCCACCACGGTAAACAGTGATTCAACAGGTGATGCTCCTTGGATGCTCCCTGCTGGCAAGTCTGTCAAAAAACATGTTACAGTTAGTAGCCTACTGTTAGGTCACACCTATAGGTTATAACCTTTTCAGGCCGTGACCCCCCAAAATAATAACACTTTAACTGGGGACTCCCAGTCCAACAGTTGGAATTGTAGGAGTTGAGGCAATACATTGAGTTTGACTCGGTTATACAGATAAGAATTGTAAAAATAGCTCATCTATTTGCACGCCTCTTTCTTAGTTATTGTTTTTACAATTTGGCCAATGTTTAACCATTTTTCATTGAAATGTTGATTACTGAGTTTGTTGATTAATGATGCAATGAAAAAATCATTTCAGGTCTTAAAAAGTCCTTAAATGTTCACTTTAGACATGTACCGATACCTTGTATACATTCAACTGTACTATACGTTCGTTTGTTTACTGTTGAGTGAGAAAACTAAGGTGCACAATAAGCTAATCCTCTGGGCTCTCCTCTCCCAAAAGAATAATTTGGGGTCCCCGCTGGGGGTCCTGACCCACAGGTTGAGAATCACTGATCTATCCCCCCTGACTGTGAAATTGATTGTTGTGGTGTTTTTTTTGTATCAGTCTGAGTCTCAGTTTGAGTTAAATAGACCATGGACATAATGTCATTTGAAATAGTTTTTTGGGGAAACATTTAAATTAAAAAAACATGTAAAAAATATAATAACAATAATAATAACCAGTAAGACGGCCTGAGGGCGAGAAGCGACCTCGCCCTAAATGCAGAGGTCGCGCTGAAACAGCTTCTTAATACGGCATGAGAAGCAGGAGTTAGACTATTAATCTGGTGTCAGTGAGGTCAGCGGTGATGTGAGGTGAGGATGTAGAGTTGCTGGCCGGCTCCATGTATGGCTATCCAGGGTTTGATGAGGTCTGTGTCGTGATCTTCATATATGGAGATCCAGGTGATGATAGTCAGCTCCACATACAGTATGAAGATCCATGTGTTGTACCAACTTTTTGAACTTGGTTCATTTGCAAGTGTGACTCGCGTCACGGCAACCACACTGGTTATCATGAGACTGTCACAATATGATCATATATTGACATTCCCATATATGGGCTTAAGATTGATGACATCAGGGATCTCCATATATGGGCATAACAAGGATTGTATTATTTTGGCATTGTCTGGGAATGCCCATATATGGACCTTTTTTCCTTTTTTGATGTCATGGAGACAGCCATATATGGAGTGTGTCATGAGGCGTGATGTGGTGTGACGTGTCACGAGGCGTGACCAAATATGGAGGTTAGGTGTGACATGACATGACATGACATGACATGACATGACATGACATGACACGAGTGACGGGAAATGCAGGTTTTCATGGTAACTGTGACCTATAGTCGCAATAATAAACAAATTAATTAATTTTAAAAATGGAGAGAAAAAAAGAAAAAAGGTTTTAAATGTAGGACTCATATTGTATAGGTTGCATTCCTGGGGCGTATCCTCTGAGCGCAATGTATATTAGAACACTTAAAAACTAATTTTTCAGTGGTACATTATAAAACTCTGGTGGTGTTATTCTGGGAGGAAGTCTGAACAGAATGTCCTCTTGATAATTATTGGTCAGTGCTGGTCAAATCTAAATATTTCCAGCTCTGTTAAATTGATTCTGTTTAAGTAACTGAACAGATTTTGTCTGGAACATATGAGTTTGAATTATGTCAGGTAAGTGTGTGTGGTGGATGGTGGTGCTCAAAGACAGCAACGTTCCTTTTATGGTCTTCAGAATGTTGCCTCCCAACTGCTTCTGGTCATCTAGCATTCAGAGATTGTCCCTTGAGACTAGGGGCTCCATTTTCGTCACCGCTAAACCCCTTATCCCTAAACTTCTTTGCCTTTTTTTTAATATTTTGAAAAACATTTTTGAATAGTTCAACTAGCCAATCTACATTGACACGTTGTGAGCTTGTAGACTGGCCATTTTAACTATTCAAAAATGTTTTGCAAAATAGTAAAAAAAAAAAAGAAGTTTAGTGATAAGGGGTGTGACGAAAATGGAGCCCTAGTAGTGAAATGTAGCAGCACATCTAGCAGCCATAAAGGAGGACATCTGGATAGCAGTCTTGGCTATGTGGTGTAGTAGTGTATTGTAGGGGGCCATCTGTAGTCCAATAAAGAGATTGCAATCGTTTCTCAAATTGCAGTCAGAGCCAGAGTGCTAGCCTACAATTCTCAGAACACATTTATCATAATTAACAATATTATAAATATAAATAATAAATTACTATATGCCTACATGTTGCCCCATAAGCAAAATTGCCTTTTTCCCCCCACTACAAGGCAAAATAAAAATCACTTTTTATATACTGGGCCTTTAGTTTAAGGTTTAAGCCAGCACTGACGTGAGAAAATATTTATGTTATGAATCACATTTTTGAAAAACTTTTTCAGCCAGAGAAATAAATAATTTGATGAGGGAGGGAGAGAAATTGATTTCCAAAGGCCATGCACGTTACGCTTCCATACGCTGCACAGCACACCCTGTGGTCCCTGACTCCCTGTCATGTCAAAGCTTCTTTCACCCATATCTATGCTTTCACCTATGTGGTTTTGATATTGCAATTATACAACAATGGTGTAAATATAAAATATTTTAAAGGGACACTTCACCCTTTTTGCAAAAAAAAGAAAAAGTTATATATGGGGTCTTTATGTGTGTAATATGTGGTTTTAGATATTTTTGATTTGTGTACATGATGTCATGGAACTGGGCTCACTTACTTCCTGGACTACATGTTGTCCCAGTAAGACCCAAGCCCCCAGGGAGGCTCTCCAGCGTTGAAGCACTCGGCCCTAGTGGTTAGAGCGTGTGTACTGACCATATAAGGAGTTCCTCCCTGTCCAAAAAAACCTTACAGTGCGTTTTAACAGCGGGCGAGCATCGGCCGACACATTGCCCAATCGCCCGTTATCGCCCGAAAATATGTTTTTGTTTGTATCTTTTCGGGCGACGTTCCTCCGCCCACTTTTCGACCATCGCCTGTTCGCCTGCTATCGCCGGTAGTCGCCGGGTCCCATAGACAAATAATGCACTTCCGGAAAATTCGTCTGGCTGTCGCCCGCTGTTAAAACGTACTGTTCGGTTTTGTTTTTGGCTAGGTGGCCCAGCCTTCATCCAATCAGAATAGAGAGGGGCCTTCCGCCAATCATGATCGAGCGGGGGGCGTCGGGCCTTGGTGTGTGTGCTGTTGGCCTGTCGCTTGTCCCCCCACTGTAGTGCATGCATGTCAGCATGTGCACATCTTGTTACCGGGCGGACCAGGGGGGGTTTACCAAATCACCCAAATCACTTTAATATTAATAGTCATCCCAGCCAGGCCAAGACCTACATTTTTACTTAATTAAAATGAAATACTTTCTTTGACAAAAAATGAGAAGGGCTCAATCTTGGACAAGTTTTGTCTTGATTTTACAATTTACATAGATTTTGCAAATTTGCAGAAGTGTGAGAAGAGCCTGTCTCTGCCCCTTTAAGGACCTCATGGGTGTGGGAAAGAGGGGTGTCCCGAGGAATCTGGACGCGTTCCGTTCCGTTCAGTTCCATCTCTAGCTCCTCTTTAAAATATGTGGAATCAAAGCGCTGTGTTCCACTGCGAGTGAAATCACACGTTAAGAAATGTGTAGTGAATCACGAGTGGTGTCTTTTCCTCCGAATAGGTTTTTCGTCCAGCTGATTTAGCGAAATCTGTCCAAAAGGACAGAACGATGTGTTGTGAGAGGTAACACGGTTCTTGGAATGGAACGCTCTCTCTTTACGCTCCCTCCACATCGGACAGCTCTCCTCCTAAATTACGCCGCTCCTCCACTCCCAACAACAAGGAACAACCGGGGCAGTAAAAATGACAATGTAGTTGCACAATACTACGGTGCACTGTACACAGGAGTCATGGAAATACATGTATGTGTTGTTGTAGTTTGAGTGACTTCGCTGTACGGCACGCGACCATACTGCATGGCTGCAGCAGCGGGCTACCAAGGACCCCGTGGTTTGGTTTCTCTGCTGTACCGAGGAGAGAACGCGGACTGCAGCTGAACGTGAAGTCCAGAAACGAGTGATATGACAATAAACCAGTAACACAATTGACCGCGCGTGCCTATAAATACTCGATAATTGAATCAACAGTGTGTTAACTTCGTTAACGCAACAATGGGGCATCCGCCTCTCGAGTTCAGTGACTGTTATCTGGACAGTCCCGGCTTCAGGGAGAGACTCAAGTGTTATGAAGTTGAATTGGAGAGAACGAGTAAATTTCTCAAAGATGTCATCAAAGATGGCAACAGTGTAATCAATGCAATAAAGGGTAAGCGACACGTCTTCTCTCCCGTCTCATTAGTAGATGTAGCCTTAAGCATTATAGCCTACTGTAGCCGATCATTATGTGCATTGTTTACAACACAACGGTTGGGCCATTTTGTGATCTGGCGAGTGGCGATCATTCTGTGGAGGCCTTTCATGTGGGGGAATGGGCACACATTCAAAGGTCTTGGCAGTGGGGTGGACTGCAGCATTTGACCGAGGGACATATGAGCATGATACTGGGAATACATCATGTATCATGCTGTAGCATTTTATCTTTTTTGTTTAATGTAACTTGACTGCTTTGTTACAGTTCTTACTGACATTGCACTAAGTATGCTTCTACTTCAAAAGTTAGATTGTGTCCAGTCAACTGCACCTGTCTGACTTGGTTGTTTCTGTTGACATTTTTGACCAATATCATTGATGATGGCATGTCAAATGTCAATACTGTACAGGTCTTTGTCACACCAACGAGTGGAACAGTGTTTGTTTTGTATGGACCACCAAGATTAAATTAATCTTAAAACACTTAATGCCAAGCTTTTTATCTTGAAAACAAACAAACATAGGTATAGTCTTTCTGCAAAGTGGAGACGGTCCACTCCATGATAGCCTTTGCCCTGGACAGAAAAGTTTGTTGGGGAGTCTATTCAAAGAACAAATTATCTACATTTATACTAACCGAAAACAATGCATGCAATGATGCATGCAAATAATGCATCAATGTGCAAGTTCAATATTGCATTGCACAACATTTGTGGTTGTGTTTAGTTCCCCATATCCACTCAGACCTGTTTGTTACCATTGTTCCTCTCTGATTGAGTGCACTGAGAGAGCACATGATATTATTACCTACCTTAGCCCATATCTGTGATGTTTTGATATGTTTGGATTAGTTAGTTAGAATTCAGGAAGTGCAAGAATTGCTGTAAGCACCACTAAAGTTTGTAACATGAAAATATACTGTCTGGCACATACACTATCAAAAGGAGAGTCTGACAACAGATGTTTTGAGTTGACCAATATTTTGTAAAAAACAAAACAAAACAAAAACTATCGATTTGAACACACCCGTGTAATGTGAGAAGTGAGGGGCGCTCTTTCTTATCATCATACATCATCTCGTTTGCCTATATAATAAATAACATAACCCAAAATAGGGACACCAGATTGAAAGTGGTTAAAACCAGGACACACCAGCTGCATAATTGCAGATACTGATGAATAAAATAAAATAAAATCACACCCGTGTGAAGTGAGGGGCGCTCTTATCATTATACATCATCATATAGTACATCATCTCATGAACTGTAACTGAATTGATGTGATTGGTTAGCCGATTTGCTCGTCTACATATGACATAAATTTCTCCTTTTTCATTGTCAATGGCAAATATGAGACGTGTGGGGACAAAAGCTGTATATAGGAGGTGCTAGCGCCCCTCAAAAATGGCCACTATTAGTAATGGTGGCCATTTTTGAGGGGCGCTATTATCTAAGCAGTAATAGTCTATTACTGCCAGATAATGGTTGTATCAGCTGGGATATAATGTAATGTATAATAATACAATCTTCCTCCACTGGTAGTGAAAGTGAAGCTTTGACATAAACAAACTACTTTTTTGCAGGTTATTCTGTGGCAGTACAGAAGTTCTCGGAGACACTGGGGGTATTCAAGTTCGACTTTATCGGTGACTCCCTAACAGATGATGAGATTAACATTGGTAAGATGATGACATAGACCAGTGGTTCCCAAACTTTTTCATGTCAAGGACCCCCAAATTGACTCATTAGCAAGCGGACCCCCCCATTAGAAAAGAATATGCCAGAGACCGCCCATAAGAGAAGATTTTTACGACTAGCAGTGATTCTCAACCCGTTTAATTTCAAAGACCAACAGTTTGACATGCATTAGTCTACTGACCCCCATTTAATGGCATTTCTATCTCTGGGACTCCCAATTTGTATTGTAAAATCAATGTTAATTAGTGTGGTTGCCCTAAAGGGCAACCAGACTATTGTAATTGTAACACTTTATTTCGCTAGAGTAACCCTACACTTTGTAGTACTACTCCTCCTACAGTTTTGACTGTACGCACTTGAGCCATATCTCAAATTGACCGGAATAATCGGGAATGGTGTGCTTGCTCGTTTCTAAGAGAAATGTTGTATAGTTTAATTGATATTAATTTATTCGTGCATTAAATGTCCCCATTGACATGAATGGGAAAATGCGAAAAATCACGTTCAAGTATTTTTTCCTCGGAGACCGTAAAGGCTATAGTTACAAAACTTGGAGGGATAATTCGTAATACTGACTAAAATTAATTAACTTATAATTATATCGGTCGGCCTCATGGTGGCACTATAACAGCCCACTTTACGTTTTGGCTTATAACTCTTGAACCGTAGGTCGTAAAATCAAAATAATTTTTTTTTGCCCTGGATTCCTTGGGTCATGACGCATCTCCCCATATAGGCCACGCCCATTTGCGTCAGGATAGATTTTTCGCCATTTTGAATTTTCTTCAATACACACTTTTATTTTCTAAATCTACAGATTTTGTCAGAATCTCACAGAAATCGGTACAATTGATCGCTGGACCTATCCGACCGCGTTTAATTTTTTTCCAGATTTTTAGAATTTTTTTTGTCCGTATCGTTCGGCCTTAATCGTCGTCCGAATTTAGCGGGAGGGGCCTATTTTACAAAAATGCCACAAATCACGAACGGAATGTCCAATCCATCCCAAATTTGAATCAGATGTCGCGGGTGGTTTAATCAACCAAAATCCAAAAGCGATTACATTTTCATCCATAGGGGGCACCGCAAATGCGAAAAATGTAACCGTTTCTTGCAGAAAAAAGATTTTTGGGGGGATAAATCCCCTCCGAATTACTTACGCATGATCGCAGGGGTGACGCGACATTGTAATTGGCTGGCAATATCAGTGGGAGGGGCATATGTAAGCCACTGCGGCAACCACACTTTGCAATTTTTTAAAATTGCGACCTTTCTAGTTTAACTCTGTATCTCTGAGACCCCCTTTCCACCAAAAAAACGTCTGTTCAGAACCAGTGCGGTTCCGAACCTTGGTGCTTTTTGCGAACCGGTCACGAACCGGGTGCATTTCCACCAGATTGAACCCTGGTTCATTTGGTGGCGTTATTGTACCTAAACACAAAATGTTGAAAAGGAGGAGGATCCGTCATACACGCAAACACCCCGAGGGCGTTGCACAACACAAGCTGATGTAAACAGTATCCACAAGGTTGTGATGTTACAGTAGGGTTACAAGTTATTACTTGTAACTATCAGATATGTCCCGCAAGCCTCAGCTGGATTCTGGATCGCGATGCATCCGTACGTTTGGATCGTTTCCCACTTTGGAAACCACTGACGTAGACAATGTATCATTCCTTCAGTGTTAATTTTCAGAGCTATTTCCATCGTAATACAGAATTTGAGGAATTCATAATGATCATTCAGTCATTCATTAGTATGTGTGGTCTTATTTTTATTTATTTTTCACAGTTTTGTTTATTCAAGATTTCAGGGTATACAGTAAATCAAATAATATGACAGTATATGTGACACACCCATATGGAACATACCAAAGAGATAACATGTACATATAAATGTCGTGACCACTATATGCAAAATATTGTGGTAGCATAAAAGCAATTGTATAGTCCTATGCTAACAGGGAAGTGATGACAGTTACAAACCACATAACCTGAATCAAGTTTTGAAACAAAAACACAAACGTAAGACAAGACAAGGCAATGTGTGGTCTCTTAATATTATGTTCTGTTTGTACAGTGTAACTATCCAGGTCTAATGGTATTTGCATGTTTATTTCATATATTTTATTTGTTTAATGTAATGCATTGCAATGTACTGTTACTGTATATAATAAACTATTGTTTCTTTGCCTTTAGCTGAGTCTTTTCAAGAGTTTGCTGGTCTGCTCCAGGAAATTGAGCATGACAGGATGATGCTGGTGGGTTATCAACATCCTCTTCGTTCACGCGACATCCTCTTTGACCATGTGTTTTGTTCTCATGATACAACAATACAAGGATATTGACATGTCACACTCTAGTGCCTCTTCCAAACTCAAACGGCCAAACAGACAATCGCTAAAGTAATTCCCCTTCCTTATTATTCACATAAAAGAAAACTGTGTGCCAGCAACAAGAGGTGCACCCTTAAATGTAACATAAGATCATCAAGGAAAGAGGCGCAGTACTCTCTCATACCCATATACAAATAACTCCATGATGCTTCATCATTCAGGACTAAATTAGGTTTAGAAAACATATCATGACTTTTTATATTTATATATTGTGCATGACAAGTAATTCCTGTTAGACTGGGTTTTCCAGCTATAGCTGGCTATTGACATGATTATACAACAGTAGAGCCCAACCTATGCCACATTGTCGGGTCTGATGCCGATCCCGATTTTGGAGAATACTAGCCCACCGATTACGACGTTTGGATCATGTTTTTCAAATTCGTTTATAATATATTTGAAAAACTTTAATTTAATTTATGTCTGAGTTTGTGGCCACTATTGTATTGTATTGTATTTTTTATAAACCTTCAAAAAATATTACACTATAATGATATGCCCAAAATAGGGATGCCAGGTTGAAAGTGGTTAAAAATTAGACAAATTGATTGTATGATTGCCTATAATTATAGATAAGTCCAAACTGATGTATAGCTCAATAATCTCTAGCAGCCAACCGTGGGCCAGATGAAGTTCTGGTGATAAACAGTGACATCTACTGGTGTCTTTTCTTCCTTGTTTTCAGGTTTTATTTCATCTTTATATTTATTAATGGTGTTGTGTTTACTTTGCTGGTGAGGTTTCCTTATCCATTTTGTCATGCAAACTACTGTCGTATACTTTTCCATTTCAGGTTCAGAATTCCTTTGATCTGCTCATTAAGCCCCTGGAGAAGTTCCGCAAAGAACAGATTTCAGTAACAAAAGTGAGTTGATTTTTGTTGTAAGTTTACTCTTCAATATAAAAAATGGATAGCAGTGGATTCATTGTTGTGGATTCATTGTTGTGTTCACAAACACAAGGTGTGGAGTTTCACAATTACCTTTGTACTTCTGTGACAGCTCTACCCAGACCTCCCCAAAGAATTGTATAACACCACTTCTCTTAATGACAACCTTACACCGTATATAGGCCAAGACATGACAGCCTTCACTATGTGAGATGAGATCAAATACAATACAGTACACAAAACATACTTGTCTTATTGCACTTAGTTATTGCACATGGACTCATGAATCTTGCTGATTCAGCAGCTTAATCAAATGCGGAACCCATGAGTTTATAGGTGTATTTATGTTTTGCATTGGGGAGCCTAAAGTACCTTTCTGAGGGAAGTGAAAGCTTGCTGGCCAGTCTCAACATGCTCCTATAATGATTTTGGAACAACAATTTTGGAGCAGACCCTAAGCCACCTGGAAACGTTTATTTTTAGCTGCACATGTGTTATGAGCTAACTGCATGGGCACTTGGACAGCAGGAAAGCCACAACAAAACATAGTCATTGAAACACGAACAGAACGTCGGAAACGAACGCAAACAACCCCCCTTAGACAGCACTTCTTAGACTTATATAGCATTTGAAACAGACTTATAGCATGTCATGTAGACAGCACAATAAGTGCATTGTATGTAGTCATAGCACTTCATAGTATATATGTACAGCATAGTATAGCATATATGTATAGTTTATATGTATAGTGTCATTATATAGATATGTTCTAGTTATAGTTTATATGTATAGTGTCATTATATAGATATGTTCTAGTCACGTTCTTAGCTTACGCATGTTTCGCGATAAATGCATTTTACATATGTGATGTATTCCCATGCTTTTTGTTCTTGCTTAATGTAAATCGTCTGCTAAATGCCTAAATTGTATTGTAAATTGTAAATTGTAAACAACACAGAAACATATACACGTTTTGCTTGATATTTGAAAAAAAACTCATGTTTAGTCTCCAAGTGACACTTAACACTGGATGTTCAGCCAACAACATTTTAAAGATATGAACATAAACAAAACCATATTTTTAGTTTTTTACATTAGGCTGGTATGCCCAGAGTAGACAGCTATTTGAGCTTTCTTTGCCTTCTTTGTTCTCTGAGCCAGAACTGCAGCAGGTGATCACAATCATTGTGAGATGGCATGTGATCCAAGGTGTACACAAAACTAAAAGGCATAGTCTGAGTGAGTGGGATGTGAAGGAGGTCATTTGAATACAGATTCGAGGGGACTCCACTACATTTTTAATGGGGAAAAAAAGAAAGAAAAATCCTCTCTCTCACACTTATGCCAGAGTTCCAGTGATTACCCTCTCCTGTGCCAATGGTGGCACCCGTGCCCAAGGCTGCGGCTGCTTACTCTTGGTCGAAGCAAATGCATGCCAGCCAACAGTGTGTGCGTTGAATAAAGTGGTGTTTTAAAAGTACCAATCCACAGAGGTCTATGTAAATCAGTGCCATTCTTCAACTCCAGTCTTGCATTGTGTGTGTTTATTTGAAACGGAAATTCTAGTAGCCTGAGCCCTGGCTAGATGAGACTGAAGAGTGTCTAAAGTGGTACACAAACTCTCATGAATTTTGCCCGCATTTTTGCGAGGTACATGGGGGCTCAATTTGTTGCTCAATTTGCTCTCCGCAGTCACAGAAGAATCAGATACTTCCACTAATGGGCTGGAGTAATTCACTGTGACAATATATAGAAAGTTAGAAACCAATATTTAGAACCAATAATGACAATAACCAATGTTTGAGGAGGTGAAGGTTTCATGGCCCACGGTGCTGGTGTTGATTATTGTGGGCTGTCCTGTGGTTGATATGGACTGTTTCCTTTAGTTTAATGTATCAAAATGTATACAATTTCAAAATATTCAAGGTAAATCTCTACATTCCAGCACCCTTCTTTCTTTTTGCTTATCCTTATCCATAGTTTTCTTGCCTTATAATGGAGCACACAGTTTCTTCAGGACCCGTCTAGTTTTGTTAATAACCACATAGCCTCTCGAGACAGACAATGTTGGCTCACACACAATTTCCAAATGCTTCCTCCTAACAGTGTGCAACAAAAGTGTTGAAAATGCGAAGAAAATACATTTGTCTTGCATTTATAAATCTGCAAATAACTACTACTGTAAATCAAACTGATTGAAGCCTATCTAACTGGCTGCAGAAATGGAGAAAAAACAAACATTTAAAGACATTTTACAATATCTATTAATTACATATATGATAAAATACATTTTCATGTATGGAAATGATCACTTTTGCGAGGCATAGTTACAGACTGTAGCATTTGGAAATTATCTGGCTTGAGAGATTAATAACCACAGCCTACAGTATACTGTATGGTTGTATGTGTCTTGTGTATCCAAGGGCACCCGTCCTTTATTCATGAATAAGTCTGTGATCTTAATGTTAATCATGACTGTTTATCTTTCCTTTAGGAGCGAAGGAAGAAGTTTGAGAAAGAGAGTGAAAAATATTACTCCCAGGTAGATAAAAACCTGAATCTCTCCGCCAAGAAGAAAGAGAGTCAGCTCCAAGAGGTTATTAGCTGAACTGTACAAAGATTTACCATCAATTTACCATCAACAATATGCAGTATTATGTTAAGTGGAAAACCTGTTTTCTTGTTTCTGTTTTCGTAAACCCTCTGTCTCAACTTTAGGCGGATGAACTTCTAGACAAAGAGAGAATGAACTTCTATGAGTCGTCGGTGGAGTATGTGTATCAGATCCATCAGGTGCAGGACAGGAAGAAGTTTGACGCGGTTGAGCCTGTGAGTGCTGTCCATCATCTCCCACACTTCCTCTTGCTTACATGGTCCCACGCATTGTACAGAGTGATGGCTGGAATCAAATCAAACAAATAATTAAAAATAGAATCATGTGGATCTTGGGATCCACCTGGGTACGGCCGGCGTGGCTCCAAAGTGGCCACCCTGTGACGTCAGTCATCTGTGACGTACAGTAGCCTACGACGTATGGACCCACATTCTGCGAGGTTTCAGCCGTAAAAACACAATCACTAAAAACATCAGCCATATCAAACAAAGTGTATAGTGAATTTTCTGGAATCTGATCAAATCGTGCCTTTTTATAGCAAGGCTGGCAAACTGTTAAGTCCTAATCACACCAAAGGGTCGAGATGGTTTTAGCGTTGTCCCTGCGGTGTGATATGTCCTGTTGCACGTTGACGCGCGTCGTCCCTAGTGATTCAACGCATGGAATTCAATGGCCCAAACCACACCAAAGGGTCGAGACGGTTTTATGGCCATGTCGCTTCTTCCCTATTGATGCCCAGTCAATGTTCACCAATTGTTGTTGGACTTCACATGCTTCAACGCGCCATCCCTTTGCGCCATCCCTTTGCTCCTTTTAGAATGGAAGTGAACAGGGAAGCTGATGATGGGTTCTGACGTGTATGAAGCACATGTGTGACCAACCATGCACCAAGTGCCACCGTCACTTCGAGAATGATTTATATTGGTGATTTTGACACTCCCCAATCTATGCTTTCGTTGGACAGGTCCTGGCATTTCTTCACAGCATTTTTACACTCAACAACCTGACAGTGGAGATGACTCAAGACTTCATGCCCTACAAACAGGAACTGCAGCTCAGCTTGCAAAATGTAAGTGAAGTGATGTACACTGAGGTTTAAAGGATTGGTTCCCAACCTCTTTATACTGAAGTACCAGCTCAGAAAACATTTGGCTCTCCAAGTACCACCATAATAATTGATGTTAAAATACAGGAGCGTATACCTGCCCTTTTTGTTCCATTTCTAAGCGGCCAATGACAAAATTCTGTCTAATCACTAATCAGCACAACTGATGATATTTCTAATGTGATTAATCCGTTCTCAGATCTTCTATTAACGGCTAGGTGTGCTGTTATGCTCATTTCAGAACGGCTGGATATAGCCTATTTGCTTGTTCAGAAGAACTACCTGTAGTAATATAAATATTTCATTCCACTTTTGTCTTTTTTCCTCCTTTTTTTGGGGCGACTCATCTGTGTACCACCAGAGGGGGGCTTAACCCATTTTGGGCGGGAACCCCTTTTGGTGTTTTAAACATTATGTTATAATGTAGCTATTGAAAAATAGCAGATCTACAAGCTCATAGCGCGCCACCGAGTGGCGCGCTACGAGCTTGTAGGTCTGCTATTTTTGAAAAATCGAAGAAAACTGTCAGGATGTAGAAGACATTTTTAGAATCTGATCTCAGGTCAAAATGGGTTAAGTAGCACCAGTGGTACCAGTACCAGTGGTTGGGAACCTCTGGTTTAAAGGATCATACCGGTGGTCTATGACCATGAGCCATGACCCACATACTTGATTGACATGAATGATGACCGTTTTCCAAAGCATACAACAGTGTTTCTATTGCAGAGGAAGCCTTTGGAATCTTTTCATTTTAGTATGAAATGAAAATAAACTTGCAGAGGCTTAAAACACCCAAATCTCTTAGAAATTCAATAATCCGTGACTTCTTTACCACACAATGATGTTCAGCCAACATTGACAGAGGTAACATTTCAATTACTTTGGACTAGAGAAAATTTACCAAACACCAAAAAGTCAATGTTTATATAGCTGAACCAGAACCCATGAATATACAATGCAATATGTATATATCTATAATGGCTAGTGGTGGAAAGTAACTTAAGTACATTTACTCAATACTGTACTTAAGTAACATTTTGAGGTATTTGTACTTTACTTGAGTATTTCCAATATTTTTACTTCTACTCCACTACATCTTGGAGCCATTTCTTTTTTTACTTTTACTCCACTACAATTATTTGAAAACATAAGTTACTAGTTACATTGGAGATTTTAATTTAGATTAGAAAACCACTTCAACCCTATACATTTGAGGCCATTTGAAAATAGCAGATCTACAAGCTCACAATGTGTCTCATCGATGCATTGTGAGCTTGTAGAACAGCTATTTTCAAAAGATTTTGTACACATTTTGAACTTGTGAAATGAGACATTCTGCAATTTGAGTACTTTTACTTTTAGTACTTTTAAGTACATTTTGATGCCGACACTTTTGTACTTTTACTTGAGTACATCTTGAATACGGGACATCTACTTGTAACGGAGTACATCTACATTGCAGTATTTATACTTTACTTTTCCCACCACTGATAATGCCTTTCGTGTACAGACAAGGAACCACTATGAGAGCACACGGGAGGAGATGGAGGAGCTGATGAAGAGAATGAAGCATCCATCAGAGATTTGTAAAATACATAGCCATGGAATCATGGAGGGCTACCTGTACTGTCAGGAGAAGTGTAGGTATACCAGCCATGCACATACACACACATTTTGACTGTGTTCTCTCTTAGGGTGCACTCACACGGTTAATGCAATTCTCTGTGCTCGTTGGATCAATGCTGTGTTGTGTCATGGCCGCCCAATGCATTTCCAATGGAGGTCACATGGTTTGACACAACATTGTGTTGTATGAGGGGGAGGGGCGCAGTCGAAACACAGCTGAAAGCCATACAACAGACCCCTCCCCCTATGTTGTGTCAAACCATGTGACCTCCATTGGAAATGCATTGGGCGGCCATAACACAACACAGCATTGATCCAACGAGCACAGAGAATTGCATTAACCGTGTGAGTGCACCCTTAGGCCTCACTCAGACCTTTAAAACATTGATGCATGCTTGTTGTATGAATGTTGTGAGTGTCATGGCCGCCCCAATGCATTTCCAATGGAAGTCACATGGTTTGTAGTCCACATTTTGGACTACAAGCTGTTGTATGGCTTTCGGCTGTGTTTCGACTGCGCCCCTCCCCCTCATACAACACAAATGTTGTGTCAGACCATGTGACTCCCATTGCAAATGCATTGGGGCAAGCTGTGTCACACCCTTTGTATACAACAAGCATACAGCAATCTGTTGCGACCGTGTGAGTGAGGCCTTTCTCTGAAACGGGTATCTTTGGAAGTCAAAGAAGAGGTCCCGCACACTGTCAGACACTTGCCAAACAAATGTCCTGATGAAGGTCTAAGCGACCGAAACGTCGACCTAATAAAGAGCAACATTTGTTTGGCAAGTGTCTGACAGTGTGCAGGACCTCTTCTTTGTCTTTTAAAGATACCCTTTTCATTATATACTCTATTGCCCTACGCACCCGTCACCAGCCTTTTGAGGTGTGCATCGGCCTTTTTCTATAAGGCCGAGTTTCTCTCTTACTCTGACATGCTCTGACGTGACCGTTCTTTTGTCTTTCTCAAAAGGGGCTTTGGGCATGACTTGGGTCAAGTACTACTGCAAGTATCACAAGGACAGCAGACTGTTGGTCATGGTGCCCTGTGAACAGAAACCTACAGCAAAACAGGTACATGAAAATAAATCATTCTGCTTTGTATTATGTGGCCCACTTGCAACCTTGGAATACCCTATTTATACTTTTTACCCTATGTATATGATTCTCAGGACTGTGTTGTGTTAAAGAAGAAGCTTTATTTTTTTATTCTCTCTCTCTCACTCTCTTTATCTCTCTCACACACGCACAGCACACGCTGTGTCTCTGTCTCTCTCTAAATACAAATTTCCAATCTGTTTGATTTCTCGTCCTCCAGGGTACGACGGAGCTGACTCTTAAATCCTGCATCCGCCGGAAGACTGAATCCATAGACAAGCGCTTCTGCTTTGACGTTGAGACTAATGAGAGGTTAGCACATGAAATAAAACAGCAGCAACCCGTGAAATGAGGTAACATTTAGCCTTGTGGGATAAACGTGTGAGGTGAACAGGTGGCCTACAAGGACACAATGTTAGGGCAAACTGGATTCCAGCCCAAACAATGCCTTGGCAACAGGCTACGGCAGATGGCAAAGTCAGTGATTTCAGGCTAGGGGGTTGGGGGTTGGGGGGGGGAACGCAATGAACAGGCCATTTATTACAGACTGCTTAAAAGACACATCTGCCATAGGCTGACATGTCGTCATATTCGGTTTATTATTTGTATTCTGTGAAATGCTTAAATTTTCCTGAAGGTGTAAGAAGTGTGTGTGAATTATGCATTATGTGCTTGAAAGTATTTATTATGAACATAACACCACATAACATTAGTCTTCTGATTAACTTATAAAACCAGTAAGCTTGTCAGACTAGTCTCAGATGTCAACACACACACACAAACACACACACACCGTAAAACAATTGAAAAGTGCTTCATTTTGATTTAGGAAAAGCTATATACTGTATATGAACCTTCTGGAATTAACAAATTGTTGCTGAATGATTGCTTCTTGTCACATTAGGTGTTGTCATAACACTGTTAATAATAGTGTTGTCACATTAGGTGTTGTCATAACACTGTTAATAATAGTGTTATGTTCCCTTTCTGACACTATCGCCATAGAAACACACCCGTCACATTCCAGGCTCTTTCGGAGGGGAACAGGAAGTTGTGGATGGAAGTAATGGATGGAAGAGAGCCTGTGAGTTCAATTATTTTCATTTCATTTATCAGGAAGCTAGTATGGAGATATTTTCACCCATTTATCTATCTAATTTATCTATCTGAAAAGGTGAATTTAGGCAGCATATATCCTTTTAAAAAAGCTAAATAATGAGCCTTGCCATGTAGTATAGCAAGCAGAAAGGGCTTCTCTTGCTGACCAAATGTAACGAAGCCTCACAAGTTCTGACCTACAGAAAATAACTGAGTGCATCCATCTAATCATGTATATACAGTATTGAGTACAGTATACCTCAAAGTAGGGCATTCACTTCTAGTCATTTTTACTAGTTGACTAGTTGCCTAGTTTACTAGTCGACTAGTTGTTTAACTACCTATTATGTAAAAAATAAAATAAATTAAAAAAATTAACTTTTTTTTTTTTAAATAAAAACTGTGTACATGGTGACTATAACTATAATCTACCTGATCTTGAGGCCTACACAATCGGGGGAATTTTTTTATTTTATTATTTATTTATTTTTTCTTATCAACTAGTCAACTAGTACCAGCAAGGTCGACTAGTGGATTTACTAGTCGACTAGTAAACTAGTCGACTAAATTAGTAGACTAGTAAACTAGTCGACTAGTTGCTTAATGCCCTACCTCAAAGATCTAAAAACATTGAAGGTCTATCTATCTACAACAACAATCTGCGCTATATCATATGTATGCCATTCAGATGTATAATTTTTAAGTGGTAGTCAAGACTTCCCATCAACCCTTTCTTTGTGTTTCTTGACTGACTCGTATATCAAGCCTCAGATTTCTTTTAATACGTGCAAAATGAAAGAGAAGAAAGTGATGCCATCACTGAGTAGAATACATGCACAGTAAAATCCTCAGTTTTAATCAATTCAATGTATCCGTTTGTAACTCAGAGAGCTTACAAATGGAACCACTGAGTTAAATGAACACTCAGGTATTTCACTGTGTGCTGTTAGTTCAGCCATGGATGCTGCTTCAGTGTGGCTGCTGCTTGGATATCATCATTATCTTGCCAGCGGATGTGGAAAATGAAAAGGGTGCAGTTTTCAGTTCCTCATTGATATATCTCAGCAAAAAAAAATAATGACACTTCTTTTCAACACATTCTGAAGCAGAGCCCACAATGCAGACTCTGCAGGTTTGTTCTGCAAAGAGATATGCTGAGCTGTCAGCCTGTCTGTCATTCAGGCAGGAGTTATTTCAGTTATATCAGTGAGATGAATGCACAGATCCCAGGAGTTAGTTCAGTTATGTCAGTGAGATGAATGCACAGATCCCAGGAGTTATTTCAGTGAGATGAATGCACAGATCCCAGGAGTTAGTTATGTCAGTGAGATGAATGCACAGATCCCAGGAGTTAGTTATGTCAGTGAGATGAATGCACAGATCCCAGGAGTTAGTTATGTCGGTGAGATGAATGCACAGATCCCAGGAGTTAGTTATGTCAGTGAGATGAATGCACAGATCCCAGGAGTTAGTTATGTCAGTGAGATGAATGCACAGATCCCAGGAGTTAGTTATGTCAGTGAGATGAATGCACAGATCCCAGGAGTTAGTTATGTCAGTGAGATGAATGCACAGATCCCAGGAGTTAGTTATGTCAGTGAGATGAATGCACAGATCCCAGGAGTTAGTTATGTCAGTGAGATGAATGCACAGATCCCAGGAGTTATTTCAGTTAGGTCAGTGAGATGAATGCACAGATCTCCAGGAGTTATTTCAGTTATGTCAGTGAGATGAACGCACAGATCTCCAGGAGTTATGTCAGTGAGATGAATGCACAGATCCCAGGAGTTATTTGTATCAGTCAGAGGTGTCATTGTGGTAATTATATTAGGGGTTTTAACAATGAATAGAAAATCAGTCAATTGCCGTTAGGAAATTATACAATTAAATTATTTTTTATTTTTTTATTTTTTGGGGGGGCTAGAGAAAGTGTCTGTGTGTGGGTGGGTGGTTGTGTGTGATATGAGATGTGAGCTTACCATAATGACAGTAATCCTTAATCATATTCCATAAAGCACTGCAGAGGGGAGGCGTGTGTGTCTGTGTCTAGCTGATGCTTGTTGACGCTCGTTAATGTTATATACATCAAAGCAATTATGTTTCTGTGCTCATTTTCGGTTTCAGACAAGAACTTTTCTTTTGGTCCTAAAAAACGCTGCTTATCAATTAACCGATTAATCAATCGATAAGGTTATCAACTATCAATCAATTAATCGATAATTTGCATCCCTAAATGACATGGTTACCTCGCTTTGGTCTTATTTTGATAGAAAATATAGTGAGACTTTAGGCAAGTAGCGAGAAAATTAAAGCATGTGAAAGGCAACACTTGGGACAACAATTGTAATAAATATGCATGAGCCCATATGGTGTTTGCCAAAAACAAGATGTGTTACTCTGAATTTAATTGTCACCTCCAGATCCACTATCAACTTCAGTCACTATCTTCTCACATGAAACTAGGGTAACCAGATGTCCCCCTTTTGTGTGGGACAGTCCCTCAGTCCCAAGACTTTTCACAAATTCCACAAATTGAGACCCTGTCTCACATTGTGGCTGGCAGGCAGGCAGCAGTGTTCAAATGTCCTCATAGTTAGTCCCCTCGGCCTCATAGTTGGCTTTCTGTTGTAAAGTTCGCTCATTGTCTCTTTTCCTGCAACATGTGTTTTTAAGCCTGTTAAAATAGCATGAGAAATATCCCCTCGGCTACAGTACCAAGTTGGAAAGGAAAGAGGAGATCTGCACACATCTAAAAGCTCCCCAAAAAAATGTATTGACAACAGAGCAGAGTTTTCCACTCTGTTGTCAATAAAATGTTTTGTGGGGCTTTTAAAACGTTGTGCGGATCGCCTCTTTCCTTTCTTGGTTATTCTTTTGGATCCTGCATCCGTTGATATTTGTTTATGTGCGTACTGTTGCGTGCACATCTTGACCATTACAGTACCAAGTCGGCCATACCACCCATGACCACAATTTGCATTTTAAAACTTAATGTCAGACCCAAGAGGAGTTTGGTCGAATATGACATCGAGGCTTTTAATAGCAACTCAAGTAATAAGTTGCTGACCCTGTCTCGTCCCACTCGCCCCACACACAAGCGATACTTCTGTCCCTCAAATGAACAGTTTGGATCTGGTCACCCTACATGAACTAAAGAAAACTGTTGGCTTGAACAAATAAAGCAGAGAAGTGCACATTCAACACTATTTACTCTGATTGAAGTAATGGGATAGTTTGCCAGCATGTTTTGCCACCAAGGTGAACAAATTAACCAGTAAAAAAAAGAAAGAAAACAAGTTCCTTACTTAACTGAATCCAACTCCATCAGGTTCATACCATCCATGAAGTCATTGGTGATAATAGCTTTGTGTAGCCCCCTATTTAATGGTCCACCTGTATGTTGGTAACAGCATCAACGGGTCCCCAGGACATTGGCCTTTTTCAGCCTTGGGAGAGTACTATGCATGTTCACAAATGACAACTAGACTAGGTTTTCATATGAATGGGATAAATTAATTCATGTGTGTGACTAATTAACCTAAGCAATCCGTTACTTGTGCTGTCATTTCAGATTTATCATTCACCAATTCACAAGCAAGCTGAAAGTAAGCCACATTTCCTTTCAAGTGTTGTTTTGATGGATGTAACATGTGTTGTACAATGTATGTGTACAGTGTATATTGATAAATAGACTGGTGTGTGTAATATAAACTATATATCTAAAAACTGGCATATTAAAATCGGCTGACGATCTTTCATTTTCACTTTCATAGTGGAGCTGAATGAAGTTGGATTCAAGTTTGTGAGGAAGTGCATGAACTTTGTTGAAACCAAAGGTAAACCATTTAGCTTTTTACACAGTTGTCAGTTTAGCCTTTTGCCCTCAAGGGGGCATAACTGCGCTATAGGTTGCACGTTGAAGTTCCTGGGCAAAGCTCTGCTTTATTGCCAACTGTTGAATGTAAATGCTCAAAATCAAAGTACGTTTCTCAATTAGAATTAGAGTTTTAATGATACATAAGGTTTTTTGGCAATTACAGTGATTTGAATTTGAATTTATTATTAGATTATTAGACGAGACATTCACATACTATATAGTGCCAAGCCATTCAAGGGGTGTTAATTTATAAATTATTCAAGCGACATCTTAAAGCTACAATTTGTAACTTTTGTTGTCCGACCCAGAATTCAAACACTGGCAAAATGTGTGTATCCAATAGAATAGGCAATCCCTGCTTGGCCAGGGGAGATATTGCGCTTATGAGGTTCATGCGGTACTACTTTGTAAACTAGTAGGTGGTTAAATTTCTCAATGGAAGAGTAGGGAGACCACCCGTCCAACTACTGCAGATGTGCTCGTTCCTTTTGTATGAAAACAGACTACATTCCATTGAGATCGGTTAAAATAATGTTTCTATTCATTAAAATAAGTTCCAGATTGCAGCTGTAATGAGGCATTCATGGATATTGTCTAGAACTAAACTGGCGTTTATGCAGGCACTGAGGTGGGAGCGTGTTGTAGATTTCCACTGCCTTGTATTCCTCCTGAGTACACTCCCTCTTTTTTCCCCTTCCTTCATTCTAGGTCTCACACAAGAGGGAGTGTACAGAACAGTTGGCAGCAACATCCAAGTGCAAAAGCTCTTAAATGCCTTCTTTGGTAAGGAAATGACTCTGTCAACAAGTCTTTTAACCTTCCTTCACCATGGTTATCTACCTGAATCACTGAATATATTTCATTAAGCTAAAGGGATCCTAATGTCCACATTATTTATGCATTATTTTAAGGTTTTGTACAAAAGGCCAGTGACCTTGACCAGAGAAGCACGATATTTTTCTTCTCTGAACTTGTTTTCAATGCTGCTCGCAGGAGATTGGACATACATGGCGTGCAGCATTTCTTAGTTTGTTTGGTTTTCTTCCCCACGCTATCTCCCCATAGACCCAGCATGTCCAGGAGACGTGGATTTGAACGACGACGACTGGGACATTAAAACCATCACGAGTGCCATGAAGTTTTATCTAAGGTGTGTGTGCGTGTGTTTGATTGATTGATTGATTGATTGAAATATTTATTAACAGTTTGCAGAATTACTGTACATTTCAAGCACAAACTCAATACAAAGGCTGTTAACTGTGAGTGGACGACCCAATTAAGCATTACACTTGTTTCCAATAGGGTCCACCATGTTCAATTCATCAAAAACATTTAGAGACGTACAAATAGACACTTCTATATAGACAAAGAACAGAACAGGAATTCATCATAATGGAGGTAAAAAGGGAAAAGAAACATATACAGTGAGGGGAAAAAAAGGGGTGTGCGGTGGGGGGGGGGGGAGGATTCACGTTCAGCTCCGTTCATTTGTTTGTTTTCCTTGGAGGAGCTGTGTTGGGTCCCCAAGTCAGCTGTGTGTGTGTGTGTGTGTGTGTGTGTGTGTGTGTGTGTGTGTGTGTGTGTGTGTGTGTGTGTGTGTGTGTGTGTGTGTGTGTGTGTGTGTGTGTGTGTGTGTGTGTGTGTGTGTGTGTGTGTGTGTGTGTGTGTGTGTGTGTGTGTGTGTGTGTGTGTGTGTGTGTGTGTGTGTGTGTGTGTGTGTGTGTGTGTGTGTGTGCGTGCGTGCGTGCGTGCGTGCGTGCGTGCGTGCGTGCGTGCGTGCGTGCGTGCGTGCGTGCGTGCGTGCGTGCGTGCGTGCGTGCGTGCGTGCGTGCGTGCGTGCGTGCGTGCGTGCGTGCGTGCGTGCGTGCGTGCGTGCGTGCGTGCGTGCGTGCGTGCGTGCGTGCGCGCGCGAAGTCCTTTATAATCCCTGATCTCAAAGTCTTCTACTATACTAATGAGCCCCTGGCTGAATATTATTCTTGTACCGTGTCCCAAGTTTTGTTTTATACCTGGTAATTATAGTTGTCGCGTAATTAATTCATACATTTTCCCATACTTAACTTTTTTACCAAATAATATATTCCTCCATGTAACTGGTGTTCTTTTTTTTATATTGAGAGAAAAAAAGACAAAGACAACAAACAGGAAGGAAAAAAAACAACAGTACAAAAAGAAAAGGGGGGGGG
The DNA here is from genome assembly GCF_951216825.1 of Electrona antarctica. NCBI lineage: Eukaryota > Metazoa > Chordata > Actinopteri > Myctophiformes > Myctophidae > Electrona > Electrona antarctica. The sequence continues at coordinate 25,111,749 of NC_136789.1, read as the reverse complement.
AAAAGCAAGATACAAAGAAAAACAAAAAAAGGAAAAAGGCTGCATTTTTCATATTACAGGTTACATTCATTGAATTCCTCATACATTGTCAATAGGCTGGATGAAGAGATCCCACTTTTCCCACTTTTTATAAAACTTATCCTCTTGTAGTCTAAGTATGATTGTTAGTTTTTCCATGACATACAATTCCCCTGTAATGTCCATCCAATGTTCTTTCGTGGTGGGTCCTGTTGGTACCAGCGTCGTGGGATCGCTTTCTTACTTGTTGCTAGGATGATTGATTAAATATTCATCATGTATTAGAAACTCTTCAGGGATATTTCCTAACAATAAAAACAAAAGGAACAAGTCTATCTTAAAACACAGAATTAACTTAAATGGTCTCCATGGTAGAGTGGATATCCTGCCAGTATTTCTGAATTTTAGTCCAGAATATTCTATTATTATTAATATTATTATTACGTGAGTCAGCTCTGACTCACGTATAAGTATATAAGTGGTCTGCTCCACATTAGACCACTCCTGTCTATTGTTGCCATTGTTGTCGTCGTCATCATCATTTAACCTATTTTGGGCGGGAACCCCTTTTGGTGTTTTAAACATTATGTTATAATTTAGCTATTGAAAAATATCAGATCTACAAGCTCATAGCGCGCCACCGAGTGGCGCGCTACGAGCTTGTAGGTCTGCTATTTTTGAAAAATCGTGAAAATATTTATTTCAGAAAACTGGAGGATTTAGAAGAAACTTTTTAAATTTCGAGGTCAGGCCTAAATGGGTTAAAGACCAGCTGCAATGGTTACCATTTTGGGCGGGAACCCCTTTTGGTGTTTTAAGCATTGTTATAATTTAGCTATTGAAAAATAGCAGATCTACAAGCTCATAGCGCGCCACCGAGTGGCGCGCTACGAGCTTGTAGGTCTGCTATTTTTGAAAAATCGTGAAAATAAAATTTAAAAAAAAATATTTTTTGAAAATAATTTGGGGACCCCCTAAAATAATTTGGCGACCCCCCGAGGGGTCTCGACCCACGGGTTGAGAACCCCTGATCACGCCCATAGTGTGACATATCTGCTGCTAGTAGTAGTGAAACAGGCTGTGTGCATCTCACAGCGGTGGACGGTAAAACTACTTTATTAGGAAATAAAAGCCAGAGCTCTGTGACATGGCCTTGTGCATCCAAGACCATGTTCCATCATTTACCCTCTAACCTAGAATAAAGATAAAGGAGAGGACATGGTCATGTTACAACTACAACAATTTGAAGTAAGTGTGGCCTGTAGTTTCATGGAGCACTTTTGACAAAACGTTGAGTGACGTAGATTATCCTTAACAATGGTGTTTTTTTGCACAGGGCCCCATGGGTCTGAACCGAAGTGGTTCTGTTAGCAGATAACTCTTAGTTGGGACCTCACTGACTAATCGTTGATATTTTATTAATGTATTAATAATATACTTTATTCTAACCCCTTAATTTAACTTGCATGATTTATTCACTGTACGTATGTCAGCCGTCTCTGACAAAGGAATACAATCTTGGACCCCACAGCTGTTGAAACCTCAATCATGGCCTTGATCTCTCCTGCTGTAATGGTTTTAAATCAAAACATTTTATTTGGAAAGAAAATGCAAGGAGTTGTTTGGCAAGGGAGGCTTAGATTACGCCCCTCACTGTGAGTAGTACTTGCAAAGACGCTATATCAATCGCTTCAGCTGGCAAAGCTGGTGCCTCTCAGAAATGGTGTGATCTGAACAAAGACATTTGTTCTTTAGCAGTCGATCAATTTAGTAATTTGTGGTCTTTTTGCACCATTGGCTGTGTACTCTGATTAGTACTATTTATGTGCTTGTACAGTATATGTACCGGTATTTGTATATCCATAACACTGGTCTTTTATTTTATTTTGCATTTTCTTTCTTCTGTTTGATGATGTGAATTCAGAATTACAGTTACTGTGGTTTTTGCGTGTGTGTGTGTGTGCGTGCGTGTGCGTGCGTGCGCGTGTGTGTGTGTCTACAGAAGCCTTTCTGAACCGCTGATGACATACAGTCTACACAGAGACCTCATACTAGCTGCAAGTAAGTCACACATTTTAGGGAATTCTTATGAATCTGATCATGAAGTAAATGTGTTTTTACATTGCATGAAGAAGATAGCAAATGAGCATGTATACGTGTAATTGGCTTTAAGCAAGTCAGTAGTCAACTGCTAATATATTGTATATATATTGGTGTCAGTGAAGCAACAATCCATGTTAAACTTGTATCTTTTTAGTGTTTTGTTTGACCATCTGTCCTCATTGGCAGTTCAGATGCTGTACACTGATGTGAAGTGTTTTGCCAGGTAGATGAACTCTACCTGGCAAAATGACAGATTGCCACGATGCATTTTAAATGTGGTGAAAGGCCTCTCTGTAACACAACTCTTAACCTGGCAAAATGATAGATTCCCAAAATGAATTTTGAATTTTGATGCCAGGTGTGAAAGGGGTCTCTGTAACATCTGTGCTCATTTGGATATAAACACATTTTGGGGTCAAAAATGAGTTTGACATTCAGAGGATTACAAAAAAATAAAAAACAAATAGAATAGAATATAAATCTCTATAATGGCATGCCCAGAATAAGGGCGCCAGGTTGAGCGTGTTTAAGTCTGTCTGTGAGCTTCATAAATATTTAATTAATGACTTAATGAATTAACTATTAACTACAATACTACATCCCATTGGTACACAAGATATTTCCTGTGACACTGGATCTTTTTAAGCAGATGGTGGCTACTAGCTACAACTGCTGTTATTCACAATACATATTGATTTGGTTTTCTTTGTCATCCTACCACATAACTGTTTGTTTTTCGTTTGTTTTCTCCGATCATATTGTGTGGGTGTGCACAATATAATATGGTGATTGGACATCCTGATTCCTATGGTTATATAAAATTACCATATCATTCTGTTTTTACTCAATACTAATCTTACGGCATGTGTTTTTTATTACGAAAATGGATAACTAGATTCCTGACAAGTTTCAATTAAAGGCAGAAGATTTATTATGGGTCTGTCTGGCATGCATGACGTTGACAACCATGTTTTGAACATGATTTAATGACTAAGTCACTAATGTTACTTATTTGCAGTATTTTACTTAAAGGACCACTTCACCACTTTTCAACTTCTCTTCCTATAATTGGTCCTAACTAATGTTCATGATAAAATACTACAATTTTTTCCTACTCAGTCTGTGTCTCATAGGAAAGCTGTGGGCAGTTCAGAAACCCGTCCACCAGTGACATCATCAATGGTGAATCCAAGCTAATAGAAACGGCAGGCTTTCTTTTCCTGAAAAGTTGCAATGCAAAAGTTGAAGCCATCGTTCTCACGATAATAAAAATCTAAATATATTTTAAAACAAATCTTGTTTTAAAAAAGAATCTGCCTAATGATGATGTCACTGGTGGACGGGTGTCCGGACTGCCCAAAGCCCTCCTGGGCGTGTTTTATCATGAACATTAGTGAGGACCAATTATATGAAGAGATGTTGAAAAGTGGTGAAGTGGTCCTTTAAGCAAAGACATAGTTAATTTGCAGTAGGCCTATGCCATAGTTGCTTTATTCTGCACCATGTTTACGAAACGTGCATTACATCTCTATTATGTACTGTACATGTTGTACATACAGTATATACAGCATACTTGCCAATATTGTGATGGTATCCATTGCCGTAGATCTACGGCAATTAATAGATACTATGCTTAGCGCCATTGCCGGCGTAGATCAACGGCAATTGGTCTTTTATAGTGAAAACTGCTTATGTTAAATAATCTTGTGTTTTGTTTGTATCTAAGAGTCAGATAATCTGGACTATCGACTAAGTGAGATTCACTCATTAACCTACAAATTACCGGAGAAGAATCAGGAGATGCTAGACATGCTGATTAAGCACTTGGTCAGGTAGGAGATAAGAGTCTTTTTGATTTCATTCATCTGAGGTGGCTCTGAAGTTCTGGCTCTGAATCCTAGACTGATCCACTATATACTGTAGACATATTTGATTGTTTTAATGTTTTATGGTCATGTCAAATATTTCTCTTCTATCTCTTTGTTTTCCTTGAATTCTTTTTTACAAATCAATTATTTTATTGTTAATCATATTTTTCCGTCTCTGGAAAAATATGGTTAACAATATTTAAAATTAGAGCTGGGACTCGATTAAAAAATGTAATCTAATTAATCAGAGGCTTTGTAATTAATTAATCTCGATTAATCGCATTTTAATCGCATATCATTTGACCCGAGAACAGTGAGAAAGCCATTTTATAGTGAATCAATGAATAGTGAATACATAAGTTTAAGCAATAAAACATTGTTTTTGTAGTAATAATAGGGGTAATAATGATATCTCAAATTTAATAATTTATATAGAGCTTTTCTGAGTACCCAAACATGCTTTACAAGGGGGACATGATAAATCAAAAACAACTTTATTAGGAGAAAAACACTAAGGAATGAAATAAATTAAATAGCTGGGGAAAGCAATATTGAAGGTTTGGATGGTGGGGGCATGTCTCTGAGAGTTTGGGGAATGCATACCACAGGGTTGGGGGGGGGGGGGGGGGGGGGGGCTTGGTGCAGCAAATAACCAAGCCCCCCCAGCGCCAGGTTGGCTACCTGCACGTCCCTACGTTCCTGCCTCTGATCGCTCTGTCGCCACTGTAGCCAGTGTCGGCGCTGGAGGCGGTACAATGGGATGTCAATAAGGAAGTCAAGGAAGGAAGGAAGAGAGCATTTCAGAGCTGCCAAAACGGTCACACAAAGATAAAAAATACTTAACGGCTTCTGCGCCAAAGGAAAATTCTCTGACGTTTCCGTTGTCTCCTATAGCTCCTATATGCTTCTTTTGAAACATCTAACCCCCATCAAAAAAGCGCAGCACGGCCGCAACGGAGGTTATGTACAGCTGCGTCATATTGTGGGCTTACGAACTGGAGAGGGACCCTACGTGTAAAGTCATCCAAATGTCAGAAAACTTTAACGTAGGGTCCCGAGAGGGGCTACGGCTTCCCCCGGTCTGGTGAACTGTCTGGTGGTGTTATTGTCTGAAGAGGACACGGACACTTCACTCAGTGCACTGGGTGGTGCGCCGGTCCATCTGAAAACTGTCCAGTGACAACGTTCCACGGTGAAACAAATTAGTTCATTTTTTTAACGCGATAATTTTTCTGTAGTTAATTAATCTCAATTAACGCGTTAAAGTCCCGGCCCTATTTAAAATACATCTTCTTAAATCAGATATTATGTGTCCGAAAGCAAGAAATATTGACTGTAAGCCAGCCGTTCACAGATTTGGTTTCAATTTCGTTTCAAGCTTTCTATTCATATTTATTTTGTGGTTTATGAAGTTATGTAAATGGACATTTTGTTTTTTTGGCATTTGCGTGTCACATTTCATACAACTTGATATTTCTCAACAGTGTTTGCAGCCACAGCCAAGAGAACTTCATGACTCCGTCCAACATGGGAGTGATTTTTGGACCAACCCTGATGAGAGCAAAGGAGGAAACTGTGGCAGCCATGTTGGATATTAAGTTTCAGAATATAGTTGTTGAGATTCTGATTGAGGACAGCAGAAAGGTAAATGTGACAAAGGCCTCGTGATTCAGTACTATTCAATATCGAAATACTTTAAAAGTCATTAAACAATAGAGATTAAGGTGGCATTCACACCAGGATGCTTCACTGAAATTAAAACGAATCCTGCTGCGCTTCGTTTGGCAGGTGTGAAGGCTCATTCCAATTCTGCTGCACATCAATCACATTCTAGTTCACCACAAAACGGGGGTTTCGCTTCGCTTCCAAGTGCACCCGACTTCGATTCACTGCAGATGTGAATGCAATCTGCATCAAATAAAGGAAATGAATAATAATGAAATGAATAAGAATAAATACACTGCAGTGTACAGAATATTCTGTCTGTGTGCGTAAACATGGAGCGCTGGCACTGTGTGTGGGGTTCGGAGTGGGGACTTTCTTCATCTAGTTTAAATAGAATATAAATAGCCTACTTCAAAATAAGTGAACTTAAAACAAGGGCATTCTGACTTAACTCTGGTACGCATTGGATCATTCTGGCAGTTGATAATCGCAAACATTCCTAGTCGTATACCCAACTCATACTGCCAGTAACCAAATTACTTCTCTATTGAAAACTTTGAATCTACACTTATACTCCAAGATGTTTCATTGGTTTAACTGAGCTCAGATTTCCATGTGAGGATGTTTTTTTTTATATATAATTACACTTCTCATATGTGTCATTGGTGTGATTAAAGATCTTCAGTGGAAGGCCAGAGGACAGCGCCGCCCCGCCCATTCCTCCTCCCAGGATCACCCCAAGGAAGCGACAACCAATCACAATCTCCAAGAGGCCACCCCGCGTCTACCAACCTCTTAATTATGACCAGCTCCAGAACACAGAGAGTAATTATCAGCCTCTTTGGCATCATCATCATCCTCATTAGCCCATCTTGTCAACTGTAGATAATTATTGAGTTATTATTAAAACTTCTCCACGTGAAAATGTGTATACGATGATTACAACCCGTTCCACAATGCCTTGTGAACATCCGCAAGTTGGACCGTGTGTTTGTCTGTGTCTGCGTCACGTGGGTGCATCTGTGCGGTGGCGGCGGTGGCTCAGGGGTAGAGTGCCTGGATGGTAACCGTAAGGTTGCCAGTTCGAACCCGGGCTCCCCCAGAGTTACTGTCGAAGTGTCCTTGAGCAAGACACTGAACCCCTAATTGCTCCCGATGTGCTAGTTGGTGCCTTGCATGGTTTCCGCTGCCATCGATGTATGAATGTGTGTGTGAATGGGTGAATGTAATGCACAATCTCTGTAAAGCGCCTTGGATAAAGGCAGTATATAAATGCACCATTTATATAAATGCACCATGTGTGGAAGTTTGTTTGTGTGTTTAGGGTTGCCCATGCAATCTGTTTGTGTGTTTAGGGTTGCTCATGCAATCTGTTTGTGTGTTTAGGGTTGCCCATGCAATCTGTTTGTGTGTTTAGGGTTGCCCATGCAATCTGTTTGTGTGTTTAGGGTTGCCCATGCAATCTGTTTGTGGGTTTAGGGTTGCCCATGCAATCTGTTTGTGTGTTTAGGGTTGCCCATGCAATCTGTTTGTGTGTTTAGGGTTGCCCAACCCATGCAATCTGTTTGTGTGTTTAGGGTTGCCCATGCAATCTGTTTGTGTGTTTAGGGTTGCCCATGCAATCTGTTTGTGTGTTTAGGGTTGCCCATGCAATCTGTTTGTGTGTTTAGGGTTGTCCATGCAATCTGTTTGTGTGTTTAGGGTTGCCCATGCAATCTGTTTGTGTGTTTAGGGTTTCCCATGCAATCTGTTGGTGTGTTTAGGGTTGCCCATGCAATCTGTTGGTGTGTTTAGGGTTGCCCATACAATCTGTTTGTGTTTAGGGTTGCCCATGCAATCTGTTTGTGTGTTTAGGGTTGCCCATGCAATCTGTTTGTGTGTTTAGGGTTGCCCATGCAATCTGTTTGTGTGTTTAGGGTTGCCCATGCAATCTGTGTGTGTGTTTAGGGTTGACCATGCAATCTGTGTGTGTGTTTAGGGTTGACCATACAATCTGTTGGTGTGTTTAGGGTTGCCCATGCAGTCTGTTTGTGTGTTTAGGGTTGCCCATGCAATCTGTTGGTGTGTTTAGGGTTGCCCATGCAATCTGTTGGTGTGTTTAGGGTTGCCCATGCAATCTGTTGGTGTGTTTAGGGTTGCCCATGCAGTCTGTTGGTGTGTTTAGGGTTGCCCATGCAGTCTGTTTGTGTGTTTAGGGTTGCCCATGCAATCTGTTTGTGTGTTTAGGGTTGCCCATGCAATCTGTTTGTGTGTTTAGGGTTGCCCATGCAATCTGTGTGTGTGTTTAGGGTTGACCATGCAATCTGTGTGTGTGTTTAGGGTTGACCATACAATCTGTTGGTGTGTTTAGGGTTGCCCATGCAGTCTGTTTGTGTGTTTAGGGTTGCCCATGCAATCTGTTGGTGTGTTTAGGGTTGCCCATGCAATCTGTTGGTGTGTTTAGGGTTGCCCATGCAATCTGTTGGTGTGTTTAGGGTTGCCCATGCAGTCTGTTGGTGTGTTTAGGGTTGCCCATGCAGTCTGTTTGTGTGTTTAGGGTTGCCCATGCAATCTTTCTATTACGAAGAGGAAAAAAATGGTTTATGCCTTAACCCATTTTAGACCTGAGGCCGATTCTACAAATGCCTTCTAACCGTTTTTCAGAAAAACCCATGTTTCTATGTCTGTCAATCTCAAACATTTTCATGGCAAGGACCCAAACATTATATGTAATTGGCCACCGACCCCCATCTGGAAATATGTTGTTCCAGAGACCCCCCCAGAAGCAAAGATTTGAGTTACAAACGTTCTGAAATAATATATATTCAAATATTTGCGCAACATTTTCACTATTTAAAAGAAATAGCAGATCTTTTATAGCTTAGTTTATAGCTTAGTTTATAGTTTATAGCTTAGTTCATAGTTTATAGCTTAGTTTATAGCTTAGTTTATAGTTTATAGCTTAGTTTATAGCTTAGTTTATAGTTTTATAGTTACAAGCTATGAGCTTGTAGATTTTTAGCTAACAGTACAACATAACGCTTAAAACACCAAAAGGGGTTCCCGTCCTGAATGGGTTAAATGAATACACCTTAAATTCATATATTTTTAAATAGTTTTCACTGGAGACTTCAAACCAAATAAATCAAATTAAATAACATGTTTTGCATCCCAAACAATAGACTAATGTAGATGCTGTCTAACCACCCCCTAATGCGCCAACAATACTGTACATGTCGTAGATCAGCCATTTGTTTCGTTTGAACCCCCTGGTTAATTAAGGGTATGTATTTCAATCCTCTCATAAAAACGTGGAACACCTGCAACATGTCCTCCCTGTATTGTGTGGTATTTCATTTATTGCTCTTACGTTATTGCTTGGGAGTTGCCAAAGAACCCAGCTCTGTATAAACTGCCTGCCTGAATTCATCCTAATCTTTAAATCGTCAGACTTACAGTCTCCAACATAGAAATGCATTGTTTTAACCATCATGTTGCTGGTCTCCCACAGATGGGCAAAATGACAGCTCTCCATGTAGCCACAGACCACAGGTGCTGGACGGGGATGTGCCGACCAGCCCTGTGCCGCTCCAGCGGACTAAACCCGCACTTCCAAGAGACCCTCCTCCAAGGCACGCTCTACTACCCAGACCAGCGACTCGTCACGACAGGCTCTCTGACTCTGACATTGGCAAGCTGGTCTCTAAAATGGATGACGCAAATCAGAGGCTAGATACTATTTCAGCTACAAATGGGGGGTCTGGAGTCACTGTGAGCCGAGCTCTCTCCTGCCCGGGCAGGAGACCACCTCTCCCAGCTGCAGCTGCCATTAGAGAAGGTATTGCATTTCCTCTCAAATGGGGAAGAATACTGCACATGAATCCATCAGCCATTTCCTTAGGCCAATTCCAAAAAAGGCCTTCTAAATCCGTAGTTCTCAAACTTCTTCGTGCCAAGGACCCCCAAACATTTAGAGATCAAAAATGTTCAAAAGTAGCAGATGTACCAGCTTCACAGCGTGACGTTCTGCGAGTTTGTATATCTGCTATTTTTTAATAGCCAACGCTAAAATCTAAAATGACACTGATGCTTTCCTTGTTTTAATGGGTTAAATGTAGCTCCATTGAAATATTTCTTATTACCAATACTTTGGCAAGCTGTCTTCCTCGTGGTACAGATAACCTGAAGCTGTCTTCATCACGATGTCAACGCTGTCACAGCATTAGGTAATTAAAATAATTTAAATGGAGCTACACGGAGTGTGCTGTATTCTTCTTCAAATCTCGCTGTCACTACCAGCAACTCATAAAGATTGTGGTGTGCATCGTTCACCCACAACATGCTTATTAAATTCCCTCTGCAATTTTAAGATAAAGTAACTAACATACCTTCCTACCCGCTTACTAGCAATTCTACCAATACAGTACATTCTTTGCACCCAATGTCACTCCTCCCTTGCAAGTCAACATCAACGACACACACAACAATATATAATAGAGTGCACTGTAGCTTATTTTGAGCCTATAAGAATGTAAGAAGCTACATTGAAGAACATTTTTTGCAAAAAAAAACAATGTTTATATCACAAACGTTCCTGACCTGGTGGAGACCTGTGCTCAGAGGAGCACTTATTCTGGTTTATATATAAATTATTTTTCTTTTTAAAGGTACTAGTTGACTAGCAGAGGTGTTGGCTAGTTGTTGTTTCTACTACCACTATCAAGGTAGGTTTTGGGTGTAGCAGACACCTACATGTATAAGGCCCCTACATGCTCCAAATAGAAAATGACGTCAATGAGCAGCGGTTAGTTAAGTGGTGAGGTGGTCACCGCCGCACACACACAAAGCTGTTTTCTTCACTCACCCACCCCAGAGCTGGAGGCAGTGTCAACCCTCGAAGGAGCATCATGGTGTCACAGCATTAAGAAACTTTAGGTGGATATGTGATATTGTGCTAGGAAGAATGTTTTGCCACAAGCTATCCAAGTGAAAACTACAAGCGAGTGTAATTTTCAATATCCACAACAGCAGAACTCGCCGTTGGGTGTCATTCAGCCCAAGATACGCATCTGTAGTGAGCTATGTACACTTTCATATCTATGCGGATGCTGGAAAAAATTGATCATAGACGGTGCCTAATTTGAAGGGAGATATTGGGCTTCGGGTTATACTCTACTTAATTTCCCCCTGTGATCCCCCTACCACCATGAAGCCTGATGTGGAATCTGGGTCTCCCACATGGGAAACTATGAGGGGAATCTCCCCTCGATCAAGGGGAGCCAAATTCCCAACAAGCAGTGTCCACACTAGTTGCAATAAAAATGCAATAAAGTAGGCGTGCACGCGGTTATGAGTGACAGCTTGTCACTGTGTGGACTATGGAAGTAACACATTTAGTTTTAACCCATTAAGACCGGGAACGCATCTTTAAAGTGAACATTTTGAACTTTCTTTGCTTCTGGGGGGTCCCTGGAACGAACTGTTTTCATATGTAGGCCTGTGGCCAAGTCTGAATGAATGTTTGTCTGAATGTCTGAAACACTGTCATAGCTCCTCACTGGCTGCACCAATCGCTCCGACTTTTCACACAGGCATTGACCATAATATTACGGAGGTCTTAACGAAGCCCTTTTTTCAATTTAACAAATTATTGATTCATAATTTATTTATTAGTGATTTTAAATTTCCAAGTCTTTTTCTCTGAAAAACCGTCGGAGCTACAGTTGCAACACTTGGAGGGAAGGTTCATAATAATTATTCAAATTAATGTAATAAATGATTACATCAGTCGGCCTCATGGTGGCGCTATAACAGCCCACTTTACATTTCTTGACATTGTAATTGGCTAGCTAAATCAGTGGGAGGGGCCTACATTTCCCAAAGCGTCTGTGCCATCGTATTTATATACTGTAAGCATCGAGCCAACCACACTTGGCAATTTCCCCATAGGGGGCGCCGTAAATGTGGAAATTGTTAACCTTTGTTTATTGAAAAAACATGCTTTTTGGGGGATAAATCCCCTCCTAATTACTTACACATGATCACAGGGGTGACTTGACATTGTAATTGGCTAGCTAAATCAGTGGGAGGGGCCTACATTTCCCAAGGCGTCTGAACATCGAGCCAACCACACTTGGCAATTTCCCCAGAATTGCACCTTTCCTGTACTACTTGCGGGTCCATGTGTTTGGTTGTACATACCTACAGTCATGAGTCCGAGACCCAAAACCCTAAGCGCACACGGACGGAACGGTGATATTTAACCCACATGTCGGGAGCCATGGGTGATTTTAAACCCGCAGCAGGTGTTACTTTCAACCTGCGGCGCATGTCGGGACTGTTATGTGTGACTGTAGGACTGTTGTTGGTATGTCTAACCAACGTATGCACCCCACGGGCATTCAACACTTAAAACAACTGGCCAGTGGCCAGTGCAATAAACAATACAAAAAAACATTAGCACAAGTGTCCAAGACAAGTGACCAAGATGTCTGCATACATAGTATACATGTCTTGGTCAATCGCTAGCTTTTACCACTAGGCATGTAACGATATATCGTATATCGATATATATCGATATTAATCCCGACGATATGAATCGATTCATTGAAATAAAAAAATCGATTTTCATTTTTTTTTCAATTTATTTTTTATTTTTAGGGGGGCTAGTGTGTGATGTGAAATGTGAGCTTTAGTCATATTCCATCATATTCAAGTGCTTTTGGAGAGTGCTCTACTACTTTCAGTGAATCGTTACATGCCTATTTATCACTAGAAAAGGTTTAGATTGGTTTATTTTTACAGTATCCACAATGAGACGTTGCACATTGCAGTATTGTTTGCAAAGAAGGGGTGCAGGAAGAGAAGTGTAAGGGGGTGAGGTGGAGCCTGAAGAGTAGGGGTGTGCTGAAATATCGATATGGCGATATATATCGATACGTCCTCCCGCGATAAATAATCGATATTGATTATTAAAATATCTATTAATAAAAAAAAACCCTTTTTTTTTTCCTTTTTCTTTTTTAAAGAAATTTGAAATGTTGTTCATAATGAAGTGATGAACAACATGTTTAGAAAAGGACAGCTAAAATAAAGCAAATCCCACTCAGATTCCACAGCAACCAGAAGTACTGAATTACTGGATGGTGATTTGTCCAAAGTCTCCAAACAGCTTTGTGGGAATACAAAATGCTGCATTTTTTTCAGTTCCAAGTATTTTGTAGTTGCAGATATCGTGATATATCGTTCATGAAATTTCATACAATATATCGATATATCGCAAATATCACAATATATCGAATATCGTGATATTATCGTTATCGAGGGCCTAATATCGCAATTTATTACATGGCTTGGTTGAATGCTTGATTCTGATTGGTCAATCGCTTAATTCAGCGGTGAGTTATCTCATGATAATGACCGCTCCGCTGTATAATGACCGCTGCCTAATCAAACCCTCTGAGCACCACCAGCTGCGCGGCTGCGCCCGCTTGATTTACTGCCGTTTCCAACATAACAGCCATGTAAACACACACACTACTGACACACAATGTAATTTACAGCTAAACATTGCTCTTAAAATGTTTTTGAAAACATTTGAGCGAGAAATAGACGAAGCAGCTGGACCCGAAAATGGATTCTATTTGATCAACTCACTTCCTTGTTTTCCGACAGTGCTTCAGCCCTGCAGCTGGGCAGACGCAGCCAGCGCGAAGTTATGGAATACTTTTTTTGTTGTGTTTTGGATCAATGGATTAATTTATGTTAGTTAGCCATGTAATAAGCGGGATAATATCTGGCTAGGTGGTCATTGTCGGGATATAATTCACCTTCAGGGAGGTTAACCACCTCGGCTTCGCCTCGGTGGTTAAACTCCCTGTCGGTGAATTATCTCCCGACAATGACCACCTAGCCAGATATTATCCCTTACATATATCGTATCGTGAGGAACCCATATCGTCCCACCCCTACTGAAGAGGTGAGTCTTCAGACTTCAGAAAAGTGGGAGTGATTTGAGAGTGTGTTTGCAGTTCTGACTGCAATGGGAAATGTAATCTACAGTTTGGCATGTACAATCAATCTGTTAATAAAAGCCTGGGTAGTAGGGTACCGAGGTTAAGTAGCTGTAATGTCAGGCAACGTAGATTTGACAGTCTTCTACAAAGCAAGGCTTCATATTCACAATGCTCTTGTCTTACAGGAGACGGTGAGGGTCCAAACAAAACAAGGACTAATGCCATCTGCAGACCCCCAGTCAGACCCCCTGAACCCCCGGCTCGATATACTACACCACCACAAAAGAGTCTAAGCACAGCCAACAGTGAAAGCAACGCAGCATCCTAGTAAGTAGACTTGATACCAATATTAATTTAGTCATTATGTCTTTGAATTCATCAATACAAGGCCCATAGGGAATTTCAGCACCCCTATGTTAATGCTACAGTTATAAAAGTGCCACAAGTATCACACAGAATTGATCCCAGCTATTGCGATGCAATTTGATGGATTTCTTTGATTATAAAACATAGTTGATTCGAATACAACACACGTAGAAGATAAACGAGCTCACTTACACGTCGCATTGTGAGCTTCTACATCGGCTATTACTGCAATGCTTGCGTGACAATTATACACGATAGATACAGTACCCCGAAGTGAAGTTACAGTTGGAGGCCATCGATATTGTCCTTTTCTTTTTGCTGAGGTTTGCGTGATCTGCGCAAAAGGACAGTTAACCCATTTTGGGCGGGAACCCCTTTTGGTGTTTTAAACATTATGTTATAATTTAGCTATTGAAAAATAGCAGATCTACAAGCTCATAGCGCGCCACCGAGTGGCGCGCTACGAGCTTGTAGGTCTGCTATTTTTGAAAAATCGTGAAAATATTTATTTCAGAAAACTGGAGGATTTAGAAGGATTTTTTAAAATTTTGAGGTCAGGCCTAAATGGGTCAAATGATAAGGGACAATATCGGTGGCACCCAACTGTACCTGCTGAAACGTTTGTTTCTTTACTCTGCGACTGCGTCCTATAATACAATATTGGCCCTTTGGCTACCAGTGTGTGTGTGTGTGTGGCCACCTCCTCGCCTCTTGAAGACCACTATTTGGTTTCTTTCTCCCGTGGACAGGCGCCACTACAATAACTTTGGTGTGTGTGTAGTATTCTCGTGCATCAGTGAATTTGATAGGTGTTGGCGGGCGGAACAGAAAACTATAAAAGAACCCACAAAAACGGTCACACACTGTTGGGCTCCAGTTCAAACGGCTTTTATTTCACCCACAAAGTGCCTAGAGACATTCCGAGCTTATGCTCTTAATCAGACTGAGGTGAAAATGAGAGACAGATACCCTCTTTCACCCTGCTTTTTTTTGGGTCATTTTATCGTCTTCTCAGGCTTTTGTGAACACCCTGGACAGTTTCTAAGTTGATTGACTCAGTTTAAGATATGCCGGTCCACGGGAGAATAAACTAATTCAATGAATCTAACATGGTTAAAATGGAGTTTGAAGTTACAATGGGTTTGTATAGGAAGGTGGCGGTGGCAGCTACCTTGAATATCAGATATCTAAATACTGAAACAAGCAGTATTCACAAAAGCCCGAGTAGACGATAAGTCCACTCAGGCCAAGGATAAGATATCTTTTAAGGGAAATATACCTAAGAGAAATGAAACGACAGGTTCTGTGAAAACAGATGGATGTTAACGATCATGTGACATTGTGAATAAATAAAACCTGAGGTCCTAATCCTATAGACCTAGACTAGGATATGAGAAATGGTAAAACAGTACATGTGTGTATAGCCATTTATAATTTAAATTAATGTGGGAACCCTCACAAGAAACCGTTCAAATCTAAGTTAAAAAACAATACTCAATGCCAGTAGCCAATACTCCATCAGGCTGGCAAGCCATTATAAAGTGTGAAGCAGTG
The DNA here is from genome assembly GCF_951216825.1 of Electrona antarctica. NCBI lineage: Eukaryota > Metazoa > Chordata > Actinopteri > Myctophiformes > Myctophidae > Electrona > Electrona antarctica. The sequence continues at coordinate 25,096,181 of NC_136789.1, read as the reverse complement.
CTATTTTGTCTTAAATAAAAAACATTTGATAACAAACAAAAAAAAAAGTGTGAAGCAATAAAGAGAACAACAGTATAGCATGGACACAGAATCAGGGAATAACATGGGAACCAGAGTAAACTGAAGTCATGATATTAAAAAAAGAAAAAAGGGGGGAAAATGTTAATTTCTTCGTTTTAAGGTTTAGCTCCAGAACAGTTCACGTTTAAGGAGAAGGGCATTTTTATGATGCAAGTTCTCTGAGGACGAATTTTTTGCTCTAAATGCTGAACTGTTGGCCTGTCCTCTGTATTCAGTGCTGGAACGGGTCTTTTGCCACCTGGATCTCAACTATCTGTCGATAGACACAATGCAGAAAGTGTGTGTGTGTTATCTCTTGCCATTAATTAAATAGACCTGTACGTGCCCGACCTACTTGGGCCCGGGCGTGTGGAACGTATGTGTTGAATGTGAAGTCGGTGGGTCAAACGGTTCTCGAGTTACGTGCATTACAACCGTACACGCACACACACACGCACACACGTACGCACACAGAGACTTGTCGGGCCTAAATGGGTTAAATAATATTGAAATTACAGCAATATTACCCTATATCCACATTGTCGTGATCATTGATTTTATTTCTCTATAGCGTTGCTTCCAAAACCAAGTTTTTTGAGAATGCCTCGAAGCAAGTCGGCAGGTATGTGAGAATCTGTTTATTCTAGTATACAAAATATAAATTTGCATTATTTCTTTGTTTCCTTAGTTCAGTTATAGTAATTGTACAGTACAGTACAGTACAGTACAGGCACATGTATCTTTGACAGGACAATATTGACTTACTGTATATAGTGCCTGCCTTACATGCAGTGTTGCCAACTTAGCGGATTTGTCGCCATATTTAGCTTCTTTCCAGACCCCCCTAGCGACTGAATTAGTGAAAAGCTTCTGGCGAGAAATCTAGCTACTTTTTCTGGTGAATTGGGGACAAATCGTGTTGACAGGCGCCAGAGATAAAACCCTCCTTTTTCTTCATTTTCCCTCTCTCAGCCTCAAATCCGCGGGTGGCTCCACTGCCTGCGTTGCGTTGCGTGGCATTAAAATTGCCCCGGTTCGTTTTTTTGACTCACGCACACACGCACGCACGCGTCCGGTGGAGCCCCGCCGTAAGTTGGCAACACTAAAGTGCTCGGCGCGTCTGGCTTCCTCGACTCGGTTATGTGCACAGAGCAAGGAAATGGTGTTCTGGGCTTGCTCCATATTTTCGTTTGCTAGGGGCACCTAAAAGTCGCTAGGGACGCTAAAAAGTCGCTAGGGGGCGGCGCGCGACTTTTCGAGGAGCCACTAGCTATTTCCGTTACTGGAGAGTTGGCAACACTGCTTACATGCATAAGTCCAGGTGTGCCTTGGCATTTTGTGACAACCACACATTATTATTCTATACCTTAAAAATATACATACAGTATACAAACCACTTTCAACCTGCCCATCCTTTTTTATGCATGTTATTTTAGGCACAATATTTTTTACACTAATTAAAAATACTTTGACTTGCACACTGGCACACTTTGTTGCAAGGGCTTTTTCCCACTCACTTCAATATAAAACATATCTGTTATAACTGCATTGTATTGTAGATGTGTTGCAAGATTGATGTGGGTGTAGTGTCCAGTGGAAAAATATTACTAGTTTTTCATTTGTGATTCATCCGAGAATCTGTACAGTTGCCATGCAACAAATTATAACATACAGTACTATACAGTAGATATTTATATATGAATGTAAGGCAAGTCAGTTTTATTTGTATAGCACATTTCAGCAGCAAGGCAATTCAATGTAAGTAGCCTTGCCGAGCCATGAGGCCCATAGGGCAGGAGCCTATCTCCTGTTTCTGTAGCGTGAGGCAGCTTGATGTACAAGTACACCCCCTGGACATGACGCTAGTATGTCGCAGGGACTTACCCCCAATCCAACCCTTGATGCTGAGTGTCAAGCAGGGAGGCACTGGGTCCCAATTTTAGAGTCTTTGGTATGACCCGGCCAGGGATTGAACCCCGACCTCCCAGTCTCAGGGCGGACACTCTAACCACAAGGCCACTGAGCTGGTTTTAATTCAATGTGCTTTACACAAAACAACAAGCAAAGGACGCAATTATACAATAAAAATAACATAGTTACAGCACAGAACAGAACAGAGAAAAACAAAAAAAGGGTTGATTATCACACGAGAGATTTGATTTATAGTTTTCTTTTCTTTCTTTCTTTTGAACATGGAAGCTTGGAACAATGAACAGTTTCCACAGTAGAATTATAAAATAAGGCTGATGATGGAATTGAACCAGGAGATTGTGAAAGGCTGGTTCTGGAATGAGGGATATTTTAAATTGGCTGTCAAACCTCCATCCCATGCCAGGAAGAAATTGGATCAATGCATTTTCTTTTTATTTCATTTTGTCTTGATGATTAACCGTTAACCCCATGCATACCGTATTAAGTACAATGGTGTTGCTTTGGATCAGCTTGGGTCCAAATGTATTTATTTTATTTATTGCACAAACACTGAAACATAAATAAAGTTGGATCCATTTTGAATGTTAAGTGTGAAAATGGCATATTAATAATGTCCGGCAAACTTATACTTTAGGTCTGCAAGTGAGGGGAGGTGAAAACTAAATAATTGGCTATGCATATTTGCATAATTTTCTCTACTAGAAATATGAGTAGCAAAAGCTATGGTTAGTCCAAATTAAGCTACAGTAGGTACAGTACTTGGGCTAACACCCTTGATAAAAGACCAAATATGCTGTCCATGTACGTTATTAGAATAGGCACATGGAAATATGCATCTAAGAGACGGGAGGCTAATTTATACCTCCTCACAACTACTGTGTTGCTTGACAGAAAAGCCACACGGACAGAAAACGTGTGACTTGGAGACACAATGTTTGTCAAGCAACATATGGTTGAGTGATGAAGCAGACATGGCCCCTGTGGAGAGCTGCAGCTCATGTTCATAATGTCATTATTATTGATAACTTTAAATTCTGCATGAATGGTGATTAAATACGGCATGATTGGCATGTTTACAAGTCAATTTTGCTCCATTCCCTTGAGAGGAACTGTTCCAACGTAAGTGATTCAATCACATCCACTCCCAAGATCGTTTCAGTTTTGTTGGGTCACAATTCCAGAGTAGGGGAAAGCATTGCAAACAGTCTACCGCTGTAGAAACCACATCCGACCTCAACGCGGTTGTCTTGGCAGGAGAGTAACGGTAGTAGGCACACCCAGACAGCTTGGTGGCATACATAGGCAGGGATCCTATAAGGGAAGGCACCATAGGGATTTAACTATGGCATGTAAATACAGTTTGATTCATTGATGTGGCATGTTTTTGATACACCGGCCTGATTTGTCAGAATCAGGCCGGTGTATCGTATCCCCTCAGTCAAAGCAAGATGATACTCTTATTGAGACCAGGGTGGCAATATGTCTCTAGTCTACAGTATCTTCTTTCAGTTGACCCTCATGCCGCGTTTACTCTACACACCACAGAAGTTATAAAACGTGCTACTGAGTCGCCGATGAAGTGTTGCTCAAAACCACACTACATAAATGAAATGGGAGTAAATGGCAACAGGGAACTAGCGAGAATGAGTTTTTCTTCCTTTTACAGAACAGAGCAGGGATTGTGGGGAGACATGGAAATAGTGAAACCAAAACATGATTGATTGACACTTGCGTCAGACATTGGAATGCTGAAAAGAGTTGAGACCAGCTGAACTTGATTTGTAGTTTGTCCCACAGTGATATCCCACAGCGACAAGTATCGTTTTGTGGCTTAATGTCGCTGGGTTCCATTGGAAACGTCTTATTAGGGTTGCATTGAAAACATGAAGAATTGCTTACTGTGGTGTGGGGCTATGGCACCTGATCAATGAAGGCAATTCAGGTGCCATATCGGTATATCTATCAATTGATCAATATTTTGTTCTAGGCCTGGGTATGATTTGTAGAACTTGGCCATGCATTGGGTAATTTCTCAAAGCTGCACTTAAAGCTGCTATAAGCAATAATATGTCAACATTTTAATGACCTTTTAATTTTTTAATGTTTTGGTATTCAGACAGCCAGCAATGGGTAGTACGCTCCCAAACAAGATTTAGTCTCTGACACACATCTAGGGGCCGCAATATGCATTCAAACATGTTCCTAGAAGCTTTGTCATTGGTCGAGAAAAACCCGGTCGCAATGACTAACCAATCAGGAAGCAGACAGGCAGATCTTCTAGGAAAATCTTTAAATGCAGATTGTGGCCCCTAGATGTGTCACAGAGACTACATTTTTTTTGGGAGCGTTCTACCCATTGCTGGCTGTCTGAATACCAAAATAAAATAAAATGAAAAGGTCATTACAATTTTGACATATTATTGCTTATAGCAGCTTTAAATGACAGGGAACAGTAAATATTTAGAGTAGACCATTGTATAATACTACATACAATGTTTGTTTAGCATCACTGTGATCACTGTGACTCTGGATTGATATCACTGCCAGTTCCACAGAGCAAATTATCCTAATTTCAACCTTCACACTGGAACTCACTCCCAACTCGCATCAATCCTGCAACCACCCTCTCCTGCCAGGGATCCGCTCGTAATTCCGACGGTGCATTAGTCCGATAACGTCATAGAGTATATAAAAGGATAGAGACTGATCTGGCGCGAAGCTCCGCCCCCTCCGCTATTCATGTCAGTGGAAGTTGCTCAGTGGCGTTTTGAAGCACCCGGAAGACTGCCGGAAGTCCCTCCTCCGGACCTCAACTTTGAGGTCCGGAGTGACGTATGCAACCGAGCGCTCAATGTTAAAGCCCAGCTGCACGGGGTTTCCCGGTCATGAATCCACGGGTCCGCCTGTAGTCCCTCCTCCTACCACTAGGACCCAGACCTTCAACGTTGAATAGCCTCACTGGCCCTTGGATAACGTGGCTTTGCGTGCAGCAAGGCTTAGGGACAGGGTTAGTAATGGGGCGAGTTGGACAAACGTGTCGTCGGAATAATGACGCTGACCCCTCTTGCCTTGACTTCGCCACTTCATTTGTTTCCCCATTTTTAAATGTTCAAATCTTTTACCGTCTTAACTGTTTTTGATTAACTCTTACCATTTTGACTAGTTATTTTCTGTTAATAAAGCTGTTTGTTTTGTTTTGTAAAGTGACTTTGGGTATCTTGACAACTGAAGTGCTACATAAATGTCATGTATTTGTTTATTAGTATTATTAATATTGTGCGTTGTGCCACAAATTAAGGCCTGAAGCCACTATAACTATAGTATACGCACCTTCTTTTTTAATCGTTTTCTTTTGACTTTTTACCATTTCAGTTCATCAGCCTGCACTTCACCATCTGCAACGTCGAATGTAAAAAAAGAGGTAACACATACCTTGCATTTATAGTTATATTTACACATTTATTATGTTTATTTTATGTAGCCCTTTGTCCATTTAACCCATTTGTTAGCATTATGTTGTGCTTTAGCTATTGAAAAATAGCAGACCTACAAGCTCATAGCGCGCCACCGAGTGGCGCGCTACGAGCTTGTAGGTCTGCTATTTTTGAAAAATCGAAGAACGACTGACATAGAAACATAGCTTTTTCAGAAAACTGTCATTTTCAAACAGACATTTTTAGAATCTGATCTCAGGTCAAAATGGGTTAAAGACATGATCCCACTACCATGTATTTTTTGTGTTTATCTCAGAATGCAAGTTAAGGAGACTGAAGCCAGCAGAGCGGCCAGTATGTTCATCTGTAGACCAGTTGTTGGGACCAGCGCAGTACTACTGTAACATGGACTCACCAATAATGAACTCACTGCATGCATTTGGTACTGTTTGTTGAGCAGCTTTTGGGGGGTGGGGGGGAAAGGGTTTAGAATGTTTTTATTATACAAAATTCAACTGGAAAAAAAGCAGGAATTATTTTAGTTTTTATGATAACAGTAGCCAGTTGCTTACTAGTTTAGTATGCAAGCTAGCTAGTGAGTTATTGAGATCACTGTTTCAAAGATTAGATTGTTACAGCATTAGACATAATATATGTAGAAAACATTTTGGCCACTAGATCGTACTGTACGCCAACGTCACCAAAATATTTGCAGGGACAACTTGCCATGACTCCGCTGTAAGAAATCTGCTGTTGTACTTGAGACTAAAAATGTTAACATTGTATGACCATTATTGTTACTATGATAGGAAAAGCAGTAAATAGGAAACCCTCATTTTAAATGCAACCAATTATCCTATAATATTGGACCTACATCATATACATTTGTAACACACCAAACCGCTTGAAAATGGGTTGAGAATCATCGATTCGATTCAAAATTATTTTAATTGTGGAGAGACCTCCTGCTCCAATAGATATACTATATATATATATATATATATACAGTTGGAGGCCATCGATATTGTCCTTTTCTTTTTGCTGAGGTTTGCGTGATCTGCGCAAAAGGACAGTTAACCCATTTTGGGCGGGAACCCCTTTTGGTGTTTTAAACATTATGTTATAATTTAGCTATTGAAAAATAGCAGATCTACAAGCTCATAGCGTGCCACCGAGTGGCGCGCTACGAGCTTGTAGGTCTGCTATTTTTGAAAAATCGTGAAAATATTTATTTCAGAAAACTGGAGGATTTAGAAGGATTTTTTTAAATTTTGAGGTCAGGCCTAAATGGGTCAAATGATAAGGGACAATATCGGTGGCACCCAAATGTATGTGTGTATGTGGCAGAGCAGGGTTTCCCCACTCAACCACAGAGGGCAGATTTTCTTTTTACTTGTTCGTAATTAATGTGCTACTTCGTCATTCTATGTCACACAAATAGCAAAAAATAGCTACAAAAAAGAAGCTCAAAACACTTGTAGATCTGCTATTTTTTGATTGGAATCCTGAGTAATGTTTCGCTATTTTTTTTTATTGGAATCCTGAAAAGTAAAACATTTCACATTTAATTTCAAATGCATTTAGTTATTCTTATGTTAACTTTATGAACTTAAATACAAATACATAGGACATAAAAGACTGAAGTCATTAAAGCGGGTCATGTTTGCACGATTGGAATTGTAACATTTTGTTTTTGCAGACATTTGAATTGCCTATGTATGCACTTATGTGAATGCTGTTAACTGAGATACTTGTGATGTCATGTGTTGAATGGACGACCAAACCTCAAGCAATGGCCAATCACATACCATTGTGCAAACTAATTCATGGTATAATTAGCTATGAATTAGGCGTAGTTTGAGCTTATCTTTGACATCAGTATGTTTTGCGTGGAAAAACATTCCCTTCCCAAAGCACTTGTTCCATTATAGGAACTTATTAAATTATTTAAATCACAACATTAATATGTGGAAATATTTCAAATCTATAGGTTACACTAGTGGTTCCCAAATGGTGTGCGGTAGCTCACTGGGTGTGCCGTGAGACAAGTTGAACTACAAGTGTTTGTGATCAATTTCATCCCCCTACGTTCGTGCAGAACCAAACACAGCAAAACTATTTTAAACGGAGGGCTTAACCCTCTCACTTTTTCTGTTCTGTACAACATTTTGATCCTTTTTAGATCTCCTTCGGGTTAAACACCTGAACACCTTCAGGTGTTTAACCCTGTTATTGGTGATCCAACTTGCTTTGAAACATTGCTTCGAACGAGCTAGTCGAAACACTTTGGCTTTTTAACCTTTTGTAATAGATATTAAAGTATGTTGATTTCACGTATCTCATCCGTTCCTTTTTTGAGTGCTCAGATATCTTCTTCTTTTAAAGTACCCCAGTACTTTAACTTAACACATTTGACAGGGCAACTTTCACTTGCAGTTGAGTAATATAACCTGGAGCATCTATACTTTACAGTACATGGGGTTGACTCAAGTACATGGGGTTGACTCGAGTACATGGGGTTGACTCAAGTACATGGGGTTGACTCAAGTACATGGGGTTGACTCAAGTACATGGGGTTGACTCAAGTACATGGGGTTGACTCAAGTACATGGGGTTGACTCAAATACATGGGGTTGACTCAAGTACATGGGGTTGACTCAAGTACATGGGGTTATGGGGTTATACACTGGTTATAAGCCTGCCTTTTTGATCATGAACACAGATGTGCCTTGAGTTTTTTGGTACCAAATGTTTGAAAACCACTGGTTTACACAAAATGATTGTAGTGGACAGTACAGCATTCCTAAAGTGCAATTTCTGTGAGTACCTTTTGTGCTCTTGTATCCATTGTATACTGCAAAATTGTGAGTAACTTTAAAAATGTACCTGTGAGGGAGTTCAATCAACAGCGAATTAACATGAGTCTCTTCGCAGTCTTGTTCTACGGTGGTGTCACTGGGACCATTGAAACCCATGCAATGCAATGCAAAAATCTTAATTCTGAACACTGTCCAAACTATATTGAACTTTGGAATTCTCCAGATATGCCAGATACCATATTTCCCCAAATACCGGTAGTAGCCCAGGCGTTTATTACACAAAATCGACTTGGATCCCAAGCGTTTAAAGCTATTTGCTGCAGACTTTTCTTTATTTTTGCACCGACCTGCACCAGGCCATATTATTTGTCACATTCAGCCCAGGACTTCACTGACTGAATACTGTGAATAGGGGTCACAGGAATCACAGATGAGAGATTTTATGTATTTTTTACCCACGGGTATGTCTGCATATAATATGTCTGTTAGAGCCAGTATGACTTAATCCAGCATAATTGCTACAGGAATTGATTTTGGTTGTTAGTATTTTTTAGGTATTTGTTGAATACCTACATACTATACGATTTTTTTCTTTTATGTATTAAGTTTCCTGCTCCACATGCACACCATATTTTATGTTCAACGGCACTTGAACATAATCAGTGTGTGGTTGGTGATATTATATATGGTGATTCTGTTAGAGAAAGATATTTTCAAATTTTCTACACATTGTTTATTATTTTCATTTTGTATTCTCACTTGTAAGTTTAGCATCTCTCTATATCTTAATTGAACTACAGTAGGCGCTGTAGGTTATGTTGATAGGAGTTTCATTGCACGTCTACAGAATTGTCATGAATACGTAAGGGGTTTGAACAACACCCCTGTACTTTTATTATATTTTATAATTGTTTGTGATAACCAGACATAACATGGTCGTTTCTTGTTTATATTGTTATCGAATGTAATGTCATTTCAATAAAAAGTGCATTCTGTCACTATCAACTATCATCCTCATGTTTGTTAAAAGGTAGCCTAGTGAATATTGAGACTCACTTTACACCCAGCATTTGTTATGACCAGTGTCTATGAATCTCAACTATCCGAATATGTTCTTTTCATTCACAATTAGGTATCACCATCCTGGTTAATTTAAAGGCTGACCTCCCAGACTCTGCCACTGCAATCTCATTATTTCACATTAAAATGAATAATGGTCTTTGTCAAGAACAGACTCATTGGAGTTGTTGTCTCTGCCAGGCAGGCAGACGGGCCATAGGCCATAGGCCAGGGGTGGGCAACTGGCGGCCCCCACCCGGCCCGCATGTTAATATCAGAATACTGATATAGTATTGATTTCAGCTGTTACAATTCCAAACTCTAGAAATTCTAGTACTTAATGACTAGTATTAAAATCTTATTGTCTTTTTGTGTCTAATGTATTTATGTTAACAGTTCATAAACTATAACTAAATGCATTTGAAATTCAATAAAAAGGTTACTTTTCAGGATCCCAATTCAAAACTAGCAAAAAATTATTCAGGTTTTCAATTCAAATATAGCAAAAATAGCTGATCTGACGCGTTTTGAGCTTGTAGATCGGCTATTTTTGTAATAGATTTTTTTTATAACGCACTTTACATTTGAAGCAAATCTCAAAGTGCTACAACAAGAAGAAGAATAAGATAAAATAATGCATGATTAAATAAAAGGACTAAAATTAGCACAATTCATGCATTTCATGGTATACTGCTAAAAGGATTAAAAGTACACCGGGCAACTAATGGTCCAACTGGCCAAATGCCTTGTTAAAAAGAAATGTCTTAAGTCCCCTTTTAAAAGCGTCCACGGATTGTGGACGCAGGAGGATGTTGAGGAGCAGCTGAACAGAAGGCCCAGTCCCCCATGGTGCGGTCGTGCAGAGTTTTGTTTTGGTGGTTTTGAGTGTGTTAGAATTTCCAGAGCGGAGGGAGCGGGTGGAGGCTGGGGGTTCAATGAGTTCCTTCAGATAGGAAGGGGCGTTGCTGTGGATGCACTGATGGGTGAGGAGGCAGACCTTGTATTCTATCCTGGAGGAGACGGGAAGCCAGTGAAGGGAATGGAGTATGGGTGTGATATGATCGTATTTCCGCACTCTCACCATGATCCTAGCAGCACTGTTCTGGATGTACTGGAGCCTCTGGATGCTCTTGCTAGGGATCCCAGTGAGAAGTGCGTTGCAGTAGTCAAGCCTTGAGGAGATAAAGACGTGAACAAGTTTTTCTGCATCTGGCAGGGTGAGTGTGGGGCGGAGTCCCACACTCACTGTGGCCCTCTGGAATGAGTGTGGAAATATATTTCCACACCCCTGCCACAGACTATGTCCATGTGTCTGTCTGTGGTGTGAAACTGTCCACCTCACGCAAATCAGTACAGATTATCTCTATCATGTCATGTATTTTTTTTTAATCATCCATATTTTTCAGGAGATGGTAGAGATTGCATATCTTTCAAGCTTCTGGACCAAATGCCAGATTAATAAACCGCTCGATGTGAATGTTGTAGCAGTGCAGCCTGTGTGGGAGGAATGTTTTCCATTGAGAGACATTTTTGAGTAAACAGTCCTTAGATCATTGACATTTTAAATGTCAGTTATCTTGTCATACAGAACAGGAGTATATTTCAAGCAAAGCAAAACGGTTTGCTTCCTGCATGGCTTCAAAAGGATTAACCATCAAACAAATAAATAACCCCTTCTAGGATAGAATAAGGAGTACTGAATGTATGGACCAAATTATACGCTTTTATGACGTCCCTTAATTTAGTTTTTTCTTTTGTTGAATTTAGCCAAAGACGTACTTCCTGTTACTTACGATAACCCAAGGGACATTGTGTGCCAATTATTTTAATAAGAGATTCTTTAGTTGTCAATTGAGTCAATCGACAAGACTGTAGGCGGCCATTTTCAATTTTGTCAATAGAGGGTATTCGCATGCTTAAAGTGAATGGCACATCGAGTGGCAAATCGAGTGGCAAAGTGAGTTTAACATTGTTTAATGTTGTTTAATGCAATCAGATATGACTTTTCTGTGTGGATGTATGGGCTGTCAAGGCCAGAAAGTAGTTTTTTGCCACTCAGGTGTTCCTGCATAACTTCCTGGTTTGATGATGATGTCACACGCATACCCTCTATAACTCACTTCCTGTTTCAGATTCCTTTGGGCACAGGTTCAGGTTCATTTATTTGTTTGTCCCTGAAGGGCGACTTGGCAAAGCATAACAGGCAGACACATGAATCACTTAAAACACAGTAAAAAAAAGAAAGAACATGGTACACATAGAAAATAAAAACGGCTTGCAGTTCAAGGTTTCAGTGTAGCAATGGAAATTCATAACGGCGACAAAGTTACCACCTCCTCCTCCTCCTATTGTCGTTTAAGGCCTGGATAGACACAGGCACGAAGGAGAATTTATACCTTTTAGGTGAAGGCCGGAAGGAAGCAGCCAAATATATACCACAACAATGCATTCCCCAAATCGTGCAAACACTGGCCCTCACTCATTTGGATTATTGTCCAATGGTATGGTCTAGTGCTGAAAAAAAGGATTTAGTGAAATTACAATTGGTCCAAAAAATTGTGCTGTACAAAAAGAACAAACACCAACAGAATGCACGCCACTTTAGGATGGCCACTGATGGAGGACAGACTTCATATTTCCCTGCTGTCTTTTGTCAAAGGTATTATTTCATCTAAAGTTCCGGCTGTCCTGTATTGCAGGCTGAAGTTCAGCTCTGATGAACACACCTACAATACCAGACATTCAGCACAAGGTCTTTTTACGTTTCCCATCTCAAAAACGAATGCAATGCAACACACAGTAATATATAGAGCAATGAAAGAGCTGCATAGTCTTCCATCACAAATCAGACAGGCAACAAGTAAATCAGATTTTAAAAATAAGTTAAAGAAATATCTCATGTCACTTGCTTTTTGATGATGGCCATTGAACACTGTTTAAAATCTTTCATACTGTAACGGTAGGCTACTCAAACTGAAATTGTATTCATGGTTGCGATGTTATTAATCACTTGTTTTATATTTAGTTGTAATCTATTTTTTTTAACTGTTTTTCTTACAGTCTTGTAAAATGTATTTCATATGATGTAATGTATGTTATGTGTGGACCCCAGGAAGAGTAGCTGCTACTAAGGTAGTAGCTAATGGGGATCCAAATAAACAAATAAAATAGCCTGTACAAATGGACTTGGCTTTCTTAAGCACCTGGTTTTGACAGACATGATCCAGGCTACTGAAATTTACTCCGGCTATCTTTGAGGCCGTTCTCACAATCCTACCAAGGTGGTTTTTGTCCTTATGTTCAGGTTTCCGTACCAGCAAATGATGGAGAAGGAGATAATTGACTCAATAAATGCACTGCAAAACAGTTTCATTAGAGATTTATCGACCTGAAATTTGGCGAGCCTCCTCAAACAAAAGAGGCGTTGTTGGCCTTTCTTACACAGCAAAATCACTTTGCTATTCTAGGATGTTTTAGGACGACCCATACAGTTGGAGGCCATCGATATTGTCCTTTTCTTTTTGCTGAGGTTTGCGTGATCTGCGCAAAAGGACAGTTAACCCATTTTGGGCGGGAACCCCTTTTGGTGTTTTAAACATTGTTATAATTTAGCTATTGAAAAATAGCAGATCTACAAGCTCATAGCGCGCCACTCGGTGGCTTGTAGGTCTGCTATTTTTAAAAAATCGTGAAAATATGGAGGATTTAGAAGGATTTTTTTTTTATTTTGAGGTCAGGCCTAAATGGGTCAAATGATAAGGGACAATATCGGTGGCACCCAACTGTACATCAGTCTTAAAATATCCACTGTGTAACGACTTGGCCATTTTTAGCTTAATCCCCTGTTCATAATATGCATTAACAACATCATTGCCTTGATGCATTAACAGGTGTCAACTGTTACAGCTGGTTCAGCTGTGCTGAACTGAAAAGTGACTGGAGTTGGTTAAAAAAAATGTATATGACATGATAATGTTTACTGTGACTATGGTAAGCTTACATTTCATAAAAAAACAAAGTAGTTGCACACATCTAGCCTGGCTAATAAGCCAGACTCAAATCACACTGTCGTGTGGTATTTGAGTCTGGAGATGCTGTGTATGGATCTTGTTTCCCGGGGGGCGGGTTCAAACATTTTCTCTGTGACGCAATTGGTCAGAGCTACTGTCAGTCAAAGGTCTCAAGCGTTGAACGTCACTGTACCAAAGCCCGCCCAAATTGCATACCGTATCCCGATTGGCCACACCAGTTCTCTGGTGTAGGAAATGGGCGTACAATTGAGCCTCTCCAGACCGTAATCCGCCGGCAGGCAATTTTATTTTTGCCAACGGCTGATTCGGTCTGGCTTATTAGCCAGGCTAGCACACATCCAGTTCCTCGCTGGTGCTGGACTATAGATTACATGGTCCAGACATACATTTCATATCACAGACACAAACACAATAGAGTAAAAAAATATGTTTTGGCCGATACCGATATTGACCGATAACGGCAAATATCGTCCGGTACAAAAATAGAAAATATTTAGGGCTCTCTGGTAGGTAGCTCACTTGGTAGAGCACGTACCCCTTCAATGTATAATGATTTCTGCAGCCATTTGATGCATGACAGACTATCCCACACACTCTCCTCCCATTCCTTTCTCTCTACTCACTGCAAATAAAGCAGACAATGACCCAAGAAAGATCTTGGGAGAAAATGAAACGTTTCCAACGCTGGCTCTAATCCTTTAAATAAGAGCACGTAAGACGATATGAAAATCATGAATGGTTTTTTTTGACGATAAATCAAGAAGAAGAAGACAGTGGTGCAGTGGTGCTTCTTAAAGCAGATGTTGTGTGAGGTCAGAGTTTTGTCTAGTTTGCACTTTGTAGTGACTACTGCGCAGACGACATCGCCCTAATCTCGGATACAGTCGAGAATGAAGGGAACTACTACTGGCAGTAGAAAAGGAGTGCAGGAAGTGCAGGAAGGAAGGAGTGCCTCAAGCTCAATGCCAAGAAAACAAAGGTAATGACAGTCAGCACAGAGAACAAAACCATCGCCACTGCAGACGGGACGGTGCTGGAGCCAGTTGAGGACTTCAAATACCTCGGGGGCCTGGACTGCCTCAACTGAACAGGACCTGAACTTCCTGAAGGTTCGGAAGAGCACTTGCGTGGAAAGCCTTGCACGGGATGAGGAGAGTGTGGAAATCAGACATGGGAGAAGACCTTAAGAGGCGGCTGTTCATAGCTACTGTGGAGTTTGTACTGCTGTATGGGGCCGAGACATGGACCCTCACAGTACAACAGGAAAACGCCCTGGATGGAGTCTACACAAGAATGCTACGAATGGCACTAGGTGTCACATGGACGGACCGCATCAGAAATGTGGACCTCTATGGGGACCTACCACGGGTCACAGACAAAGTCGGAGAGAGAAGGATGAAGTAAATGATGAAGGATGAAGTAAATTGACTATGGGAGCCAACCCAGGGCAAAGCCAGGAGGGGAAAGAAGCGTTCCACCTAGACATACTGCTGCTCAAGAAAAAATGTATTGTGTTAATCAAGACTTAAACATCACAGTTTACATCTGTTTCTCTCCACCCCCTCAGAACCTTGTAGGTGGACTGCTGCAGTTGATTGACACCTGGCTCCACAATGACATTGCGTCCATGACCTCTGTATAAGTGTAAGGAAGCAGTCTAGATACTAATTATGTGGGGGCCAACACTGATATTTTGACAAATTGGTACCACCTAAGGCAGGGTTCCCCAACAGGCGGCCCGCGGGCCATTTGCGGCCCGCGGAGCGCCCCCTTGTGGCCCCTGGAAGATGTTTTTAAAAATGGGGGTCAGTAGCCTATGCATGTCAAACTGGGCATCCTTTTCAAATGGGGTCTTGCCCTGAAAATGAATTTTCAGGGCAAGACTGGTGTACCCTAGTCAAAATATGGCCCTTGAGGTGACCGTAAAATGTATTTATTTTATGTCTCTAGTTTATATTTTGGTATGATACATCTACCAATTCAGTAGCTTAATGCCAGTTATCGCCAGTTATATACCATTAACCTAGAGGGCAACTTTTTCCAAATTTCATTATACTTTTAGTAGCATTTGACATGTTCATGTTCATGTTCATGATTCTGAATTTCAAGCATTAGTTTTGCACGAAAAACACAATTGGGCTTAAACGACCATATCCGTCATCACAAATCAAAGTGATGAGGTCATCACATTTGTACGGTCACCTGTGCGGTGACGTAGCCTTATGATGTAGCCTACCGTATCATCCACATTCTGCACATCCTACAGTTTGTTTCAAATCTCATTCGCTATATCAAGTAGAATACAATATAAAATGTTAAAATATGACAAATCCACAGTTCTAAATAATAGTCATTTTCAGACACATGTTAATCCACTGCTTTAATGGCCTTTAAAAGGTGATGCAGCTTTACACCCAATAAGTGAAAAACACTTAGATCACAAAAGGTACTAAATTCATACAAGAAATGACTTCCAAAGTCAAGTGTTTAGACACCTAAATGAACATTCACCTAATTGATATACATACAGTAGTTACTGCATCACATACAAAGAACCAGCCTAATATATTGCACATTCAGCAGCACATACCAGCTATTCCATGTTGTCTGTACAGTTTACACCAGGGGTGCCCACACTTTTTGACTTGAGAGGTACTTTCTAAATTACCAGCTCAACAAGATCTACTGACCAAAATAATTATTATCCCTTTGCTGGAAATAAATAATTAGATAATAATATGATAAGACACACTTGGAACAGGAAATTGAGAGGAGAAATGGAATTGGTAGGTTTTCTTGTATAACTTTGTAATGCTACTGACGTTTGTGTGCAACACTCTTGTGGGTTTGAGCTGACAGGCCCTTTTTATGTAAATCAATCAAGTCACCTTAATACAAGTGATAGATTGTGGTATTTTAGGGGCATGTCATGTGGTCTACCTTTGTGATCACGATCTACCTTTTGGGCACCCCTAGTCTACACTGTAGCTATGTTGTATCTTTTAGCTTTCAGGGACATCATGGCTCAGTGAGTTAAGGTTCTTAAAATGCTGTCACGTGTTCACATTTGGCTTTCTTGTTACCCTTGTAACCCTGTTTAATAATGCTGAAATGCCAGAAAAAAGCACCTCTAAAAAAACACAATGAATTAAAAAGCAAAACAGTGACTGAATGAACAAATGTTTACTTAAAATAAAGAATCTGATACATTTTCAGGCACCATAGTCATTGTTTAAATGGTATAGCAAAATAATCTAGATTTAATGAAAAACAGAACTAAAACTTTAGTTTTTGTGGGCTAATAATGTAATCTTGAACTTGTTTATCAGATTGTATCGGTTCTAGTTGGCATAGCTAATCCAGCCTTTCCAAAACAATAGATTCATTACATTACAATTACATTCATGTAAAGGGTATACACTAGTATCATTAATCATTGTGATGAGGTTACCTGTCTTAAAATAGCTGCTCCCCTTCCAACCCCTCCTTTATAAAAAGCAAATGTTGTATAAAAAGACACATTTTGGTTAGAAGACTGTTAAAAAAATTAGTGCAGGCAGCTGAAGTTTCTCAATAAAACGTATACAAAAATATGTAAAAGTTTACTTACAATAAGTACCATAGTTAATCATGTATTGTACACTTACACTAATAAGCTATTACGCATCACAAGACATGATTTTCTCAAACAATTGTAGCACAAGGAATGGATATGCCGGATTTACAGCAACCAATCCAGACAAAGTGATTTACAAACATGCATTGACCTTTGTAAAAAATAGAAATTAAATTTTTACAAACATGTGAAGCATGCACCTTCAAAACATTTTTTGTCTTCTTTTTTGAGCTCTAGGATTAATCATAATCACATAGTCATGGAGTGAGACAATATAGGAGGATGCAGAATAAGCCAGATGTTAACTTTAACATCTCTTAAAATCAGAACTTTGAAACATTTGTTGTTGTGTGTTTTCTGACACTCTAGTCTAGCATCATATCTAAAAAAAACTGTACTAGATTGTTTGGAATACTAACGCTAAAAGATTCCATGGTGGAAACAAAAATTGGTCTATGAATCACACTTATAATACAATAATTAGTGGTGGATATAATTGGCAAGAACAGATGTTGACGATTCCCGATGGTGCAGCAACTCCTGACCCTATTTCAAACTGGAACAGAGACATAACTGAAGACATCAGAGCAATGTCCTAGAGAGACCAAGCCATCTGTATCTGAGGTTTAACTGAAGACATCAGAGCAATGTCCTAGAGAGACCAGGCCATCTGAATCTGAGGTTTAACTGAAGACATCAGAGCAATGTCCTAGAGAGACCAGGCCATCTGAATCTGAGGTTTAACTGAAGACACCAGAGCGATGTCCTAGAGAGACCAGGCCATCTGTATCTGAGGTTTAACTGAAGACATCAGAGCGATGTCCTAGAGAGACCAGGCCATCTGTATCTGAGGTTTAACTGAAGACATCAGAGCAATGTCCTAGAGAGACCAGGCCATCTGTATCTGAGGTTTAACTGAAGACATCAGAGCAATGTCCTAGAGAGACCAGGCCATCTGTATCTGAGGTTTAACTGAAGACATCAGAGCAATGTCCTAGAGAGACCAGGCCATCTGTATCTGAGGTTTAACTGAAGACATCAGAGCAATGTCCTAGAGAGACCAGGCCATCTGTATCTGAGGTTTAACTGAAGACATCAGAGCAATGTCCTAGAGAGACCAGGCCATCTGAATCTGAGGTTTAGAAGATCAGAAGTAGTAAAACATCAAAGCTTACAAAACGGTACTGTACATGCGTCTCCAACTCAATCAATAAATAGCATTCAATAATGTAACTTTTTTTCGTTGTTGACTTTTTTTTCTTTTTTTTTGGACTGATAACAACACCTAAGAGATATCTCTACAAGTATACTACCAAGATGGTGACTAAAAGTGCAGAGTAACGATAAGCATGCTGTATATTTTAAAGACATTTGCATTGTACTGCAGCCAAAGTACTACAGACAAAGCATGTGAATGTTTCAGTACATTCCATGTGTTTCAGTACAGTAGCCTACAATGTATTAATTCTGTAGAGTAAAAGTACAACTTGTGTAGTATGCGGTCAGTAGAAGTTTAAGCAAGCATATTATGTAAAGTCAGTGACAAAATGCTAAATGGTGCTACACGTAAAAGTACTTTCAACACTGCTTCTTTTCTACAAGTGCAATTCTTTAGTTCCAGCAATAGAAGCAAGTGAATAGAGATTAGTGTTACCATTACCAACCGTCTGTTAGTAACAGACTTTCAATTTCAGACCTCACATCTGTTTTAGTACACCTGGGAGCTTGGAAGAGACAACTGACAGTGACAAGTTGGCAACTTGGCACATTATACAGTAGCTCTTGAGATAAATGCTTAAACCATGTTCTGAAAACAGCCTCTATTATGTCTTAAAGGGAAAACTCAAGCAATGAAATAATCATGGCTACAAAAAAGCAGTAAGTGCAATTAGGTTAAAATGGAGTTTACAAAAACAGTATAAAGCTTTACAGAAACAGTATAAAGCCTTAAATGTCGTTTATAGAGGGAGCCAGCTTCAGTTACTTATTTACATGCCACGCTTCTAATTGTGAAACAGAATTGGTTTAGCCAAGCCAGCCAGGATCTTTGGTACATGTACTGAGATAATCTCTCCAATCATCTCTGGAAAGCTGACCTTCGTGGGGAGAGACTGGGCTTGTACGAAAAGGTCGAAAGTGAACTGTTGGAGTTTCCTTATGATCTGTAACAGAAGAGAGACATGAATGTGACAATAGTAACTGTCAAAGTTTCTTCTACTTCCAAGGGTGAGAACTGAGAAGTACAGTTGGAGGCCATCGATATTGTCCTTTTGTTTTTGCTGAGGTTTGCGTGATCTGCGCAAAAGGACAGTTAACCCATTTTGGGCGGGAACCCCTTTTGGTGTTTTAAACATTATGTTATAATTTAGCTATTGAAAAATAGCAGATCTACAAGCTCATAGTGCGCCACCGAGTGGCGCGCTACGAGCTTGTAGGTCTGCTATTTTTGAAAGATCGTGAAAATATTTATTTCAGAAAACTGGAGGATTTAGAAGGATTTTTTAAAAATGTTGAGGTCAGGCCTAAATGGGTCAAATGATAAGGGACAATATCGGTGGCACCCAACTGTACATGAAATGAGCCTCAACAGGGACAACCCACCGGTTGAAGGGAGTCCATGAGTCGAGTGAGTTGATAAAACCTCTGGGAGCAATTCGACTTCCTTCCGTAGTGAATGAGGCGATCAAGTTCGTTGATGTAGGTGAGACGTAATTCGTCAAAGTACTTTTGACTCTTCAGACCCTCGACTGGAACTGTCAAAAACAGAAATCTTTGCTGACTACAAGTGCATTCAATCAATCTTTCTTATTGGTTGAATGACTTTGTTAATGCCCTGCAGAGGAAATTTGTGTCACCACCAACCATTTGTGTCACCACCAACAGACCCAGTCTGGAGCAGAAGCCCTCATGCGAACAAGGTCGATGTTGTTATCAACAAGGCCCTCCGAATTAGGATGCCTGAAGCCTACCCTCTTGTCCCTCTTGCCAGTCCTTGTAGGAACAGCCCAGGCCGGCCTCCGACGGGAGGCTGCCACCCTCACCCTGACCAGGTTTGTGTACTGTATTGTATGTACTGTTCATTTGTGTTGAGGACCCCCTCTAAAATGAACTGGGGTTGGTCGCTTTAAAAGTCTACGTGGGGCCTGGCGGACAGCGTGGCATGCGAGTGCGGTGACCCTGAGCAGACTGCCGATCATATAATCACCACATGCCCCTTATACACCCTCGGAAGCCAGCCTCTTTGACCTAGGAGTCGGACCAGAGATGCGGGCATGGCTATACGACACTGAGTTGGACCTCTAACATTACACAAAAGAACAAGTACACTACAAAGTGCATACAAAAACTATAATGCTACCTAAAATAGGATAGAACAAAATAGAAAAGTGTGCTGTGCCAGGTCGGGTTGGCTTCCCAGGGCCCACAAAAAGTCAAATAGGTGGAGCTTGGTTTCCTTCATCCAGGTGTGCTAAATATTTGTTAGCAGTACTCAGCATTACAGAGTCAATGCTCAATAGGGCAGGAGCCTATCTCCTGTTTCTATAGCGTGAGGCGGCTTGATGTACAAGCCATGATGTACAAGTACACCCCTGGACATGACGCTAGTATGTCGCAGGGACTTACCCACAATACAACCATTGATGCTGAGTGCCAAGCATTGAGACCGATGTTTGATAGTTTTTGGTATGACACGGCCAGGGAAGCAGACTCCGACCTCCCAATCTCAGTGCAAACAGTCTAACCACAAGGCCGCTGAATGTACAGTACCGGTACTTACTTTAAAGAAAATAGAAAAATACTATATATTTCATGACAGCTGCATCAAAGGCAAAATTACAATACATCCACATTCAACACAATGTTACTAAACCTGGTCTCGATACTATTCATTTTCACAGTTGGAATAATCGATAATTGATTGAGTTTGTATCAAGCATTGTTAATTCTCTTTGACAAATGACAGTTACTTACTAATACTGAAGAGGAGCAAGGCCTTCATACAGAGGAACTCTTCGTGGGTGATCTGTAGGAGGACCAACTCCTGGGAGAAATGCCTCATCCGTATGCAGTGCTCATACATGCTGGAAATGTGCATGCGATGTCTGCGGAGGAAAGACGTGAGAAGGTCGAGGTGAGACCCAATGTAATGAGAATGGGCAAATTAGAGAGGGCGAGGGAGCAATATACTGCTTATACAGTACATTGGACACTTATTTTGTCATGAATGGATGTTAGAAAGTAGACCGGGGCAAGGGTCATCCAAGTGGTGACGATGGTGACTGACTTTTTTCCTCTAAGAACTTTAAACTAGCCAGGGCCTCAGATTCATGTGAATCAGCCAGGTCTGATTCACATTACAATTTTTCAGTCACTGATCCATTACACATTATATGATTTTGACAATCAGCCATATCTTCTACGCTTCCAGGATATGGACTGCCCTGAAAAGTATTAATCATTTTCCTGAATTCATTTTCATTTGGCTTTCATGTACTTTATAATACAGAAAAGTTGATACTACAGCATACCAGAGAAAGCATGGGTGTGCGCTCTGCTAAAACGTCTTCCAGAAAATGATCCTGTTTTAAACAGCCTGAAAGGCTTCACCAAAGATACCACTTAAGTAATACTATTCAAGATCTGATCGACATATCATTTTTCACTCACCTGCAACATTAGGGCATTCAATTCTCAAAAACTAATCTTCCCCACAATAACACCAGTGACAATAGAACACCTGACCAGGACATTCATTATGGTTCTGAGAAACCTACTGCAAGCATTTAGTTTGTGAAATGTATTTGCATGTGTGTGTGTGTGTGTGTGTGTGTGCGCCTGCGTGTATGTGTGTGTGTCAATGGATATGGCCGTTTTTAGCTATGTGTCTGTGTGTCTGTGTGTCTGTGTGTCTGTGTGCGTGCGTGCGTGCGTGCGTGCGTTTTTGAGAACGCACGTGCGTGCGTGAGTGCGTGCGTGCGTGCGTGCGTGCGTGCGTGCGTGCGTGCGTGCGTGCGTGTATGTGTGCATGCGTGCGTGTATGTGTGCGTGCGTGCGTGCGTGCGTGTATGTGTGTGTGTCTGGCTATGGCCGTTTTTAGCTGTGTGTGTCTGTGTGTCTGTGTGCGTGCGTGCGTGCGTGCGTGCGTGCGTGCGTGCGTGCGTGCGTGCGTGCGTGCGTGAAATAAAGGCAGATACGAAGCAGCACAGTTGTTTTTCTGCATTACGGCCAAACGCTTGCTTGCTGGAGGTAGTCAGAACATAATGGAGATGATGGTTTGTTGGCTAGAACAGATTTAGAGCAGTGGTTCTCAAACATTTTAATTAGAAGGACCCCCAGTGTGTCATGCATTAGGCCACAGCCAACCCACAACAGAATTTACAAATGGAATAATTCCCAGGAGGAGCTAATGTATTTCTCGGAAAATGCCCTCGATGCCCCTCACAATTTGTACATTCTCAGAGTTACAAATTGTTGTGTACAAAAGGGATAATCTGTACACTGTACACACATGTACCTGTAAGGGACCATTTTTTGTACTACAGTAACTATCACAATTTTATCTGGAGCCCCTGTAATGACCTCCCCAAGGACCCCTGGGGGTCCTCAGACCTCAGTTTAAGGACCACTGATTTAGAACAGATAAGTGAATTGGGGTCACAGCTCCACATACTCATTGAAAACGAGATCAGGTGCGAAGTAAAGCATTCTGCCGTTGACATTCTTATAGGACCTCCATCCCAAGGCAAACACCATCACCCCCATCCATGCATGTTGAATGACTGTCATCTGGTCATCCACGTGGAGGTCTCTAAAACCTGACCACAGCATTGAGAGACACACAATGAATGTTATATAGCATGAGCAGTTACTGCACTTATACTGTATAAGTGAAATGGACCGCGGGTTCCATTTTAGGTATCAACAAGAGTTTTTGGTGGTGGTTTGTCAAAAAAGACTCTTTTAAGGCCCACTACTAAACTAGTATTGGGAATCAGAAATTGATAAACCACAGAGTAGTGGCGCCGGAAAACTTTGAGATCTGAAGAAGAAGAGTTTGGCCAAGGAACCTTTCTGACTTTCTGAGGATTTGTCAACAGGCTTCTTTTGTTTGAAGTGCAAAATGTGGTATATAGTCTTTTTTATTGGCCTAAAATATTGTCTATATACATACATTCATGAATCCACTTGCTGACCGGCTGTCAGCGTTGAGAATTTTGTATAGAGTGTGACCATACCATTAACATCATATAGAGTGTGGCAAAACATGTGGCAAAACATGTCAAACTAGGGGGTTTTCATGATTCTGAATCCATTCCAGGCATTCGTTTTGCACAAAAAACACTTCTTGGGCTATGGCCGTCTTTAGCTCAAGGAGTGTTTTTTGTGCAAAACTAAAGCTTCAAATGGATTCAGAATCATGACAACCCCCTAGTTTCACATGCTACATAAAGCATAATGACATTTTGAAAATCTTGCCTTTAGGATGTTAATGGTATGGTCACATATAAACCCCTATAAATAAATTGCTCAATGCTGACAGACGGTCAGCAAGTGGATTCATTAATGTATAGACAATATTTTATGGCAATAAAAAAATACTATACCAAATGTCCCACTCCACAACCCCGGCTGCTGGACTAAATCTGGATCCATTCAGAGCTTTTGGACAAAGGGGAACCTGCTGTGGCCTCCTGAGGGGAACCTGCTGTGGCCTCCTGAGTCCTGACTTGAAGATTGGGTGAGTCATATAATTGTTTCCCCTTTTTGAGCAATGCATTGCCTTTTTATTCTGATACGTTTTGGTTCGATTACTTTTGGATTACTTTTTGGGGACTATCCTCATTGGAAACATTTAAAGGAACTTTGCATTGCGGCACTTAAAAATCTGAGTTTAAACAATACCATTTGTCTTTTTTGTAATGATCTTTGCCATGCCTTAAACCCAATAAAAAAGGCTTTTTTTCACCTCACTGGAACAGAGTGCCTTGGATCCTCTTCTTTTATGATATTATCTAACCTCGCCAACGAGCAGCTGTATTCAGTTCAACAAACAACGGACCACGGCAGCGCTCCCCTCTTCTTCTATTCAACAATACCATTTGTATATTGAAATTTAGTGATTGTTCAATTGAATCGATTATGTTGTTTGATCATTTGATCAATTACTGACGCAGGTACAGGACCCTTATTTCTTTTAGTTATTTAATATAACTCGGACATACAATTGTATGGTTCATCCAAAGGACAGATTCCTCTCAGAACTCAATAAAGCTCATCTTTTTTACTTCGCTAAAGGTGAGTGAGCAATTGTACAGTAGAAAGGGCAACATATAATATACTTTCCCAGTTTTATTAAGCCCTCGTGAAGTTTGACTTGGTAAACTAACTTATTATTGTCATTACATGTGA
Organism: Electrona antarctica; assembly: GCF_951216825.1. Classification (NCBI taxonomy): domain Eukaryota; kingdom Metazoa; phylum Chordata; class Actinopteri; order Myctophiformes; family Myctophidae; genus Electrona; species Electrona antarctica. Next base: position 25,071,820 of record NC_136789.1, on the reverse strand, counting down.
GAGTTGGCTATTTACTTTGTTAATGTTCAGCGAGCCGATTCATCGCGTGAGGGAGTCGCTTGCGGCCTTGCGCTGAAGTAGCGCTCAAGTTGGTGTGTCCTGCCAGCCACATACTGTACTGTACTGTACTGTACTGTACTGTACTGTACTGTACTGTACTGTACTGTACTGTACTGTAAGTGTGTAGATCTGTCCATTTTGCGGAGTGATGATGTTTTTTGTCTGATGTTACATGTTTCCAGTTGCTTTTTATGGTTTGATTGATTGATTGAAATATTTATTAACAGTTTGCAGAATTACAGTACATTTAGAGCACAAACTCAATACAAAGGCTGTTAACTGTGAGTGGACGACCCAATTAAGCATTACACTTGTTTCCAACAGGGTCCACCATGTTCAATTCATCAAAACATTTAGAGACGTACAAATAGATACTTCTATATAGACAAAGAACAGGAATTCATCATAATGGAGGTAAAAAGGGAAAATAAACATATACAGTGAGGGAAAAGGGGGGGGTGGGGGGGGATTCAGATTTTACGGGGGCCAGTTTCGAATTGCAGCCATCCGTAGGTGCCCTTTGAGAGCGGTTTTGAAGGAGTCAAAACCGCGTTCCACATTTTGGTGGCATAGGAGCGAAAAGAATTTAGTCCCTTGTTTGTGCCGAATCTGGGTTGTACATGGTTCGTTGCACTCCCTCTGGTGTTGTGGGTGTGGACTTCGTTAACATTAAAGGAAGTATCTAGACAGGTACATGGGTATCTTGGTGGTGTATCGAATCTTGTGGACCAGACCCATTGCAAGATGCTGTACTCTGTCGTCGACCCTAAGCCATTCCAGCCTGTCGAAGTGGGCAGGGGTGAGGTGGTATTAAATGGGGCGTGGATGATCTACCCAGGAGCGCGCTGCGTGGCGTTCAGACAAAAATAAGATACACCTCTAGTCTTATACGTACATGGCTGTACTGGCTTTCTTGAACAGTTTTAGTGAATGTCTTACCTGGTAAGCCTTTGGCCCACTTCACCACTTTGACCAGCTGTCTCTCTCCAAGTTCATTGAGGCTGGTGAGCAAAACTGCAGCTGAGTCTGGTTGGCCATAGTCATGTCCTGCATTCACCACCTCAGGCTCAATGGACTCCAAGATGTTGAGGAACACCAGCTGGGATTGGAAGTGTAACCTAGATCGAGGAGAGATACCCTGGACAGCCTCTGGAGAGTCATGGCTTGGTGCATCTTCCTCAGCTTTATTCAGTTGTCCTATCTTCTTTAATTTACGTGCTTTAAAGACGGGTAAAAGAAAGAACAAAGAAAAAGTTATTCAATTGGAAACTATATATAAAAGGTAGGTAGTGCCCAAAAGGTAGATCGCGATATACCAGTAGATCACAAAGGCTGTGCAGGTAGATCACATGACATGCCCCTAAAGAGTATTTCATTTAAATATATTGAGGGAAAAAAAGGATAAAAAAAAACAAAAAAACATTTCTCCCCCTCTATTTCCCATTCCAAGTGCATTTGTCTTATACTGTACAGAATGTAACACAAACTCTACTATTCCGAAGCCCCCTCAGGTACATATTTTAACTATTTTCAGCAATGGTATAATAATTGATTTGGTGGGTAGATCTTGCCGAGCTGGTCATTTTGAAAGTAGCTCTCAAGTCAAAAAGTGTGGGCACCCCTGATGTAAAATAATGGGTAGTAAGGGTCTCTTTGCAAAACTGTGATGTAGCCTATGAAATGACCACTTTACCATGTCATTGTCCATTGTCAACATTGGCCACATAATTCACATAACAACCCCAAATTGCTTTATTTTATAGATATTGTTTGTTTACATTTTACAGACAATCTACAAGCTCACAAAGCCTTGCATCATGATGTGTCATAGACTGATAATGTAATAACCACTTATACTATTGATACTATTGAGAAAAGTCTTACATCGTAATAATCAGTTTCATGGTCGGTATCATGTCAGTATGATCAGTATCAGTATTATTTATGGTCAGTATCATTTGAAAATAAACAACAATTATCATTGATATCAATTATCAATATATAAGTATCATGTCAATTTCAGTGTCAATTTAACTATAGTGTCCATGTCCATGGCCTACACATAAATCAAGAATTACTTGAATTAAAATAGCTGATATTCTGTGACGTAGAATTCATGTAGGTGAATTTCTAAATCTGTTCAAGTAATCTCATGTTCCAATAATACAAATCCTAGGCAACGAATACCCATAAAAATATCTAATCATATTCTATTAAGAGAAAGAACTCTGGAACAGATGAGGCTTCATGGAAGTTTCTGGTTCAAAACTGTTTTTTGAGTGGTAAAGGGATTAGGCTTAAGAATGATTTCTTTACCTAAGCTTCCTTTCTTTCTTTCTTTCTTTCTTTCTTTGCAATTACAGCAGATGTTTCATTGAATGTCTTAATTAAAATTCACTGTAAACACTACTAAATGAATTTGTTTTAATTACCACCTTTGGCAAATTTACCACAGATGATTCACTTAACATGCCTTTACAAACTTAATTTGTTCTGCTCATTTCATTCTGACCATGCGTCTGACATGTGGCAGTCTACCAATTATACCCTGTTAAAGCCGAATGGACCCTTATGGGTCTGTAACTCTGAGAGTGTACAAATGGAACCAAATGGACCCGTTACGCAGAGTTAAATTAACATTGATTTTACAATATAAATTGGAGTCCCAGAGATAGAAATGCCATTAAATGGGGGTCCGTAGACTAATGCACGTCAAAATGGGGGTCCTTGAAATTAAACTGGTTGAGAATCACTGCTAGAGCCGTAAAAATCTTCTCTTATGGGGGTCCGTGGGATAATTAGTGTGAATTTGGGGGTACTTGACATGAAAAAGTTTGGGAACCACTATGGACCACTTAACCACTTTTCAACCTATCTTCATATAATAGGTCCTCACTAATAATCATGATAAAATGGCACAATCTTTTTCTACTCAGTCTGGGTCTCATAAGAGGGCTGTGGGCAGTTCAAAAACCTGTCCACCAGTGACATCGTTAGGCAGATTTTTTTTAAACAAATATTTTACATTTTACATACATATTTATTTTATTATTGTGAGAACGATGGCTTCCATTTTCGCATTGCAACTTGTCAAGACTAGAAAGCCTGCAGTTTCTATTAGCTTGGATTCCCAAACCAATGATGTCACTGGTGGACGGGTTTCTGAACTATCCACAGCCCTCCTATGAGACACAGACTGAGTAGAAACAAATTGTGCCATTTTATCATGATTATTAGTGAGGACCTATTATATGAAGATAGGTTGAAAAGTGGTGAAGTGGTCCTTTAATGATATTCCAAATATCACTGTCTGTACTAAGCCAGTCCTGTAACAAATTACAATAATCATAATCATGTTTTCAACCACATCACATCACAGAGTTATGGGAATGTGAGTGACAGAGAAATGCAATACTGACAATGTACTGAATGAATGAAAAAATACAAAATGCCACTGTCACTTACTTTGATTCTCAGCTAAATCTTTATGTATTTAACCCATTTTGACCTGAGATCAGATTTTAAAAATGTCTTCTAAATCCTGACAGTTTTCTGAAAAAGCTATGTTTCTATGTCAGTCGTTCTTCGATTTTTCAAAAATAGCAGACCTACAAGCTCGTAGCGCGCCACTCTTATAAGACTTATGTATACATTACAGTTTATCCAAAATACTAGTACAGTAGCTGTGCGTGCGTGCGTGCGTGCGTGCGTGCGTGCGTGCGTGCGTGCGTGCGTGCGTGCGTGCGTGCGTGCGTGCGCGATCGCATTTCTCATTCCCTCTCGATTCCAAAAGAACAAGGAGGGAAACAAGTTGAAGATTTAATAGCAGTATCATTTCCAAGAATAGCATTTACATTTATGATCCTACAGCAAACATGGATTTTGTCAATTAAAATTTCTTCTCTAGGATGATAAGAAATATTATCTGCGGTATCTGTATCTTTGTATAGGACTTTGCCAATAGGTCAGGTTGAGCTAACCTCGACATACACCGCTTTGAGTTGATGCCAGTGTAAATAGAGGAAGCCATCCAAACCATCGTTTCAAGTTCTCTGGTGCACAAATGTAGCTCAGTGAAGAAAGTATTTATTAAACATACGGTTAAAATGTTCAAATACTTTGGGAAATGAACTGTGGTAGAATTTCCACAATGGTGCGTGAGATATTTCTGATAACTTCATTTTAGGATCTAATTTGACTAACACCAGAAATGGTTTAGATCTATCTGTCTCCTTTGCTGGGCAAGTTATTATTATTATTTTAAATGGTTATCTCTCACTACTAGCATGATGCGTGTTTATTGTCTATTAGCCAACCTCATCAGTTAACTGTGTGGACTAGCCAGTCTCCAGGAAGCAACCTCTGTCTCCAGTGTTGCAAGTTGTGATTAAAGGTTCGAACTGTATATTGTGAAACCATTTATTTATAACCAACATATAAAGCCCTATGGGCAGAACTGAATGCGGTTTTGGAGATGCGCTCTATAGAGGTCCCTCAACACGCAATTCCAAATTGAGTGGGGCGGCAATGGCTCAGGGGTAGAGTTGGGGGTTGGGAACCAGAAGGTTCCTAGTTCCTAGTTCGATCTCGGGTCAGCACCATGCCTGCTTGTGGTGAACATTTGCGAAATTAGATTTTTGCCACAAACAAAATAAGTGGTCTATTACCAGAAACCATAGGCAACACATGAACAACAACAGCAATTACATGCACTGACTACTAAAGTGTATCTGTCTGTCTGTCTGTCTGTCTGTCTGTCTGTCTGTCTGTCTGTCTGTCTGTCTGTCTGTCTGTCTGTCTGTCTGTCTGTCTCTGTCTCTCTCTCCGTTGCTCTTGTATGTGAATCGATTTAACAACAATATTTTAAATTCTCTCATCATGGTGGCTTTTCAAAAGAAGATTGCTATCTTGTCTCTGTGAAATTAACAACACTTACAGTTTTTAATGTCATTTCAAGTGTAACAGGGAATTTGGTTTTCCAACTGAGAACCTGCAAGCAATTCTTCACCTTTCTCTTCAATCTTAAATGTGTGGAAATTATAACAAAGATATTTCAATGAGTCTTTCTGGTATTTTCAAGGTCTTCAAATTAGTAGTAGAGTAATAGTCAATTTGTATCATTTCGATATTGCATTATTAAAGTTTTCCGTTTTAGTGGAAATCTAAAGGGACAAATATAATAATAATAATAATAATAATAATAATTATTATTATTATTATTATTATAAATGCATATTATTTCCCTTTCAATATTATGATCTTCCTGACAGATATTGTTATGAGGGAAATATGGATAATAAAACTCATAAACATGTTCTTTAAATGCCACAAATTATCATCACTTTGCCTGTAAGTGTTTTACATGTCTGTGATGACAACTTGAGTGAAAGATGACCCTTTTATTTTTTGCCACCAGAACAGGTGTGCCTTTTTACTGACAATCAGAGCATTACATTGTATTTTCCCCCCATGGGCTTGTCAGTGGCTGGTGGCAAAATTACCAGCATTTCTGCAGCTTTAATTCACATCTCATGTCATCTTTGTGCTCCTCTGTACAATTTTCACCGCCAACAGAAAGAGAAAATGGAAGAGAGTGAAAATTGAACTCAAGACAGAAATTAGTTCACCACATCACGTCAATCCCGCAGCCTAATATGACGAGCAGGGACTGGTGAGAGTAAGGAGAAGTGAATGGAACAGGTCTAAATTGCATGGCAGCCCCGTCAGGGGCTTGATTATCAGTAACATCCCCTATTGTGATGATGCACCAATTGAAGCCACCAGGCTCAAAAGTGTTATATGGGAGAAATCGGGCACTTGGAAGGATGGCTTATAGTCTCATTTTTGAGAGTTTACTTCTGCTGGGTGGTGTATGTGTTTTGGTCATACAGTACTGCACAGTATGTACTGTGCTGTGTTTTGTCAAAGTACATACGTTATATATGTTATGCATACAGTAAAATTGCATCCCAAGGAGACAATCCCAAGGAGGGAATACGCAATGTACTGTAATGGAGGTTTGTCCTGCGATTCCGGCGAGCCGCCTCGCGTCCAAAACGGTTGAGAAATGACAGTTACCGTGTGGGGCTCCCTCTACTGTACTGTACTGTACTGTACTGGCACACCCGAAATCACCATATATACAGTTAATATGTGCGTGTGTGTTTGTGTGTGTGTTAGGTTGCGCACAGGTGGTGAAAAACTACCATGCTGTTTTCGTGCTCAGACGCACACCCACCCATCCACACACATAGCTCCGTAAGGGAGTGGTTGTACCACTCAAAAACTATGGGAAATTTAACCGAAAAACCCAAAGCCGGAAATGGTAACGGCCACCCACCGCATTAGGTAGGTTTAATATAGGTGAAAATGTAAATGGAAGTAAGGACGGTACATGGGAAGGAACCAAAAAGTATATACTAGTGACTACAGTGACTAAAACCTCAATGTATTCAACCATCATACCTCCAAGAGTCATTCCAGCCTCAAAACACTTCTTCAGCCGGCATGAGGGACAATTCTTCCTTCTTAGTTTGTCAATAGTACAGTCATTTCTGCTTGCACACAGATATTTCTGTTTGCCTAGAAAGATGAAAAACAAACGTTATCTGTAACAATTAAATATTCAATTTCATAATGGGAATTATTTTGGATTGTAACAAAAAGACAACATTAGACATTCCCAGGTAATCGGAGTATACAATTTGGTATCCAATTCATAGTCTGAAGACCCACCTTTTCAGACTCCATCATGGCCCATAGCACTTATCCTACCCCCTTAGATAGCACTTTTTAGACTTAGATAGCATTTGAAACAGACTTATAGCATCATGTCATGTAGACAGCACAATAATTGCATTGTATGTAGTCATAGCACATCATAGTACATATGTATAGCATAGTATAGTATATATGTATAGTTAATATGTATAGTGTCATTATATAGATATGTTCTAGTTACCTTCTTAGCTTACGCATGTTTCTTGATAAATGCATTTTATATATGTGATGTATTCCCATACTTTTGTTCTTGCCTAATGTAAATCGCTCTGGATTAAGAGCGTCTGCTAAATGCCTAAATTGTAAATTGTAAATTATAGGAAATCATTATTTTGCACTTACAGTATGCAAACTGAAGGTTTTCACCTCTATGGTCACATTTTGAATGAGTTGACCTTGTAGCAAGTCATTCATTTCATCATTTGATGCTTTCTATTTAATTACATGAGAACGAGTTAAACAAAACAAACTGCTGTTCAGTTCCTGTGGTGGTGTTTGGATTTGTTTTTTGCGCATGCAGCATGAGTTACAGCTGCAGCGTGCTCCCCATAATAACTAAAAATATACAGGCATATTATGCACCCATTTACAACAAATAAGGCCAAATACTGACAGCCACTGTACCAGTAATATGCCTGAGGGCGAGATGCGACCAGGTCGCGTGCACGCACCTGCCTGGGCAGTGGCGTGCACAGATAGACACTAGGGGGTGCTAGAGCACCCCCTGCCCATTTCCTTCTGGACAAATGTGCCCTTTTGAAGAAAAAAATATATTTTTTATTTTTTACAGTGTACACTGTGGACCATGGTGACATTGATCAATTCTTGATAAAAAAAACATCTAATATATTATTTAGGCCCCGAAATCTATAAATCTCACACTATTAAGGCAACCGGCCGGTTCCACGCGCTGCACAAGGTGCCCTTTTTTCACTTGAGCACCTGCCCCTCTAAATGTCTGTGCACGCCACTGCGCCTGGGTGACAGCAGACTGCTGGGCGAGCGCTGGCGCTTTGGCATGGGGGGTCAGATCAACATATGGAATTAATTCTCTACTGGAGTGTGTCTTGAGTGTACAGGGTTTGATGAGGTGAGATCAACATATGGAATGTCAAAACAGGTCAGCTCCATATGCAGTATGGAGATCTAAGGGTGGCAGTAGTGGGGGCAGTGTCTTGAGTGTACAGGGTTTGATAAGGGCCCAGGTAGGGCCGGGCCTTAATTTCCGGGCCCGTTGAGAACTCTAGTTTTCACCGGCTGCTGGGCACGGCTGCATTAATAACTTTGGGGCAGGCCCGTCTAGAGTTTAACATTAAATGGACAGGTATCAGTCAAAAAGGGAGACATCGAAGAGGAAGAATGGATGGGGAAGGATCAACATATGGAATGTCAGGTCAGCTCCATGGAGATCTAAGGGTTTGAGGTTTGAGGTCATATGTAGAGTTGCTGGCCAATATTGATGACATCAGGGATCTCCATATACGGATAAATATTGATAACATCACGTGATGTTCCGAGGCATGACCATATATGGGGGCGTGACGAACCAACTGAGGGAAATGCACGATTTCATAGTAAATGCGACCACATTTACTATGAAATCGTGCATTTCCCTCAGTTGGTTCGTGCTTTATAGTTAAAATCTTAATAGTTAATCTAAAATTACACAGAGAAAGCATCCGTGTAATTTTAGATTAGCACATTGGTTCTCTAAGTGGGGTCTGGGGACCCCCAGGGGTCCTTGAAGGGGATACCAGGGGGTCCCCCAGCCCCAGTCCCCAAACTAGTTAATATAGTGTCACAATCAGTTTAACCATATTTCATACTTTGGCTATTCAAAAACAGCAGATCTACAAGCTCATAGCGCTGCACGAAGTGACGTGCTATGAGCTTGCAAAATCACGATTTGTGCAAATCTTTGAATATATATACGTATGGTAGGGCATTAAGCAACTAGTCGACCTTGTTGGTACTAGTTGACTAGTTGATAAGAAAAAAAGTTTTTTATTTTTTTTATTTTTTTTGTAGGCCTCAAGATCAGGTAGATTATAGTTATAGTCACCATGTACACAGTTTTTCAATGTACAAATATTTATTAAAAAAAAAAGAAAAAAAAAAGTTTATATTTTTAATTTATTTTATTTTTTACATAATAGGTAGTTAAACAACTAGTAAACTAGGCAACTAGTCAACTAGTAAAAATGACTAGAAGTGAATGCCCTAACGTATGGGGGGTTCTTGACCGCTGATGTACCAACATGTGTTTTTCAGAAAACTGTTTTAGAAAAATGTGTATTCTAAATTTGTAGAATTGGCCTCAGGTGGGTGGTTAAGTGGTTAATAAGGATTGATCGATGCACTCAAATTCCAAATGGAGCAATAACATTACCTTCTGCTGCTCTCTTGAAGAAAACTTTGCAGCTGCCACAGGTGAGTGCACCATAATGACAGCCAGATGCCTCGTCTGCACAGATCAGGCAAGTTCTTTGTGGAGGAAAGAAGAACTCCATGGGAAACATGTGCTCTCTGCTCTCAAATCTAAAGGCAAACAACATACAAAAACATACGTTTACTGTATATTCAAAAAGTACAGTATACAGAGGCAAATGGACATTTTCCAAACGTATGACAAGGAAGAAAAAAAGTCCATATGCACACCTACAGTAGCCTGGCTAATAAGCCAGACTCAAATCACACTGTCGTGTGGTATTTGACCACAGTCCGCCGGCAGGCAATTTTTTTGCCACCGGCTGATTCGGTATGTAGGTGTAGCCTGGCTAATAAGCCAGGCTACATCTACAGCGGACAGGTGCATCGGCTAACTGGAACTGGAGAAGTAGAGAAAAACGGGATCCCGCACACTGTCTTCACTTTGATTTATTGAGCAACGTTTCGGTGGTTCAGACCTTCATCAGGCATCATGCCTGATGAAGAATCCCTTTTTTCTCTACTTCTCCAAACATTATGACAAACAATAGTTTGATGCTGTCGAAACTTGTAACTCCATATTTTAGGCGCTTTTTACCCCCAAATTTACGTCGTCGTTATGCGGCTATGCCAATGAATTCCTCCCCACACACATTTCTGTGTGCTGTCCCAGCTGTTGTATCATACTGGCTCACCTGCCACCTGAGGCCCATTCATATGTTATATCTGTAGGCCTATATGTTATTCCACAAATAAATGCCCTATGTTATACTTTGTTGTATAGTGTCACAAAATCTGCAAGTGGCAGATCTGCAAGTTGTGTGCTGTCCCAGCTGTTGTATCATGCTGGCTCACCTGCCACCTGAGCCCCATACACTGACACCACGCTAGACAGGAACGCCCAAAAACGTCACATCTGGTTTTAGCCTGGGGTAAGAATTTTCTATGGCTGCCAATGCAACTTGGTCCAATCCTTAATCACATACGGACAAACATCTATGCCGATGCTAAGATTTTGAAAAGAAAGAAAATGTTTTTCAAAATAGTAAAACATGGCAAATACGTTTAGGGATAAGGAATAAGGGTGGCGCAAGATGGAGCCCATAGGCTCTGGCCTGACCGCGCATCGCGTGTTCAAGTCCCGTTCATGACGACCGTTGCTGCATGTCTCCCTCTGCCTCTCTCTCCATCTTTCCTGTCAATCTTAACTTGTATCTATCAATAAAGGCAGAAAAGCCTAAAACAAAGACAAAAGAAATAGGATCTACAAGCCTGTATCGTTTTGCATCACAGTGCATTGTGAGCTTGTAGATCTGATATTGTAATTGAATAACAATAATAATAATAATCCTTTGGAACACAGGTTTTTTTTCCCCCATTTCCGGAAAAGTACCGTTTTGGACAGTACGGAGGACCACAGCCGGGGCTGCGTCTGTTCCAGACGTTTGTGACGTGCTGTCTGAGCTTGACAAACGAAACCTCAATAACCTTGTACTCAGTGTCAGTACAAGGTTTCCACCTTACAGCGTCAGCGACAATGTTAAAAAAGAAAGATGATGACAAACATTTTGCTGTCTTAACTGCATGCATTGAATATAAATTAGTTATTCCATCTAGATGCTTTATATTTTAGAAAATAAATCAAGTGACTGAGATTTCATACACTCATACAGTTCTTGACATTTGATATTTTACATTTGCTCAGAATTATAATGATGCAAGTGATGCAAGTGACATTTAAATAGGATCCATGATATGTACACATTTTTTAAACAAAAGGCATATATGTGGGTTAACATTGAAATTCATGCCACCACTTAATCTGGACCATGGTGTACTAAATAAATAAATCCATAACAAACTGGTATGGACATAAAACATATCAATTTAAAGTAGCTAAAACAAACATTTGAATTGCGTATTTTCCTTAATTACGGAAAACGATCCCAACCACACCCTATCTACAGTATGTTCTACTGTAACTGATTAAGTAATCTGTAGTTTTGTGTGCTAAAGACTGTGATGACTGCAGTGTGTGAGAACGCTGTGGACACCAACACATGGATCGAAGGAGGACAAAACAGTCACCCAAATGCAACCTTGGGCACAGAGGGACTGGAAGTGCATGAAGACATAAGCATACCTCAAGGGCATATAAAGACAAAACCTAGCTGGAATACTACTATCTCCTGTAGCTTCAATTTAATGTTTTTTTTTGGTAAAATGTAGAATACACAGACAACTGTCTGGTTATTGTTTGAAACATCGTTGACATGAAGATTGCCAAAAACCCTGAATATATCAGAGAACAGAACTGCCTGTCCCACTGTAGCCACGGGGAAACTCATAATGAATATAGTTCGGCGATGTAATTATAATAAATAGGCCTATAAAATATAGAGGTCAGGTTACAGTCGGCTATGTCTTGATATAAAGTCCATTCTTGTGTTACATGAACTGAACTGTGCAGGTTCTCAACCTTTTCAGGCAGTGAAACCCCCCAAAAGATAATCATATTTGAACTGGTGAAACCCCCCCCCCCCCCCCCCCCGACACTGACAAGCACTTGTAGGATTTTAGGCATATCATTTTGTTTGACTCTGTTCCACAGATAAATATCGTGAAAATAACAGATCGTTGCTAGGCGAGGTGAGCTTGTAGAGTTTTGCGTAGTTTGTCTTTTTATTTTTAGATTTTTTTTGAGAACCAGTGGTTGAGAACCACTGCTTTACACTGTGTGTGTGTGTGTGTGTGTGTGTGTGTGTGTGTGTGTGTGTGTGTGTGTGTGTGTGTGTGTGTGTGTGTGTGTGTGTGTGTGCGTGCGTGCGTGCGTGCGTGCGTGCGTGCGTGCGTGCGTGCGTGCGTGCGTGTTCGGGTGCGTGTGCGTGTGTGTGTGGTGTCCATCTGGTCGTTAGGTCTCTCAGTTCAAACCTGGTCCAAACCGTCTTTCAGACCTCACTGGGTACACTGGCTACTGGCACTGGATACTGTATGTGCGAGGACCAACTGCTTTGAAGTCGCTGCATTGATTGAGTACAGACTTACTGTATTTAAGTGCACAACTTAAATGAGTAATGCTTATAAACACAGTTTTAAGACAGACTGTACTTTTTTGTGCAAACAGTATCTCTATTTAAAGGGACTTTAAATGTAACCAGAATTCATGACAAATGCTACAATGTAAAGTTGTACATACATACATACATACATACATACATACACACACATAATGGGGGGAAATGGACCAAATTGGGGGAGAAAAAGATTAGAATTAAAAATCACACCCAGTCTGAAGTGAGTGGTGCTCTACTGTACTCGTGCTTTAGTACTGTATTGTAGGCCTACTGTACTCTGTACTCTGTACTCTGTACTCTGTGTGTGTGTGTGTGTGTGTGTGTGTGTGTGTGTGTGTGTGTGTGTGTGTGTGTGTGTGTGTGTGTGTGTGTGTGTGTGTGTGATGCTGCTGCGCAACAGTGCCATCCAGTAGTGAGGTGTTTCAGCTGTCCGTGCTCAGACACAGCTACTAAACAATGGAGACTGAGCCAGATTTAAACCTAGGAGGTTGTGAGCAGGGGGCCAGGGGCTGATCTATGGGTGAGATAGTCAGATTGAACCTGGGCCAACTCAGATTACAATTTAGGCATTTAGCAGACGCTCTTAATCCAGAGCGACAGATTGACAGCCTTCCCCTGATCGATGAAAACTACAGATTCCTCCAGGCACTGTTAAATTCCATTCCGGCCAGTCGGCTACATGATTGTGGCCACTTTGAGTCTTTAGGCAATTCTTGTGATTCCATCGGACGCGTTGAAGACGCACCCTAGGAGAGGCGAGCGTGCGCGCTTTGCTATGAATACACACTGGTCTATTTTTTTCCGCGTGCCACTCACAGAGAGCAGCCAAATAAACTGTGAGATAAATGGTTATATTGTTGACTTCATCCACCACCAGTTATTAATATCCAAGTTTAAAAAAACTCCCAGTCCCACCAAGATCTTTCCAGGCCCAGTCATCAGCGTGCACGTTCTGTATATCCACCATGGTTGTGATCATGTGGTCATTACACATGCTGGTTGATCCACCAGGCCACCCTGGAAGCTAGGAATGATTTCTATGTGAAATTGTTACCATAATAAAAATGCAGTTGCAGCAATGCATGCTTATGTAATGTTGATACTTTAGCCTCCAGTATTAATATATACTGTAGTTGTGGCTGAACATATTGGCACCCTCTGCCCTGTGTACTACTGTGTCCAGTGTGTCCAGCTCCCCAGACCCTCCCCTCTCCTTCTTTGGACTCTGATTCCTAGAGTTTCCTGCGACTGTCATACGTTCCTAATGAGCTACAGAGACTATTTTAGACTGCCTGTGACTACTCTGTGCTGGATCATTGTATTGTTTGCTTCTGCGAGTTTCCGTCTCCTGAGTTTTTAGCCTGGCTTATTTACCAGACTCATATCACACTGTCGCCGGAGGCAATTTTTCTTGCCACCGGCAGATTCGCGTCTGTCCCCCAGCGAGGCTACTGCGTTTTGCCCTGTGAGGTGGTTACCTGTGTTTATTGTTTTAAGTATAAAGTCATAGATTTCCTGCCTTTAATTTGAACTTGAGTTTCTGCATTTTGGTCCAAAAACTGACACCTTGCACATAAAAACCCAGCAACTCAACTGCCTGTTAAATAAGTTGAAATTGACAAAAAGTACTTGGTCTCCACAATATTTTATTTAACTGTTAATAGTACAAGGCAAAATTATTGACACCTTAGATTTAATATTTGGTGGCACAGCCTTTAGAGAAAATAACTGCAGTCAAGTGCTTCCTATATAGACTTAAATGACTTCAAGACTACACCTTTATACTGGCAGTTTGCCCCCTTTCTTTAGCAAACTGCTCCAGTTGACTAAGATTATAAGGGTGCCTTCTTCTGACTGCTGTTTTCAGATTTAGATTTAGTGTGGTTCATGCAGTGACACAAAACAGCAGAATGAGGACTTTGCTGATATTGATACTAAAATATATTTGAATATTTGAATTAAAGGACAACTTTAGTTTTTTTCCACCAAGGTTCATGTTTTATTTTAGCTATTTCTGACAGGGGGAGGGGGCATTCGAACATGGGGCTAAATACATCTTTATTTACAATATTATGGCGATTTATTTTTACTATTTACTACAGTCCTACTAGACCACAAGAAATGACATCTGGCCACAAAAGATCACAGGATCTACTGAATGTGAAGGTAGCCTACTGGAGGGAAGCCACACTGTGTGTCATAGGCTCAATATGTCAGTTTGACACATTCAATAGACCCCGTGATCTTTTGTGGTCAAATGTAATTTCTTGGGGTCTAGTAGGACTATAGTAAATAATACAAAAATAAATCGCTATAACATTTTGTAAAAAAATACATTTAGCCCCATGTTCGAATGCCCCCGCCCCCCTGTCAAAAACAGCTAAAATCCCTAAAACGAAAGAAAGCAGCAAATTAAAAAAAAAGAACACTCATCTTTTACTTTCTCTAATAACAACCTAAAACATGAACCTTGGTTGAAAAAAACTAAAGTTGTCCTTTAATCTAGGTTTTGGGGTTATACGTGGCACGTGAGTTAACTGATTCTAGAAGAAATTGAACGTTATTTCACAAAAATGCAAGGGATGCTAATACTTTTTGTCCACAATCGGTACATACAGGATCTGAAGTAATCATCCCCCTCCTGTAGTCATAGTTGAGTAACCTCCCATCAGTATTTGACAGGTGTTTGTATTTAATGAAGATACTAAAGTCATTTTGAATGTAACGGTGGTTTTGTAGAGAGATTTCTATACCCTGCACTGTTGACATTCTCACACTGGGGTTTTACCAGGGTGTGGTCCTGGGATATGCATTACCATTTCACGTATTCAAAGTCAGTGACAAAAAGAAAACAGTTTGCCTCTTCACTGTTTCACTGTGCCTAGGTGACAATGCAAATAACTTCAAAAACACAGTACGTTGAAACACAGTGGTGTGTGGTCTCATGGCACGTGCCAGCAATGCCGATTTGAGCAGGTGCTGTTGCAGTTCACCCATGAGTCCTGAATCTAGGTTTATGTAGCCTACAGCTTGTTTGCCAGCTCTAAAAAAAGAAGGGGGGGGGGGGGGGGACTGATTCACTGGCAACATCACGTTGGTGGAATTTGCAGCTGTCCTCACAAAAATATGCACCATGCATCAGTGCACCAACCTTGATCCATGTACAGTAGCAACAAATCCTATACCACGGTACCTTTTGTTTAGTTTCGAATCGCGGTCCCAGTGAATGATTCGCACAGCCATAATTTTACTGTCTTTGACCAATCAAATTACAGTGAAATGCAAGTTAACTTGCTCTTTGCTGAAATGAATAAACCTAATTTGGATTTGACTATAATACAATATAATGCAGTACTTAACATCGGCAAGAGTGTACATGTTACCAACAAGATCCTATATGAGGGAATACCAAGGGTGAGCCAAAAAATAGCAGCCAGGAGAATGAGACTAGCAGGACAGATGTATATGAAATTATTATGCAGATGGCCCGATGACGCAATGTCATTGCTGTTTTCGGTCTATTTTTAACCCATTCAGGCCTGACGTCGAAATTTAAAAAAATGTCTTCTAAATCATGAAATTTTTTTGTCAAGATTTGAGGCACATTTTAACGATTTTTCAAAAATAGCAGACCTACAATGAGCTATGAGCTTGTAGATCTGCTATTTTTCAATAGCTAAATTATAACATAATGTATGTAACACCAAAAGGGGTTCCCGCTCAAAATGGGTTAATATGTCAGAACAAGTTCAATCAAAGTCCACATATAATTTGACATATTTAAGCTTCAAGCTTGTAGACCTGACCAGACCAGGTTAACAGGAAATTAACTCAACTCTAGACACGCCTTCAGTTAAGAGAGAGAAGGAGGGGGCACACCTGCCAGATGTACCAAGACTTCCCACAGATTACAAACACCCAAAAAGATGTGCCAGGTGTGAGCTGTTGTGAGAGGAAAAGGACATCCAATGAATACAACCACCATAAATAGACTGTCAATCATGTGTATTACTGCACTGTGCTGATCACAGTACATAGACCTACTGTACAACCTACTGTAAAAGTACAATTAGCTGCCATTTTCTTTTCCACAGCTAAACAAAAAAGGTTTACTTTATTTTAAGTTTTGAACCTACTATACTTCATTGCATAGTTGCAATGTTACGCAGCTATGTCTACATTTCTTTATTCTAGTAGGGCTACAATGCATCTTTAATTATTGTACAATCATTTCTAATCTTTCATTCGTTTTTTGCGATGTTAACGTTTCCCATTCTAATAAAGCCCATCGAATTGAATGTTTATAAAGAGAATGCCCCGCTATCTGACAAGGAATACAAGTTCAAGCACTGATTCAAGTAAGAACATTTAAGCTTGTTTCAAAATCAATTGGCTGGCTACCATAAAAACCAAACAATGCATGTCACCACAAGAACCTCATCCCAACCATTACATGCATGGTGGTGGATATGAGATGATTTGTGGTGGGTTTGCAGCCACATAACCTGGAAGCCTGACTGTCATTGAGCCCAGCATAATTTTATTATCACATTCTTGAGGAAACAAGAAAAAAAAACGATTTCTTTATATATTTATTATCGTTATTTTCAAAGCCCTTTGTAGTTAACTACAACGTTTGACCCTTATGGTTGGAGAGGCAGCCAAATACCAATGAGGTTTGGACTGAATCTGTAGGAAAGAAAAAGGTTAGCAAAAGACAGTTTGCCTGCCTGGCAGGGATAAAAATAAACAATAAAGGCTCACCGGCCCTATGAAATGAATCACTTATTTTAAGGAACCCCATTGCTAACATAATGATTTAGGGCCATTGTACTACAAAGTATTGTAGTTAAAACGTAGCCAAAGGTGGATCATGTGACACTGGAAGTGTGCGACTGGCAAATGGCTGAAAAAATAATGTGAATGCTCAAGTTGAGGCTGGAAGACCACAAACCCATTGAGATGTGGTAGGACCTCAAGACAGCTGGGCAGTGTGCAGTTGTGCACAGACTTTGGAAGCCAATCAATTAGACAGATCCGTGTTGATCACATGACTGACTATTGAGATAATGTGCCATGATGTTCTTCAAAATCTAGTGTAGGTGTACTGTAAAAAAAAATGCGTTTTGCAAAAATATGCTTCCTGATGGCGTAAAAGTATAATGACAATCAGAATGTTTATAGTATTATTGTCTCATTACAAACACAATTGACACAAGAATTGACACTCACTTTGATGAACCTTGGTAAATTAGAATCACAGAGATTTGTTGAGGATTAGGTGTGAGTGAGACCTCTGGGCACCCTTTATAGAATCCGTTATACACAAAAGCTCACAGGATCTACTGAATGTGAAGGGGGTAATATAGATTGGGCGCTGCCATACTGTGTTGTAGGCTCAATATGTCAGTTTGTCACCTCCCCCTTCACATTCAGTAGATCCATATGTAATTTTGTGGGGTCTAGTAGGACTATAGTAAATAATAAAAATAAAAAATCGCTATAAAAATTTGTAAAAAAAAAATATATATATTTAGCCCCATGTTCGAATGCCCCCGACCCCTGTAAAAAATAGCTAAAATCGCTAAAACGAAAGAAAGCAGCAAATGAAAAGGAAAAAAATAATAATACTCATACTCATCTTTTCTCTAATAACAACCTAAAACATGAACTAAAGTTGTCCTTTAAGTTAAAAATGTAGGTAATTTTACTTTACTTGAGTATGACCATTATTCAATACGTTATCTTCCATTATTACACGGCTTGGTTGAATGCTTGATTCTGATTGGTTCTGATCGCCAAATTCAGGCTGATTAACCTTCAGGCTGATTAACCCCTCCGCTACGCGTCGGTGGTTAATCAGCCTGTCTGGGATTTATCTATAAACAATGACCACTCATCCATACATTATCCCTTACTTACCTACATCTCAGAGGCAAATATTGAATGTTTTTTACTCCACTTTCTTCTTTGGTACTTTAAGAATATTGTTATGCCAATTATGTTGTACTTTTACGTATAAGTATTAAGTATTGTTTTGATACAGGCCTTTTACTTAGAGTATTTTAGCATTGCGTTCTTTACACTTGTACTTTTTTTTATCCGAGTACTTTTCTTCTGTCTGTGCACCAACTAATTATTATCAAACTCATTCATATCATTGTGGCCACAAGATAAAAATTCTGATTTTGTTTGCAACAAATTAACAACAAATATTACTGGGACCACTGCTGAAATTTGAAGATAAATGGATTCATGAATTCGCTTATAGACACACCCATTGACTATCCCTCTCACAATTTCACACATACAAGCTTGAGCCATGGTTTTGTTAAGATAGGTGTTAACTAACTCCCTATTCCCATAGCAATCATTGCTACTGAGTTTGCTCAATAACAGGGCAGGGGTTTCCATCTCTCTTCTACCTCTTTAGTAAACAGAAAATACATTTGCTGGTTGGGATTAAAAAAAAATCCAATCACGAGAGAGAGAGAGAGAAAACTCATATACAGGATAAACAAGAGAAACAGGAAGTATTTAATGAGAAAACAAATTTTGAACTGGAACAAAGATACAGTTGCGGTGCGCATGATCATGTCTAATCATGTACATACCTGCCATTGCATTGGCCCGCAATGTGGACCTACTAATGTTACCACTTTAGCACCTTATTCTCAACCTCATGTATACCTTCATACCGGTACTGTACTTTGTATTCTATGCACATATGTGCACACTGCACAGTATAGGATATAGATACCTTGATCTTTTTGAGCGGTGCCTCCACTTCAATACGCAGCTATGTGTGTCCCTGTGTATGTGTGTCTCTGTGTCCAAGCACAGACAGCTTCAACACCTAAAGTGGCCAGTACAGTACAGCACAGAGTAAAGTGGCACAGCGCAGCTATGTGTGCACTATACAGTACAAGCCCTGGGCGCTTTCCTGGGGGGTCTGGATGTTCTGGGGACCCCCCAGGGACCCCCACACGATAACTCCGTCATTTCTCTAATTTTTTTTTTGTAGATGTTTGCCCACTTTCTTAGTCAGTCTTTCTTTATATAGCGCCTTTATCCAAGACGCTTTAGGCGGAGGAAACCATGCAAGGCACCAACCTGCACATCGAAGCAATTAGGGGTTCAGTGTCTTGCTCAAGGACACTTCGACATTAACTCTGGGGGAGGATTTCCATGCGGCCACTCTACCCCTGAGCCACTGCCGATCTTGTGTGGACTATAGGAAAATGGTCTTGTGGCAATATTTGGCTTTCACAAGTAGGCTTTCACAAGTAGTCATATTTAAGTGTGCGCACCCATGCACACACACGCACACACACACGCCATACAATAACTATAACAATACATTTATAGTTGCACTGCTCAGTTCACACAGGTGTGATTTTATATTCTCTTTGACATGCTTAAATGTTTGATTTCTTACTCCCTGCTGGCCTGCTCCCCCTCTCCTGCCCACCGCACACCCTGTCCCTTTTGTTACTTCTCCTCCTAAATAACTAATCTTGTGTTTAACAAAAAAATATATCACTTACAGAACCTAACTTCACAGTCAATGATTTAGTTTAAACAAATTGCTTGTGCATGTAAAGGCTCATATAGAACAGCAACAACACCTTTGTTGTCATTTAGACTTATGTCCCCAGATCAGCAGTGTGAAAATTCTAATTTATAGGCTATATAGGCTATAGGAAAGTTTTTTGTAGATTAGAGTACACAAGATGATTCTATATTTCTTTGTGAGATTTAATGCATTTTATAGCCTACATAATAGCCTATAGCCTTTGTGGGCAGTGCTGACGACTGACGAGTAGCCCATAAATCACGTTTTGATTATTAGGAGACAGTCACACAACATATAGTGGGATTGGGAACCGGTTCGATCCACCGGCTCCTCCTGCTCCCGATGAGCAGATATGGTGCCAGTCGCATCGTGGTCATCATCAGTGTGTGAACGTGTGTGAATTTAATTAAAGCGCCATGGGGGAGAAAAAAAAGTCTGTATTATCAGACTCAAACTGTCTAACCGTTACATAGCATATATGATATATCCTACTAGAGCACATGCAGCAGCAGCAGCAGCAGCAGTCAGAGAAACAAAGTTATAGAGTAGAGTGTATACTGTAGACTGTTGTTAGCCTAAGATTTAGACTCTCGTTGATGTATTTATCGATTCTGACAAGAGAGTCTAAATCTTAGGCTAGCCGCTAGACTGTTGTAAGCTTTTACCTGGCATCGTTGTATGAGACGTCCAGCCAGTCGCCAACTTCATTTTTCATATAGTTGGAGTTGGAAAAAGGCGGCCTGCCAATTAACCCACCGGGGAGCCACTGATCAGGTCTGGGTCGATCGTGGCGCAGGACGCTCCTGTCGTATGGCTTACACAGGAGCGCAGTGTTCGGCCCCGTGCTGTATGTATTCATGCACTGCTTCAAGGGTCCCCCGAACTGAGTGAGTCTACTGACAGTGTCACTATAACTGTAGTCAGTGCCCCACGATGTCCCAGGCTCACTCGTGATGGTTTCAGATTTAATCTTGACGCTGTACTGTTCCTGTAAGTATTCGGCATACTTGTCCTCCATGCCTTCACTTTGAGGTTTGTAGACGTGAGACATTCTCTCTGGGAAAGTTGGCCGAAAGTGTGGCGTGTTCTCCGGCAGCGGTGGGCCGTATAAAGGGCAATTGGACGCAGAGCGCACGGTCTCCAAATGATCCATGTCTCTGCAAGTTGTCTCATCACTCTCATCGTCCAGTCCAAATGCGTCTAATTCTTCGTCTATCGACGCCGGAGTGGAGTTTCTGTCGTGCATGGTAACGTTGGTAGAATCCTCCAAACTTTTGAACATCCCCACCAGTTGCTTGCCGTGCAGCGCTCGGTCACCACAGTCGTACTTGCACTCGGGAACACCTGTTTCGGCGCCAGGGCAGTTCAATGGAGCAACGCCAAAATAGTCGTCTCGCATTTGGTCATTTGCGGCACAGTGAGCAGCGTGGTTGGGCTCCTCCAGGTCACTGATGTCATTCGAGTCCATCATGGCCAGTCCGAGCGACACCGACACCGCTCTGCAGAGCTCTCTCGTAGTTTCTGAAATGGTGGCGCAGGCTGAATTGGAGCGACTATTCGCCAGACGGCTGGCAGCGTTTAACTCGTCGTCGTCCCCGCGCTGCTGCGGAGGCGCATCTTCTGGCTGTCGGTGACAGAGCTGTTTCTCCACGTTACAGCTGGGTCCCTCCTGCTTAGGTCCGTAACCGCAACCACTCGCGTTCGCATTGTTGTCAGAACTATTCAGCTCGGTTCTGTTTCCTGTTGAGGTTTTTGTATTAAAATGGACACTATTTGTCTCAGTTTCGCGTGTTGTGGAAAAACTTATGCCGTTTGCATCCCTCACTTTCCCTAGGCATATTTCGGCACAAGATAGCTGGCGATTAGTTGGGCGCATTTCCCAGGATGATTTTACAGGCTTTATAGGCCTATCCGCTATATTCTGCAAATAAAGTAGCCTATTTTGATAGAGAAAACTCCAAAGTGCTCTCAGCAACCGTATAGCCTGCTCCTTAGCTCAACTCTGACGGTATGAAATAACGATCTGGTATGGTCTGCGGAAAGAGGAGTCAACACACAAACTCCTCCTAATCCAACTAGATTCCCCATTGACCAGATAGGCTACGACGTCCAAATAAATGGATAAAAAAATAAAAACAATAGTCATGAATAACCATATAGCAACTTAATTTGTGAACAGCGCAGCTTTGTCATAATAAACATAGATTTTGAAAATATTTAGTTTAGGCTATAAAATATATTCTACAGATGAGGAGAACTATAATTTTATTTGAACGTTCGTTTAGATATTTTCTTTTCTACTATTGTTTTGCTTATAGCCAAACTATTTGTCAACTGTGATTTCTTTAGTGTGCAGACAGGCACATATTCAGGCAGGCAAAATGTACACATTTTCATTCTGCTTTTTGAGTGATGCAACCGTACTGTGTCCCTGCCGGCTGTGTCCCTGGCTGTGTCCCTGGGTCCGAGCACGAAAATAGCGTTTGGTTGGTTTTCATCACCAAGTCTCACTGTTGTGCAGCCTAACACACACACACACACACACACACACACACACACACACACACACACACACACACACACACACACACACACACACACACACACACACACACACACACACATACATTAACTGTATGATGATTTCGGGTGTGACAGTACAGTAGAGGGACGCCCTGGGGACCCCCACACGGTAACTGTACGTCATTTCTCAACCCGGGCGGTTCGCCGGAACCGGCCCGGCCCCCTGGGCACGTTCCTGGGGGTCTGGATGTTCCGGGGACCCTCACACGGTAACTGTCATTTCTCTACCGTTTCGGACGCGGCCGGCTCGCCGGAACCGAGCCGGCACCCTGGGCTTGTTCCTGTGGGTCTGGAAGCTCTGGGGACCCCCTGGGGACCCCCACACGGAGTTGCACCACTCACTTCACACGGGTGTGATTTTAAGTATATGTGACGGGTCAAATAGGGGTTTTTCATATTTCTGTATCCATTGAAAAGTGTGGACCCTATGTTGTAAACAAGTGTAATGCTTTATCAGTGTGTCGTCCACAGTAACAGTATTGAGTTGTGCTTTCATGTGAAATGTACCCATTCTGCAAACTGTTAATAAATACTTCAATCAATTGCATTTGCCCACTCCTTGATCTTGGGCTAAGAACGGCCATAGCCACTTTCCCAAAATGTGCTGAATCATCACACCCCAACTTTCAGATATGTTTCCCAAGGGAGTTGGGTTGGAACAAATTGAGAGGTGATAGTAGACACCTTTATGAACACATTTTGTGAAGAGAGCTATTGGTAAGCATTTATGTTGCAGACTAACTAACAGCTGTGCTGTGAGCCTGTGACAAATGTGTGTGCATGGCCGGGGAGGAATCAATTGGCATTACATAATGACTAAATTAGGGCAGGCGGCAGGCCTACTACCATTTCACTGCTGCGTGGGACAACTGGGCTAGGATAACTGAATGACAGCGAGCTGGAGCTGATACTTGTAGCCTAGGGCAGGCTACTTAATTAAAGCAGTGGTTCTCAACCAGTGGTCCAGGGACCACCAGTGGTCCTTATTGAAGGGGTTCCTTCCAGGTGGTCCCCATCAGTGGAGAGTTGGTAACCAAATTGACCCTTATAGATCTTTACAGTTAAATTATTGTTAAACAGCTGCATTAGGCCCACTTAATTTACAAGAAGTCACAATTAGTGATTAGAGAATGTATAGAAAAATTGTTATTTGGATCGATGTTAGTTGGCCGTTATCTCTTCTATGGTACCAGTGCAGTGCCACATCAATTAATACATTGAGGAGTCTGAGGACAACATCTTATTCAATGACAACCCACATTATTATTTAAGTGTATATTTGTACGTCTCTAAATGTTTTGATGAATTGAACAAGGTGGACCCTCTTGTAAACAAGTGTAATGCTTAATTGGGTCGTCCACTCACAGTTAACAGTCTTTGTATTGAGTTTGTGCTTGAAATGTACTGTAATTCTGCAAACTGTTAATAAATATTTCAATCAATCAATCAATCAAAAACATTTCTAAAACATATTTTGGGTCTGAGAGGCTAGACGTAAAACTAAAGTCATGGTCCGACCGTGGCTTAAATGCAGAATGCAGGCTTCTTCAAGCACGCTCTTTAAAATCCTCCGATAGCCACGCCCCTCCCCCCAGTCCACAGCCATTGCAAACAGACAGACACGAGCTCTCTGTTTGGTAATAAAAAGAGTGGAATAAACAACTTATAATGTAACTTTACACCTCATGGAAGTTGAGTGGAGTAGCCTGGGTTGTTGGGAAGTGAAAACTGCTCAGTCACAAGTGTGTGAAAGAAAAGTGAATTCATATTCTTCATCATAACAAACCGCTTGGTTGGTTGTTTTGTTTCTATTCTGGAGGTGAGTTAGCTACCTGCTAAGCATTAACGTGCGCGCGTGTGTGTGTGTGTGCTTGCTTGCGTGCGTGCGTCTCTGTGTGGGAGGGAGGGTGAAATGAACCAACAAAGGTGCTGAAGTGCTATGTGCATCATGGGCCTATAGAATAAGTATACAGACACAATGTTTTTGTTTGGGCCCAGGGTGTCACAGCACCAAATCCTTATAAAACTTCATTCTTTATAAGTGTTTACCAATGATGGTATTAATTGAAAGTGATATTGAACGAAGTGTTACAACCTGAATTGCACATCTAGATTTCTATCTCTCAATTCATTTTAAGGCATATGAAACATATAGGCATATGAAACATCCTAATATGATGTTTAACATTTTGTGTTGTATGTTGTGATGTTACTGTATGCTACTAGGCTGTAAGTAACCAGAAAGATGAAGCTATGTGTCTGCTGTTGCTAGTAAGGTGCGCCAGGGGGTATCCGGAGAACTCGCCAGTTTTTCAAACTCGCCGCAGCGAAAATTCTTCATCAATGTCTTCATGGTTATGCTAACATGCTGTCTTCATCAGTGTAATATGTCAAACCCACAGATGTTATAGTTAATTTACAAAGTGATCGAATTATTTTTGTGAATACCAATGATAGTAGGCCTACCAATTCAGGATATTGTTTACTAATGAATTACGGTAATTGTTTTGGTACTTTGGTGTTTAAACTTTAGCATTCCTACTTCATCTAGTGTAAACTCTAAACAACTATCCTAGCTCTCTCTCTCTGAGTCTCAATTCAATGCAATTTAAATGAAGGTGAAGTAAAACTAAAATGCGAGTCGGAAAACTGTCGAGTTCTCCGGTATCCCGACAGGGTACAGTGTGTGGCTCTTGGTCAGCTCACTTTCTTTCTTTCTACCTACCTACTTATACTCAAAACGTATGGTGTCTCTCTCAACCTGCTCCACAGGTACACGTGATGACCCACGTCACCCCAGACCCCCAAGCTCAGCTTCTTCTCAGCCCTGAGAGTCCATTCTCCTGTGACATGCTATGAATGTTGGACCCTAGAGCCTGCCCTAAATCCCTGACCCAAATCCCTGACCCCTGCACTACACCAGAATGCTATGTGCAGTACGTACAGTACTAAACATCCAAGGCTGAGTGAGAATATGGCAGCCAGGAGAATGAGTACTGGCCAGCTGGACAGATGTATGGAGGATGGAGATGACTGGAGACACCTCAAGGTAGGAACTTAGATTTTTTTTGGCTTCTTCTTTGGCTGCTCTCATACCTGTAACTTTCATTAGCCCTTTTTTTTGTAAATGGTTCCAGGGGCCACAAGGGGGTGCCCCGCGGGCCGCATTTGGCCCATGGGCCGCCAGTTGAATGCCCCTGATCTACAGTTTGTATGTTGTGTTGTATCAGCCGAAGGTATGTGAGTTGTAACAGGAAACAGTGTGTGGCTCTTGATCACTTCAATAATCCTATGAGTGAATTTTACTTTGGGTTGTTTTGGGCTTTGACATAACAGCCAACAATTCCAAATTTGCATTTTCAATTGAAGACTTGCACAGAACACGTTCTTCTGTTTACAAACTTAGAAGACGTCAACTTGAGTTAAAAGCTTCTTGTGACTGTGATGCAATAATGCAGTTGTTCAACTCTGGTCGGCTCCCATAGTGTCAGTTTTCTCCCCACCAGTTCTGGGTGCCTGATGCGCTGCTCTGCCAGCCTTATTCTTCTCTCTCTGACCTTGTTCGACCTGTGGTAGGTCCGCATAGAAGAGCATGGGTTTTCAACCGGTGAATATATATATTTAAAGAAAAAATTATGTTCTATTCCTTTTTTTTGTGCTTTAGTGCTTGTTTTTGATTGATTTTGATTGATTGAAAAATGTATTAACAGTTTGCAGAATTACAGTACATTTCAAGCACAAACTCAATACAAAGGCTGTTAACTGTGAGTGGACGACCCAGTTAAGCATTACACTTGTTTCCAATAGGGTCCACCATGTTTAAATCATCAAAAACATTTAGAGACGTACAAATAGACACTTCTATATAGACAAAGGACAGAACAGGAATTCATCATAAAGGAGGTAAAAAGGGAAAAGAAACATATACAGTGAGGGAAAAAAAGGGGTGGGCGGTGGGGGGGATTCACGTTCAGCTCCGTTAATTTGTTTGTTTTCCTTGGAGGAGCTGCGTCGGCTCCGTGGCC
The DNA here is from genome assembly GCF_951216825.1 of Electrona antarctica. NCBI lineage: Eukaryota > Metazoa > Chordata > Actinopteri > Myctophiformes > Myctophidae > Electrona > Electrona antarctica. The sequence goes on along the minus strand of NC_136789.1, from coordinate 25,045,295 downwards.
GTACCTTGAGTTGGCTGTGTGCTTGTTTAGAGCACTCATGACATAAATCGTTTGCCAGCCAAGTCTATGGACTATGAGGATGTTTAAAAAAGAGCCAAACACTTTAGAAAGAGCCAAGTCTATGGAATGGAATGTTTGTTTAGACTAGAGCACTTATGATGTATATCGTTTCCCAGTCAAGTCTATGGACTTTATGTTTGATTGATGACGTAAAACGCCATGTGGTCGATACAAATACAGTGGGTTCCCCTCACTTCACACAAGTGTGAAGAGAGGACTTGGGGTGTCCCGTTTGGTCCAGGGAAAAATACTTAAATAGTTAAAAGTTGATGCATTCAAAGGTGGCTGTATCCACTATCCAACAAAAATGCTGTGCCTTATAGTGGTGGTCCCCAGGTTGCACTTAGTCAGGATGGTGGTCCCTGGGTCAAAATCAGTTGAAAACTCCTAATTTAAAGCATATTTCCTATATTGAAATGACCTAAGAGGGTGGGTGGACCGTGGACCAATGGTGGATGGTCACAACCGTAACATCCGGACTGGTGAGCTGCACATGCTGCTTCCATCTGCACCAGACCTGGCACAAACACACCAGAGGGTTAGAATCCGACTCCTATAATGCCTTCCACATGTCTCTCCTCTCTCTGCCCTATTGGTTTTTCTGTCTCCCTACATCTACACTCTCCTATATAGCTAAATAAAGCAAACACAATAAATAAATAACTGAAACAGCACCAAAAGAATAACAATCTGAAACTAGAAAAAGTGCCCTTCTGGGCACAGGTCTCCACCAGGAGGATAGGAGTGTGTGTGATGTTTGGCAAAATGTTTAGGAGTAATATAAACATGTTTTTTTTGTTTTTTTGTTTCTTGCAACAATTTTCTTCATTTTGTTGAGGAAATGCAGAGCCAGATCACTCATAGCATCTCTGAGGATAGAATTCTGGATGAGCAGGACATGTGCAGCATTTTGTACAAAACGGGCTACTCCTGAAAACTTTGGAAGGCAATCTTAGCTAATCAGTGTAGAATCTGAGAAATCCAATAGGCTCGTCTTGATCACATGACTACAGAGATCATGTGTACCGATTTGCGTGAGATTTGGATGAAATCTGTGCGACTAACAGTTTTGCAGAAATCGGCCTCATGGTGGCGCTATAACTGGCAGATGTGGAGGGATGCAGAGAAAATGTTTTTCCATAGCCTCTAGGGAGTGCGCATACATAAATTGTATACAGATCGATGCAGTTATAGGTAAAAACAGGAATTGGCCTGTTTTAGCGCCACCGTGAGGCTGATTTAGGGGAAAATAGTGGCATGTTGTCCTCGGCCTAGTGGAAATGTGTGTGTATAATTTCATGGAAATTGGACACTGTGTTTGTGATTTGTGGCATTTTGTTCGAAACGGACCAATCATGTGAGCTCTGGAAGCCAATCTTAGCCAATCAGGATAAAAGATGGGAAATTGTGCAGATCCGTGTTGATCACATGACTATGGAGATAGTGTATACCGAATTGTGTGATGTATGGATAAAATGTGTACGAGTTATCTACAGAAATGTGTTTTGCCTAAATCGGCCTCATGGTGGCGCTATAACAGGCCGTTGAGGAATATTTGGGGCAGAGGTTCGTCGTTGGCATCCAGAGAGTATGTGTGCACAATTTGGCATGGATCGGGCCAACGGTACCGGAGATTAGCTGATGACGGAAGGACGGACGGAAGGACGGAAGGACGGACGGACACACGGACGGAGTGCAAAACATACTCTCTCCCCATGCCTTCGGCCTGGTGGAGACAATAAATGATACAATAAATAGTGAATCTGTAAGGAAAGCTTATTGAATGGTGGCAGAAGCAGCAGTACCTGTATGTCTCAAGTCAGATCTAGCATGACAGATACTCTTAGTGAGAAGGTTTCGGATTTTGTCAAAGACTTATTCTCCCATTAAAGTAAAACGTCATACCATGTTCACCCATTAGCTCTGCTGTTTCTGTCACAATTCAATGTCTCACAATCTATCTAAAAAACATGTATCTTCAAACGTGAACACGACCATGAACGATTATCCAAGGATGTCTGCAGATATAGCAAGGCCATGTTAATGTTTATCTTTTACCGACCTGTATCATGTCCATTTCAGTCAGAATAATCACTCTCCAGTCCTCACTTCACCTCAATAATAACAATGATGAGACCAGTTTTCGTCTTTCTTTCTTTCTTTCTTCATTTCTTAATTTCTTTCTTTCTTTCTTCTTTCTTTCTTTCTTTCTAGTTTCTATGCCTCTGTCGTATAACAGAGATACAGGAAAAGCTGCAAGTGCGCCTCAGGTCAGAATCAGTTTAAATCAGGTTCAGCTGTGAGAATGACTGTAGTCTTATTTACTGTAATATATGGTAGGTGCTATTACTCAGAGAGTCACTGGGGCACCCCTGAGGCCAGTTTTTCATAGGGCAAAGTATTGGAGATTCCCATTCTTCAGGGTGGCCCTCAGTCAGTGTCCAGTTTCTTTTTTTTCTAGCTGCATGAGGTTCTTTACCAATAGAGCACTTGCTGTGGGTAGCGACATGTGGCAAACTGACAGCATCCATTTCTTTCTTTACAAAATCGTTTAATTGAGCTTTTTTAACAGAAACTTCCCAGGACCCATATTCAGCTGTCATTTACCATTACTTCAGGTCACAACCTGAAATCACAGAGAATATTCATTCACACAATTTGGTACTTCTGAACACAGCACATGGGCTGCCTGAAGGCAAACCTGTAGCATTTCTCCACACACTCTTAACACGCGATTGCATCTTTCTGGCATACTCTCATAATCAACTGTTAATGGATCTCCAAAAACCTCTAACATGACATTTTGAGCCTCAAGATAAACAAATGTCCTAGTAAATTATTTAATTTATGAGTGTATACATATACATATTTGGCATGATACTAAACTGACAAGTCTAGAATTGGAATTGAGCAAAGTTGCATTTCACCCTCCCACAACTGCTGTGTTTTGAATGGTTTTCACAACATCATATTTTGGGCGCCTTAGCATCCCTTCAGTTTGTTTCATATTCAGGGCGCTGACACAGAGACAATCAGCTTGGGAAATCAGTCTCTTTGATGACCATGAAATGTTCAACTTGCCACAATTAAATTAGAGGCAGAAGAAGAATCTTCACAAACCAGCAATTTTCATTGGCTCATAAAAACTTCACTTAAATAAAATTACTACGATTTTTTGTTTTTGTTGAGGAGACATATGTGTATCAAAGTGTCATTGCCAACGGTCAAACGGTTCAACGGTGCATTTTCAATTTAGTGCTATAGCGCCACCCTTTGGCCAATTGTCATGGGCTTCGCATAGTCACCGTTTGGCATGGCCCTCTACCAGATTCCCGCGTTTCACGAAAACCGACTGCACGTTTCAGCCAGAACAGCTATTTTTGGCGGAAGGAGGAGAAGAAGAAGGAGAAGAAAAAACCCCCACAAAAACAATAAGTGACCAAAGTCATTGCGTGACTTCTTGGTCCCTTAAAAAAACACAGAAACAATAAGTGACCAAAGTCACTTTGTGACTTCTTGGTCCCTTAATAACGGCCTGTTATAGCGCCACCAGGAGGCCGACTTTTGTAAAACACATTTTTGGATAAAAAAAAAATATCCCGCAAATCGCTACACAGTATCTCTATACTCATGTGTTCAGTCCGATATTTCATATTCCACTCTAATTGGCTAACATTGGCTTTCAAAGTTTGCAGGATTGGCCCGTTTTGAACAAAAAGCCTCAAATCATGAACGCAGCGTGCAATTTACGTGAAATCTTTCACAGACTTTCCTACTAGGCTGAGGAATATATCCCACCCTTTTCACTAGTGATGCACCGAATATTTGGCCGCAGGAAATATTCGGCAGAAAATGGCTAAAATGCATTTTCGGCCTATTCGGTTTCGGCCTGAATATGCAGAAAATATATCACCGAATAGTGTATGCAATTAATGCATTCAAAAGAGCTGAATAAATGTTTTATGGACCCATAATAGTGATTATTATTTAAGTTAAGTTTTGCCATAACCATTTCTGTTCAGGTAGCTTTAAGGTACGGCCATGACAGCAATGGTAGGAAAAAAGATATATGATATTCGGTTTTCGGCCAACAGTTTCCTATATTCGGTATTCGGTTTTGGCCAAGAATTTCCCTTTCGGTGCATCCCTACTTTTCACATTGGCCTGTTATAGCGCCACCAACAGGTGGATTTTTACAAAATACATTTTTGGAACAAAATGTCTCAAATCATCCAAGGCGTAAGAAGAAATGGCCCCCTTTTCACATTGGGCTATTATAGCGCCACCAGGAGGCCACAACCTGACCTGCCCTGGTGGAGACCTGTGCCCCAGAGGGGCACTTTTATCTAGTTGCCTTGAGACAACCTCATGCATGCCTCCCTGGCTGTGTGCTGTCCTGGGTCTTTGTCCAGGACCGTCTTACAAAGCCTCATCCAGTCTGTTTGTCATAAAGTTCTAACATCAGCATTCCTTTTGTTACCATTCTGAACTATTCAGCTTGCTTGTAATACTAAAGGTCAATGACCTATAGTCAGTTGTCTTGAGAGTAAGTATGCCAGGAGTAGTCTCTCTATACTTCAATCAACAGTGCACTCTGTGTTGCACCGTCTGGGGCACCGCGGGGGCACTGGATTCAGGCCACAGGCTAGCCGCAATTTGCAACTCTAGATTAGTTCGAAGTCACTGAACGGCCATGCGTACCACCACCTGTTTCACATTTGCACATAATGCAGGAGGCAGCAGCGCGACCCGTTAATAAAAAGGAGTGCTTCCAACCCCCCTGAAGAGATAATTTCTTGACAGAAAGTAGCTCATGAGATATCTACGGTGGATTAGTTCGAACTCTAGATTAGTTCGAAGTCACTGAATGGCCGTGCGTACCACCACCTGTTTCACATTTGCACATCATGCAGGAGGCAGCAGCGCGACCCATTAGTAAAAAGGAGTGCTTCCAACCCCCCTGAAGAGAGACTTTCTTGACAGAAAGTAGCTCATGAGACATCTACGGTGGATTTTTATGAAACAAAAACTTGGCAGATTGAAAGAGGATAATTCAAGCTTGGCCTAGAGCTGCAATGTTGGTGAGTTTAATGTTGTTTAATACAAGCAGATCGCAAAAGCAAATTGGATGAGTGGGGAGTCAATGGAGGGTATTGCAACTCTAGATTAATCCCATTATAAAAAAAGATCTAGAGTTGCAAATTGCAGCTAGCCACAGGCCTTGCATTTGACACATGTGCCCTTGGGTGCCAAAACCACATTGTATTTGAAATAACACAGCCATAGGCTGGAGTCTGTTTGGGAGAATTTTTTTTCTTCCCTCAAGTAAACATTAAGGATACTATTTTATATTTTGTTTCTTTTCCTCCCTGTCATTATTTGATACTGCTGACTCCTACAGTACTGACTAGTACAGTAGACGACCACATGTCTACTCCAATACACATGACATCACGGCCACTTTACTTTTTTTCCAACTGAGAGTGAAGAGTTCCAAGGGGAGGACGTAACGCATGCAGAGGAACATGCTATTCGGCTGTTGCTATCCTGACCAACCTGTCGGAGTCGCTGGTGCAGCAACATACCCTGTCCCACAGTGTGACTGGCAGGCGATGTCGCTAGGGTGCCTGCCAGTCACCGTGTGGGACAGTGTGGGCCATTAATTAATATTGAATTAACGTTAATTAATATTGCATGGTTTGGATTTTGTTTTGCTGTGGTTACATATTTACTTCGTTTGCTTTTGATTTTCTAATTTGCTGTGAAGGATTAGGTCTAGAGCCCCCTGTAGTTGGACCTGAAGCCTTTGCCCCCAATTTGTCCCTTGGGTTTAATCTCATTTTAGGATCTTGATTATAATATTACCCGTTGCTGTTGCTGTAAACACAATTGCCCTTCTGGGACATTAATAAATACCTTGAACCTTGAACCTTTGTATTTTAATCTAACTTCCTTTTTATACCTGTTGAATAAACGTGACACTTTTGATACATCAGCCTCTGGTTCTGTTTATTCTGAACGTGTACCTATTACCTAATCCCTTGTTCAGTTACATTGTCCAGTATACAGTATAGTTGATGTGTTTGTAGAATCCTCCTATTTGTGAGGACGGCGTAGCCATTACCTCATATAGCTGTGCCACAGGACGATTACTGAAATTACACTTTCTCTTGTTGAGAAACCAAAAAGAGAACTTTTTCAACCATAAAGGTTTTTGATCCAAGTCTATATTATATCATTATCCACTTTTTCTCTGACATGCAGATTGGAGAGAATGTGTTGGGTGAGGGAAAAGCAAGGCTTCTAGGAAGAGACATTGTCAAGGCTGAGACTTTAAACCCCTTTCTTGTATTAAAAGTTCAAGGTTGCAAACAAACCAGATTAATGGTTTCCAGTTTTGGCTTCATGACCCTGCTGGGAGTTTTCAAGGGGCATTCTCAGTGAATCTTTGAGACAACCAGGCTATGACATACAGTTATCTGTATGAGCTACAGTACATAGAAAGATAATGGCTCTTTAAAAGACAATATGGTTCCACGAAGAACCATATCACCTACTAAAGTTTATTACATTCTTTTGTAAAAGTTCTTTGAGGAGCCAGAAAGATTTTTTTGTATGGTTCTTTGAGGCACCTTATAACCTCTATAACCCATAGTGTCCCTATTCTGGGCATGCAAACATGATGAAAATAGTGGATCTACAAGCTTGCCACGCTTGATGTGTTGTGAGCTTGTATAAATATCTGCCAATTTAAACTATTTTCAGTCAATGACGATACATGGTTTAATGTTCTTTATAGAACATCTGTGATGTTCTATGCCATGGCTTCAGTTCCAGTTGGCACCTTTTACTGTATAAAGCAGTAATATATGTTTGAATATTGCTTTTACTGGAAAAAGGTGAGTAATAGAAAGCGGCCTATTGAAATACCAGAACATAAGCTTGGTAAAGAGACGTATACAAAACAGAATTTCTATCACTTTCCCCATGCAGGTGTTAAATGTTCCAGTCGTTGTTCTTATCTTAGATGTTACTGTCTGTGTTTGGCACTCACTCATGGCCTTCAAAGGGTCTGCGTCTGCTGGAAAGAAATTAATGACGTTGTACAGAAACACTTTCTCTGCACACGATAACGGCGCTGCAATGTATAGTTGGATTGAATGCACTTTTACACCATTGTGCTTTTATACACTACTGCACATCCTACCTAAATAGTTGCATGTTTGTGGCATGTTAAAGGAGAATTCCATGCTAGAAGGCTTTCTTACCTTTCTTTGTAGTCGTTACGTCCCCACCAAAGAGGTCCAGGTGTTTTTTTGTGCCAAAACTCCTTATTGGCTATTTCCCCTACCATAAGCCCTCAATGAATTGAATGGGAATTGAATGGGGCTATGGGGTGTTGTGCTAATTCGCTTATTTCCATCGAAATAAGTAGTAAAGTGTGCCGCTTGGGATATTATTTACATTATGAAGAGAGGATATATACAAAAAAATAATAATGTTGAGCGAAATATTAAAAATTAAAAATTAAGTATCCCATAAGTCAGTTGATTGAAATGTATAGTAGCACCCCTGTCCCAAATAACTGAAGATACTAAACATCAGACCATATTCTGAGTAGGTTAACCACTTAAACACTATACTTCGTTGTTAGCCGATCTACAAGCTCACAATGTGTTGCAGTGCGTCACAATGTGACAGGTCTTAAGGTGGTTAATAAGACTCACAAGGAGGCTTTTCAACACTTTTAGTCTACAGAAAATCCAATACACATTCACAATTATCATCTTAATGTATAATATTATGTTTCCCGCCACAAAAACAGAGCTTTTTCAAAACTAGAGGTTCGGGCCGAGTCACGTCTGAGTCATATAGGGGGGACTGGCCTAAGTAGCCTATCCGCTGCTATATTATTATATCACAACATAATGTTATGTCATTGACCTAAATTATATAGTTATATCAACAAGGATAGTATGATTAAAAAAAGGTTAGGCATATGTCTTTTTCAGAAAGGACTTTGGACATGTGGAAAACTTTAGTTAAACATGCAGAGTGACACATTACTTTACACAGGTTACAGTGTTGATTTCGTCGACTAAAACTAAGACGAAAAATGGTCGTCGACTACCTTTTTTCACTGACGACAACTACATGGAAACTTAATGAAAACTAAGCTATGATGACTAAAACTAAGACTAAATGTATTGACAATTTCGTCAACAAATAAAAACTAGACTAAAATGTAAAACTAGTGGACAAGAGATCCAGTATAAGTCATTTTACACTTGGTTGCATGCTGAAAATAGCAGATCTACAAGCTCATTGTGAGCTTGTAGATCGGCTATTTTCAGCAAGTGTAAAAACAGCCATTACGACGGCATCAAGGCCCACCAAAATACATTTTAGTTGACTAAATCAACTGTAGATTTAGTCGACTAAAATCTTTCGTCATCAATCATTAGCGCGAGTGCGACAAAATAGGCTACAGCTTGTTGTTACGCTGCTGCAGCTGCTCGCTGATCACACGTGAACGGCAAAGATACCAAGGATTGGACAGTGATGTCACTTGTATTTTCATTCGACCAGACTGAGGCAACTTTTCACCGCTGTTTAGAAAATCCTGGTGACGGTCGGGAAAACTGTGGTTGGGAACCTCTGGGTTAGACAACACACTCCATATTTGGGTGTAGCTGCATTGGGAACTCCTTATATGATTATGGCCCGAGTGGAATACTATGAGAGAGTGGCGACACTAGCGTTGACTCCCATTGTAACAATGGAATGCGGAAGTGCTCATTCTATCTCAATGGGATAGTTCCAATGGTCGGAACTATAGCCCATATACTGTAGGCACCTGCTTTGAGGCGAAATCAAAGCGTGTCGCCACTCTCGTACTTAGTACTTAGGAGCATAGGCCATCTACGACTCTTCTCCATCCAACACGGTTTTGGGCCATCCTTTCTGCCTCCCGCCAGCTGATTTCCTGTCTCTTCAGACTCTTCAGACTGTTGTTTATAAAGGTCTGTATCTTCTGTAATGTTCTTTTCGTCATTCTCCACGTCTCTGAACCGTAGAGAAGGACGGATTTTACATTTGAATTAAAGAGCCGCACTTTAGTTGCCGTGGCTAATGGCTATGTCCTTAGAGGACCAGATGTTTTTCAGAATGATGAAGGCTGTCCTGGCTTTGCCTCCTCTTGCTATGACATCACTGTCTGTTCCACCCTGCTTGTCTATGATGCTGCCTAGGTGAAGGAGTTGACTTCCTGAATGGGTTCGCCTCCTACTGTGACTGTGTTGTTGGTAGAGGTGTTGATTGTTATTATGTTGGTCTTCTTCCTGTTTATTCTCAACCCAGTCCCAAGGGATGTAGTTGCTAGCCTGGTTGTCTTGTCCTGCATTTGGTTGGTGTTTGTGTGACAGGAGAGCCAGATCGTCAGCAAAGTCGAGGTCATCTAGTTGTGTCCATAGGGTCCACTGTATGCCACTCTCGTACTATTCCACTCGAATTATGGCTGAGTCGGAGTGACGTCAGAGGTCCGTCCGCCCTCCCATTGGCCAATTTCAATATAGGATTGGGAAATGGCAAATATAATGTACTGTATTTAGTGGCTTGGGAAATGGCAAATATAATGTACTGTATTTAGTGGCAAGTAGCAAAATAAACCATTTCCATTTTTGTTCCTTGAGTTTGAAATCTAAGTATTTATTGTGTCTTTGTTTTCGAGTTTTAATAGTCTCTTGTTTGGAAAAATCAAACAGTTTCTGTGTCTATTTGAGTTATGTGAGTACCGGTGGAGTAAAAACAACGTGTGCATGTGTTGTGTGTTATCTGAATTCCTAAGACAAATCAAATCAGTAGCCCTGTGGAGTTTGGAATCTGAACCAGTTGACTGACACATGGTTCCAAACATTCCTTCTTTGTAGTAGGCTAGCTATACTGTAAGCTCACTCTGACAGACCTCACTCCCCTTCTCTCTTCATTATAGGATGAATGCCACAGACGAATAACAGTCTAAGTCCACACTATTGATCCATAATGTATAAATGATAGATAAGGGGTCAGGACAACGAGGCCTTTTCGTGGAGGGGTCAGTCTGAAATTTGGACTTGTTTTTCGTCTGTGGTACTCACTGTAACTCTGCCAAATTGAGGTGATTATTTGAAGTCAATATTGTATGGCAATAGACAGTGTGAATCCAGTATATCTAGTACCTTACTCTACCATAGACACTTCTTTATTAATAGTAGGGATGTTAACAATGAATTGAAAATCGATTCATAGCCGTTAAGAGTCGAGACATTTTTTAATTAAACTTAACAGTTAATAATTAATTGAAAATTCTGCGGTTCTATCATTGGGTTTTGGCCGAAGAACGAAGCACACGTGGGCCGGTTAAAAAAGTCCCCCGCAGAATGTAGCTCTTTCATGTGAGACTGTTATATAAATGTTACATAAATCAAAATCAAATCGAATCAAACTTTATTTCTAGAGCACATTTACAAAGACCAGAAGGTCAACCAAAGTGCTGTACACGATCATGAGGCAAACATACAATCAACACAAGCGGCATATAGTAAAACAAAATCAAAGCAACACAAATATTACACAAGTTAATTAGGTCAAACATCATTGAAAGCCAGGGAGAAGAGATGGGGTTTAAGTAAAGACTTAAAGGCCTCTAAGGAGCGCCGGGCAGACTTGATATGTAGGGGCAGACAGTTCCAGAGTTTGGGGCCGGCCACTGATAAAGCACGGTCGCCTCTGGACCTGGAATTGGAATTGGGCACAGTCGGGAGCCGCTGATCAGCTGACCTCAGGGCCCTGGCTGGGGTGTATGGGTCCATGAGTACCGATAGATACAGGGGGGCCAAACCGTTTACATAAATGAAACTATGTTCATAAAACATAAATTAAACTATGTTCTCCTCTATAGGAGAGGTGTACGGTCCGACTCATCACTAATGCTCAATATGGAAAACTGTAAACAGGTGCTCTCTGAAAAGGGTTTCAGTACAATTCAATTACTTTGTAGGCATCACAGTGAAAACAAATAGGTGGTGAACTTAAAGAAGGCAGCTCTGTTCAGTTCAAGTAGAACATCTTTTATTCAGGTTCCACTTGCAGTTTCTAGCTTGGATTCCCCATCGATAACAATAGTAAAGAAATCTACTTTTTCCGCCACTGCATGGAACTGCATGTGATCACCTGTATAGCAGTCACAGTCAGGAGGAACTGCATGTGATCACCTGTATAGCAGTCACAGTCAGGAGGAACTGCATGTGATCACCTGTATAGCAGTCACAGTCAGGAGGAACTGCATGTGATCACCTGTATAGCAGTCACAGTCAGGAGGAACTGCATGTGATCACCTGTATAGCAGTCACAGTCAGGAGGAACTGCATGTGATCACCTGTATAGCAGTCACAGTCAGGAGGAACTGCATGTGATCACCTGTATAGCAGTCACAGTCAGGAGGAACTGCATGTGATCACCTGTATAGCAGTCACAGTCAGGAGGAACTGCATGTGATCACCTGTATAGCAGTCACAGTCAGGAGGAACTGCATGTGATCACCTGTATAGCAGTCACAGTCAGGAGGAACTGCATGTGATCACCTGTATAGCAGTCACAGTCAGGAGGAACTGCATGTGATCACCTGTATAGCAGTCACAGTCAGGAGGAACTGCATGTGATCACCTGTATAGCAGTCACAGTCAGGAGGAACTGCATGTGATCACCTGTATAGCAGTCACAGTCAGGAGGAACTGCATGTGATCACCTGTATAGCAGTCACAGTCAGGAGGAACTGCATGTGATCACCTGTATAGCAGTCACAGTCAGGAGGAACTGCATGTGATCACCTGTATAGCAGTCAAAACAGACACCGGAAATGGCCACAATTTTCTTTTCTCCCTCTTATCTACTCTGTGTCATGACTGTACTGTCTTTCGTAAGTATTTTACTTTTACCTACCCCTTCCCACTGTTTTTGCTTAGTCTTTCCTAAACAGACGTCCTTCTAAACTAGAAATTAGAATGCTCTTTTTATGTGATTTTGACATGTATGAGACGCATCCGTGACTGCACCTGCGTGGCTGCGTCATAGACACACTACCCATCTAAAATCAACAACATCTGCAGTCACACGCCTCATTATCTTTTAGTGGAAGCCATGGCCGTCTATAGAGCGTCGCAGTCCTGCCCCCTTTCATGACAACGACAGGCCCACAAAATAATTCCCCATTCATTTCCCCCCCCCCCCCATAGACATTTGTATTTATTTAAAGACCTTTTAAGCCTCGAACAAAGCCAACTCGGATCGTGACAAATCATGACAACAAACATCATTTTTTTGGGGCCGAACAAATAATTAGAAAGAAGCGAAAAGGGCAGGTTACAACACTTGTTTTGTCGTTTTCGTGGCGCAAATCACGTTGCTGGGGTTATGGCGTTGTGTTGATCACGTTGCTGGGGTTATGGCGTTGTGTGACATTTTCGTTTTAAAACAGTATGGGTGTCAAGTCACAGGTTCATAGAAAAAATAAAAATAATTTTAGTATCAGTGACTGAGGTAAACAAACGTACTGTATGAATCACAGAGATCGTGGGAAAACATAATGAAAAGACTATGTTATTGTGCAAAACATGCCCCTTCAAGACAAAAGAAAAACATTTTCTCCCCTTCAAGTCCCAATTTAGTAAAGCCAATTCCCAATTCCCCAGCCTCTCTACAAGTACTCCATCTCTGCTAACCCCCACAATCAGTCATTGGGAGGGTGAAGAAAGCCTCAGGTCTCCTCCGATATCCGGGCCATCAAGCCAACATCTTCTGTTGTGTGACATGTTGATCACGTGTTCATATTTCGGTACCCATCCATTGGCCAGGTTATTGCATGATTGATATAGGCTCTCCCTTCACCCCCCTCCCCTAACCCCCTTTAATGGATAAACTTTATTAATTAAGTTTTTTGGTTAACAAAATGCTCATGACATGCCATCCATTAGGCCTACTGCAGAATAACAGTGGGGGAAATGCTTTTTTATATACGGTATTTTTCTTTTGCTTTCCAATCTACTAAGCCTCAAATATTTTTGCATCGACAGTGACAGGCTCTCTCAAAATGTCCCACTAACAGGGAACATCATTCTAAGTTCTCATACATTTTATTTGGCAGAAGAATGCTCACTTTGCCTCTCTTTGCAAATACAAAGTTTACTCAAGAACTATACGCACAGTGCTCAGGAGAATAGCAGAGTGCATTGTACTTAGTAATCCAGACATTTGATATATCATATTAATTTAAATTTCTTCATATAATTGGTCCTCACTATTTCTCATTATAAGATGGTACCATTTCTGTCTACTTGGTTGTTGTCTCAGAGGATGGTTTAGTAATTAAAACAAGATTAAAAAGTTGTTGTTTTTTCCCTTTTTTCCAAGCAAGAACAATGCCTTGGCTTCCAATGGGTGAAGTGGTCCTTCAACCATATTTGCTGTACTGTAGAGCAGGGGTTCTCAACGTTTTTGGCCGGGGACCCCCGGAAATGCTTTGGCAATGTCTCGGGACCCTACAATAACCTTAAACCATTTTGGGCGGGAACCCCTTTTGATGTTTTAAGCATTGTTATAATTTAGCTATTGAAAAATAGCAGATCTACAAGCTCATAGCGCGCCACCGAGTGGCGCGCTATGAACTTGTAGGTCTGCTATTTTTGAAAAAGCGTGATTTTTTTTTTTTTTTTTTAAACTTTTTTTCTTTTTTTTTGAAAATATTTTGGGGACCCCCCAAAATAATTTGGCGACCCCCCCGAGGGGTCGCGACCCACGGGTTGAGAACCCCTGCTGTAGAGTCGTATAATAGTGAAGGCTGGGATAAGTGATTGGTTGCACTAGCCTGCAGAAGGAGCAAGTGCATTCTCCGGCACTTACAATTTAGGCATTCAGCAGACGCTCTTAATCCAGAAAGTAAGCAAGAACAGCAGACAGCCACATGTTATATTTCATTGCCAGCTATGCCAATAAACATGTGTCCTGGAAGTGTCATTGAGCAAGACACTTTAACGCCCATCTGCTCAATCATTCTAAATTGCACTGTAAACATTTATTTATTTTTATTTAAACCGTATACAGGCAATGTCACTGAGACCTGCAGCCTCGTTCTCAAGAGACAGTAGTAACAACAAAGTACATTCAATACAGAGAAGAGATAAATAACTTTAGGTTGAGACAGTAGAGTAGGAGATGGCCTTCCTTGTAAAAATCAAATAAAAAAGGTGTATGAATGTACAGTAGATGACAGGGAAGCACCATAGATGATGGGTAACCGATATAGGTGTGTGTGTGTGTGTGTGTGTGTGTGTGTGTGTGTGTGTGTGTGTGTGTGTGTGTGTGTGTGTGTGTGTGTGTGTGTGTGTGTGTGTGTGTGTGTGTGTGTGTGTGTGTGTGTGTGTGTGTGTGTGTGTGTGTGTGCTGAATACAATACACGTGTGTGCGTGCACGTGCCTACTTACTTTACTTACGCATACTACCCCTTCTGGGGCACAGGCCGTCCGTCAACAAGCGATCTCCAGGTATCTCTGTCTTGAGCTGTTCTCTCCAGCTGGTTCCAGGTCATCTTCATGGTCTTGAGCTGTTCTCTCCAGCTGGTTCCAGGTCATCTTCATGGTCTTGAGCTGTTCTCTCCAGCTGGTTCCAGGTCATCTTCATGGTCTTGAGCTGTTCTCTCCAGCTGGTTCCAGGTCATCTTCATGGTCTTGAGCTGTTCTCTCCAGCTGGTTCCAGGTCATCTTCATGGTCTTGAGCTGTTCTCTCCAGCTGGTTCCAGGTATAGGTCTTGAGCTGTTCTCTCCAGCTGGTTCCAGGTCATCTTCATAGTCTTGAGCTGTTCTCTCCAGCTGGTTCCAGGTCATCTTCATAGTCTTGAGCTGTTCTCTCCAGCTGGTTCTTGAGCTGTTCTCTCCAGCTGGTTCCAGGTCATCTTCATAGTCTTGGTGTCTGCCTCCAGGTCTCTGTTCTCTCCAGCTGGTTCCAGTTCATCTTCATGGTCTTGGTGTCTGCGCCAGGTGTTTCTTGGGCGGCCCCTTTTCCGCTTGTATTTTGCACCAATGCTGCACACAGTGCACAGGCTTTTCGGATCCGAGCTCTAACATTGGCGCCTGTGCCACCCTGCGTGTCGATCACACTACCTAGGTAGGTAAAGGCTTCAACTTCATCCAATGCCTCGCCTACAGCATGATTGCGTTGGTGTTGGCTGTGTTGGTCTTGAGGATCTTGGTCTTGCCTTTGTGGATGTTGAGTCCCAGTTGTGCCGAAATGGCTGCCACGTTGTTGGTCTTCTCCTGCATCTGCTGTTGGGTGTGCGACAGTAGTGCCAAATCATCTGCGTAGTCCAAGTCGTCGTGTTGCAACCAAGGTGACCCGTAGTTTCTAGGTCTGACTTCAGTGCCTCCGCAGGAATGTTGTCTGGTCCTGAGCCCTTTCCATTTCTCAACTGGTGAGAAATGGTGCATTGCAGGCTATGTATGGGTAGGTCTGTGTCAGCCCTTGCGATATCTGATGGGTTCTGTGGTGCTGGCCGGTTTAGAAGTTCTTGAAAATACTCCATCCATATTTTCTTCTGTTGCTCATCTCCTGTTGTTATCGGCCTTTCCTCGTTGTTCTTCACAGGTTGCTGTACTTTCTTCTTGGTGATGATGTACAGTTCTGTCATATTTCCCTCTTTTTCTGCTTCTTTTTTATTAACTTTTATTTTTGTTGGTGGTTTTTCTAAGCTAGATGTGAGCGCGCCGAAGGCGCATGAACTTCTAGTATACATAAAGTGATGTGTTGTGGAGGTGGATGATTGTCCCACTCACTACGTTTTTCTGCTTTATGTTTATGTGAATGCAAATTTAACATGCTAATCCTCCCTCACAGACACTTAATAACCGTCAATGACGGAAAGTTCAAGCTTTTAGTGAGAGCCCGCCCTACAATTGCACCCTTCGCATTCGTTTCCCTCTCTTGCTGCTTCTTTTTTATTAACTTTTATTTTTGTTGGTGGTTTTTTTTAAGCTAGATGTGAGCGCGCCGAAGGCGCATGAACTTCTAGTATACATAAAGTGATGTGTTGTGGAGGTGGATGATTGTCCCACTCACTAAGTTTCTTCTGCTTTATGTTTATGTAAATGCAAATTTAACAGTTGCTAAATCCTCCCTCACAGCCACTTAATAACCGTCAATGACGGAAAGTTCAAGCTTTTAGTGAGAGCCCGCCCTACAATTGCACCCTTCGCATTCGTTTCCCTCTCTTGCTGCTTCTTTTTTATTAACTTTTTTTTTGTTGGTGGTTTTTTTAAGCTAGATGTGAGCGCGCCGAAGGTGCATGAACTTCTAGTATACATAAAGTGATGTGTTATGGAGGTGGATGATTGTCCCACTCACTAAGTTTTTCTGCTTTATGTTTATGTGAATGCAAATTTAACATGCTAATCCTCCCTCACAGCCACTTAATAACCGTCAATGACGGAAAGTTCAAGCTCTTAGTGAGAGCCCGCCCTACAATTGCACCCATTATTGCTTCACTTCACTGTCATGTAATTCAGTTCTTGATATGTCAGCGGCAAGAGCTGGTGAATCATTCAAATGATTCACCAGATGTCCGCAAATTGACTACCTTTATGTGACACTACAGTATACACTGAAGTGCTTACTTCAAATCAAGTGGAGGAATGGCATGAATAAAATGCCAAATGCCAAAAACACACCACTGCAGGTTCTGCAGAGAGGAATGGCATGAATAAAATGCCAAATGCCAAAAACACACAGAAAGCCAAGCCTTTACTATACTTATATTATTTAACTCGCATGACTGAAGTCAAATGTGACAGAAGTAGCATGAAAAATCTGAGATGATGGATGATGATGGTCATGGAAGGGGAAGCTTCTGAAAGCTTCATGGGCAAAGATAATCAACTTCAAAATCTAAAACAAAATAGGTCATAATGACCTCTCAGTCATGCAAGAGTGTTAAGAAATATCTTATTAAAAACAATATTTTGAGCAGCCACTTCAAACAATTATTTTATGCAATATATCTGAACATGTGAATCTGTTCAGTTGATCAGAAGTAATTATGTGAGATCAGAGAGGAGCTGCGGTTTTGAATCACTTGTACTTTTATAGTAGCAGGCTGGGTACAAGTAATCCTCCTTTAACCACGATTATAACTCAATTAAAATGAACCATTTTGAAAGGGTGCCTGGCTCCCCAGAGCTGGAGTCAGAGTGACATAGAGAGAGCAGCGTCTACAACGAACTGAACTGGGTCATGCCATACCAGGATCAGGGAGGGCAGGGTTGGGGTTATTATTAAATTGGGCATAATGAATTAGGATTTTACACATCCTGGCACAGGCTTTGCTCACGTACATACAGTTGGAGGCCATCGATATTGTCCTTTTCTTTTTGCTGAGGTTTGCGTGATCTGCGCAAAACCCCTTTTGGTGTTTTAAACATTATGTTATAATTTAGCTATTGAAAAATAGCAGATCTACAAGCTCATAGCGCGCCACCGAGTGGCGCGCTACGAGCTTGTAGGTCTGCTATTTTTGAAAAATCGTGAAAATATTTATTTCAGAAAACTGGAGGATTTAGAAGGATTTTTTTAAATTTTGAGGTCAGGCCTAAATGGGTCAAATGATAAGGGACAATATCGGTGGCACCCAACTGTACTGTAGGAAAATGTGCTTTCTAAATTTGTTTTGTAGATGGCTGACCGTTGCCAAGCTGTTGCCCTTTGTCCTGGAGATCATACTTAAAGGTCCAATCTGCAATCCCAGTTATTTGAAAGTGTGTATACTGTATATTTGAAACAGCAGTTCCACTCTACTGGTTGATAGAGACTGAGGCTGAGACTGCATGCTTTGTCTCAGCAGTGCAAGCCATGACCAGTATAAAGGTATATGTCTGCAAAACCTGCCTTCAAATGCTGTTTATTAATTCTGCTTCACTGTAATACATAAGCTATGAATTCAGTGCAGAATTTAACTGATAACCTTTTCTCAGTGTTAGTCTCTCAAATCACGTCAAGTTCAACATCAAGACAGAGGGGATGGAAATGTCCTTTCACACTCAGAGCAGTCCAGGAGTATTGTTGTGCCTCTAATTTAATAATTTGAGATAGTCTAGGCTCTAGTCTAGGGTACATAAAAAAACTCTGAAGGCAAATGTAAGGCACATACTGTATGGGTATTGAAGGGTGCTGAATTTAAACGTGCTATATGCTCAACTAAAAAGGTAGAAACTTTGTGAAGAAAGTGCTTGGAATCGTTGTCTTCGGTGGTAAATAATTCATCAACCAATAACATCCAGGAGCAGGTTGATCCTAGGTGTATCATTTACTCACTTTGTTTCTGTTGTCAACATTCCTGCCGTTGCATGCCTTGATGCATTCCGTGCAGTTTCCTGCAGCTGCAGCTTTGGCAGAGAGGGCTCCATACTTCATACAACTGAATGAGTTGATCTCCCTGCAAGCTCTCAGCATCGGTGTCAGAGATGAACTGTGGCACTAACGTGTCAATATGTGGGACAGAATATCTGTAAGGCTCAGCTAGATACTGTATACCAGTGATAATCAACCTGTGGGCCAGGGCCCACTGGTGGGCCATGAGGATATTTGCAAAGTGGGTCTCCAAAATAGACCAAATAGAAGGGCGATCGCCTTTCACGTCCCCCTCAACAGTTATGACTGGTGACTTCAACCAGAACATAATGAAGCTTGGACAAGCCTGGTGCAAGTCAAATAAGCAACATTACACGAGAGGGTGTGCGTTACTGTCATTAATGGCACGCCTGCGTTGCTGCGGGATCGAGTCCAATAGGCCTAATACTCAATTTGGAATTGCGTGTTGAGGGACCTCTATAGAGAAAACCGCATTCACTTCCGCCCATATAGGGTGCAACACAAACGCGAACAGTAGCACCGTCTGTCATATAAACTGTATTTTCCACTGCAGCTTCCTCATGTCCTGTCGGCTGCACCACACAACTGGGTTGGCGCCCAGGCCTGGAGAGGGTCTATGCTTAGATCTCTGCGCACTTTTCTAGTTACGTAAGCAGCGCAGAAGTGCCATTAATGACAGTAACGCACACCCTCAAGTGTAATATTGCGATTATACAACAGTTACCCTTAAAACTAACTAACTAATCGCTAAAAAACATATTTTTTTAATGACAGATGTAGCCAGTACTAGCCACTAGGACCACAAATGTCCCAAGAAACTAGCTAACCTAGCAACCGAGTCTGCTGCGCTCTGGGAGAACAGCACAGCTGAATTCTTTGTTTTGATTAGGTGTTCCATGATGCTGGTTTACGGTCAGATTGCTTCCTCTAAACGACCTGTTGTATAATTAACAATCAACAACGTCTAGACGACGAGCAGATGCAACGTTATTGGTCCACAGTGGCACATATTTTTTTAAATGATGTTTAAAGTTTTCATTGTGATACTGCTAAATAGGAACTTATAGTAGCCTATGCTACGTTAGTTGCATTGATCCAAGCTGTAAAATAATCTATTGATTTGGCTGCAAATACTGCTCCAGAAAAGGTTGAGAACCACTGTTAATCATGAATTGGTTTAATCTGGCCTGTTCCAGTGTCACAAATGGTGAAAGATGACACTGCTGATATTAATAGACTCATTCCTTCTCCATGTTTGCTTTGGGATGTTGTCACATACCAAAACCACCAGGATAGACATCAGTGAAGATGGAGCAATAGACTGTCCAGACAGACAGACAGACAGACAGACAGACAGACAGACAGACAGACGACTTGAACTTGAACTTTACAGAGCAGATCTGGTTGATTTTAAATTGATAATTGATGAGGACCGAGGGGAGGCATGTATTGGGGGACATTGTTGCTATTACAATTTGAGTTTGAGCCACCAGCAACAAAGTATGGTTTCGCATAGTCAGGCCTTTTCCAGCAACTGCTTCCAGAGTACACAGCTGGTTAAGGGAAGCAGTTGTACAGCAATGTGTCAGTGGAACTGTAGCACTCATGGGAGCGATAATGAAGTTTTCACTTTTGGCTATAAAGCTTTGTCAGTAGTTAATTTCATTTGGATGATCTACAGAGGCAGGACTATTATCTTGTATTCATTTATTCATTTTTTCCCATAGACGTTTCAAAAAGTATTTATTTAAAGACATTTTAAACCTCGGACAAAGCCAACTGCTGTCAGGTGAATTCATCATGCAGAGTTAGATCACAAGATGCATGTTAATATAAGCATAGCAACACCTCTACTAACACACGTGCGACTTGAAACAACAGATGAGCTGTAAAGAGATATCAATACAATACAATTTGTCTGCTTGATAGCTAAAACTTGGGCAGGTTTCTTGCATATAAAAGTTGTGTTCCCGTAATTTTGCAATTTTGCAACGCATTTTGAGTATAGTATCTGTGACAATCATAAAAATCTGTCCTTCTGACAAAAACACACAATTTATTCTGAGTGTAGTGCTTTATTTAACACAGATGTTAACTATTACATGGTATTTGCATTTACTACTTTTTACAAAACATACGGTAATTGTTGAGAATGATTTCAAAATGATAACTAAAAAACATTGCATGGATGCACCTGGGACGTATCCTCAGTGATGTATCCCAAGGTCATCGGGGTTTCGGGTCTCTCGAACATCATACCCCTCACTCAGGTGACCCAGCCGGGGTGATCAAGTCCCGACTTACGTCCCAGTGGCTACCCTCAATCAGTCCCATAGGGATAGTTGATACTCCACTTTTTACTGTCATTTCATTTTCATTTCAAGTGTTATAGAAAATCACACCCGTGTGAAGTGAGTGGTGCAACTCCGTGTGGGGGTTCCCGGCGGGGGGGAGTTCCAGACCCACAGGAACGCACCCAGGGTGCCGGCCCGGTTCCGGCGAGCCGCCCCGCGTCCGAAACGGTTGAGAAATGACAGAGTTACCGTGTGCCGGTCCCTCTACTGTACTGTACTGTACTGGCACACCCGAAATCATCAAATATACAGTTAATATGTGCGTGTGTGTTTGTGTATGTGTTAGGTTGCGCACAGGTGGTGAAAAACAACCATGTTGTTTTCGTGCTCATACCCAGCCAGCCAGCCAGGCAGGCACCCACCCAGCCAGCCAGCCAGCCACACACAACTCTGTAAGGGAGTGGTTGCACCACTCAAAAATAAATTTGACACAAAGAGTACCCCATGGCCCTAATGTCTAATTATGTCTAGGGCATTCTCAAGCCCAAAGATGTTACTGTATTTACTAAAATGATCTATTTCTTGCTAGTAACTGATGTTATAAATAATGCACTGATGTTATAAATAATGCTGTTGGATACATTGCGCCCACCTTCTTGTCCCTTGAGGACTACCATTCAGTTTACTCTCCCGTGGGTCGGCACCACTACAACTTAAGGACTTTGGTGTGCGTATAATGCATAAGCATTCTCGTGCACAGTGGATACTATAATGAATTACATCTCCAATCCAGGTGTGCTGTATTGTCTAATTTATGACCCAATTGTCTGAAATATATTTCATCTAAAACTTCTTAAAACCCTGACAAAATCAACAGTGTAAGGCTCTAACATTTAAAGGGATATTTTACTTTTTTTTTAAACTTTTTTTATCATCTACTCAGGCTTTTGTGAACTAGCCTGGCTAATAAGCCAGACTAATATCACACAACACTGTCGCGGTATATTAGTCTGGGCTGGCTCCACTTGGATTTCATTTCCCGGGGGGCGGGTTCAAACATTTTCTCTTTGACGCAATTGGTCAGAGCTACTGTCAGTCAAAAGTCTCAAGCATTGAACGTCACTGTACCAAAGCCCGCCCATATTGCATACCGTGTCCCGATTGGTCCGACCTGTTCTCGGTTGTAGGAAAGAGGCGTGCTACTGAGCCTCGCCAGACCGTAATCCGCTGGTAGGCAAAAAAAAATTGCCAACGGCTGATTCGGTCTGGTTTATTAACCAGGCTATTTGTGAACACCCCGGACAGTTTTTAAATCGCTTTATTCAGTATTTAGATATTTGATACCCACCCCTTCCTATACAAACAAAAACGTTCAGTGACCTGACGACAACAACAACACAGGAGAAAAGGGGGAAGCAAAATGTCAGAGAACCCCTGCAAAGCCTTAAAGTTACCCAAGACGACTGTAGTTCAAACGAGGTCCATATACCAAGTTACCAACTCGTCTGCAAACACAAAGGATAAGCCAAACAGAGCTGTATCGACTTTCAGCACACAAGATCAACAATAGCAGCACTAGTCCAATAAACGGCGCATGCGGTGCAGTGGTCAAATGGCATGGAGCTCTGTTACTCTGTTCCTAGGGTTTGATATACAGTACGGCTCCAGTGACCATCAAATGAATTCCATGTGTGGAACGGGTGGGTGTTCCATGTTCTTAGGCAGACCTGAAACAGGGCCTGGCAGAGACACATCTCTTCCAAAAAGAGGCCATATAGGAAAGTCAGTGTATCATGTAACAGTTTGTCTGCTCTCTGCTGTTCAAGGGTTTGTCTGTGTGTATGATTTTTCAGTGAGTCTTTTTTTTTGGGTTATGTTTTCAATTTGGCCAAATGAGGTGTCGAGTGTAGACCATCACCACACTAGGACACGCACAGAAGCAGCCAGACTTTATACAGCATGGCTTCACCCCTAAACAGTGCATTGTGATTTTTATATAATACCATCCTTATCTGACCTGCCTGGCATACCTTGATGATACACATGTGGTAGTCACATGTGGTACTGAAAGTTATTCCTACAACAGACAAAAAAACATTTTCTTTACGCATTTAAGGACAATGCAAGATATTTTCAAATGCGTTACACCAGTTCACCAGCCAGCATGAGCGACAGAACAATTGATGATTGATTTATTGATTAATAAAATTGATCAATTTCTGAATTTAAAATAAATGTTACCAAATGTTTTATTCTCCTTATCTTAAATTAATCATATCAAAATGAACATCACTCCTGGAATGAAGTTGAAGTTTTCACCTTCCTTTCTGGAACTGAAAATATAGCACAACAGCTGTTTCCCGCACCTCCCAGAAAGCAGTGTTACTGAAAAACACCAACACAAGACTTTGAGTGTATAGTTGAATGTCATTTGCAAGAACGCTGTGTATCAAAACATTTAGCTGCACTAATGCACCACACCAATTAATTCATCCTTGCAAAGTAAAGACATTTGTTTTTTCACTATGTGTGCTTGTAGATAGAATCCTACATCCTGTGTTTTTCTTTGTAAAAGGACAAACCTTTCACCCTACTTGAATGCAAAAAATGGCATATGCTAGCAGGCGCTATTGTGTGACATTGAAATATTAGTTTACACATAAAGGACTACTTCGACCTTTGTTCATTTAAATGGTCCTCACTAATGCTTTATAAGATGGTACCATTATTGTCTACTCACTCTGTGTCTCAGAGGAGGGATGTGGACGGTAACCGGAGAAGTCGCCGGGTTACCGACTCGCGGCGAAAAGTCTGGACATGTCGCCGTGAAGGTCCCGAAAGTCCGGACGTGTCGCCGGACATCTCGCCGGACATGTCACCCCGAGACCACTTTTCGCTGCGGTGAGTTGGTTACTCGGCGACTTCTCCAGTACTGTGAACAGTACAGTTCATTGGTGAACCAACGTGTTTCGGCCCCCTCACAAATCCCCAAACCCAAACGAGTAGAGTCAATTATTTTACTATAGAAAGCTATTCAATGGGAATGCATCTCTCTGTAATGGTAAACACTAACAGTCTCTCACCTCCTTTTTTCAAAGGATTCACCAATGCAATGCCCTGGAATCTCAAGATACAAACTTCATGTTCAGTGGATTCCAATGTCTTGCTACTGGGGATTTTTCATCATGTTAAATGTTCACAAATTCTGATCTTTGGCTCTCCTGTGTTTTTTACAACATTAAAAGATACACCGTAGATTTGTGATCATCCCCCTCACTTTTATCTTTTTGCCTGTATCGGGATGCATTAAAAGAACAAAGATCCTCCTTGATCATAGCATTACAGTTTCACAATTGCTGCAAGGACAATTACCTGGCTGGAGGTAAAGTATCTAGAAATGTTGAGGTCTAAAAGTGTCATTTTTTGTTATCAAGCTATCTCTCAGATTCTTAGCACTTTTATTAGGGCTCAGCCCACCAATGAGATACAGAAATGGTACCGTCTTATAATGACCATTAATGGACCAATTACACGAAGACAGGTTGGAAATGGGTAAGAGTGCTCCTTCAGAGGAATATTCAAGTGACGGGTGGGTGTCTTAGCAGCGACAGGAAGGTTGAAAAGGGTCTTTGTTCGACTACACATGACCTCACGGGTCTCACCAGTAGGTTTTTTCCCGCCCCATGGCAAGGTCATGCACAAAGCTGAATTGAGTGTTAACTGGAAACAAGGCTAGACTACGGCAGTGAACGAGCAGCAGTCATACTGTAGATCTGAAAGAAATATATCTTCATGTGCCCATTAGTCCGAGCAGAGACGTGGCTCAGATTGACATTGAGGGTGTTAATGCTCTCCTCTGCTGCTTCTGAAGCACTCTCACCAAATAGTTTTGTTAACAGAACACTGTGTCCCTATATACGTAGTTGAGACCTATATAGTTGTTATCTCATGATATTCTCTTCTTTTCCATCCCATAATAACCAATATATAACAAAACTGAAATAATTTTAATTCACATTGCG
Source organism: Electrona antarctica (assembly GCF_951216825.1). Taxonomy (NCBI): domain Eukaryota; kingdom Metazoa; phylum Chordata; class Actinopteri; order Myctophiformes; family Myctophidae; genus Electrona; species Electrona antarctica. The sequence continues at coordinate 25,020,472 of NC_136789.1, read as the reverse complement.
GAGTGCAGACATTCTATACCAAACAGTGCTTCTCTCGTCAATCCACATTTAGGTCTATCCCAATTATTTCTATTCATGCCTGTCTGATCACAATCGTTTGAGATAATTGCAATAATCTTTCATTTAATTGGTCTTCACTATTGCTCTTTATAAGATGGTGCCATGTCTGTACTCGCCCTTTGTCTCAGAGCAGCACTTTGGACATTTCATCATCGGTAAGCAGGTTTAATCATCTAAAACAAGAGTTCATCAAGACTTTTATTTTTATTTTTTATCTAAGAACAATGGCTTCTACCATGCCAACTTTCTAGAGAATGAGCTGTAGTTTCTATTAGCTCTGATCCCCATGTATGATATAATGGTAGGCAGGTTTCTGAGAGCTGTTATTATTTTTTGCCTAATTATTAGATTAGCTTTCATGATAATTGCTTTCAATCATTTCAGACAGCCCTATCATTTCATATTAGTCAGACAGCCCTATCATTTCATATTAGTCAGGCAAATGAATGATCCAGTTGATATGTGGAAGTCAATACAGTTGTACTGAATCCATAACCCCAGGTGTTCACAATGCAAGGGTGTGTTTTTGTCTTTTCTGTCTTCATATCCTTTTTTTTTATTTTTAATATATATAGTTTTTTTTATTGGGGACAGCCAAGCAGTACATCTGATAAGAAAATCTTTGCACATAGTCACCCATTTTCTTTTCTTTTTTAAAATCATCACAAACATCAACAAACAACTACACCCGACACAAGGACAAACAGGACAACATAAAATAAAAATAAAAAATAAAAGTAAAAACGTTAAAACACAGGTCACATCATGGGTCACAGTCAAGAGTATTGTACACTTGTAAGAGAGGCACTGTCTGTTAATTCTGAAGTCCACAGTCCGCTATATTTGGGTCACACCGAGCAGTCTAATCCGGGGAGGTACGATTATTGAAGTATTCTATAAAGGGTCTCCAGGCCTTAGTGAAGCCTTCGACGGTTCCTCTGAGAGAGAATTTTATTTTTTCTAAGCTTAAGAAGTACATCACATCATTCTCAGAATAAAGAGAATAATTGATTTTCCAGAGAAAATGCAAAGCAAGAATTCATTATTTCCTTCTTTCCTGTGAACTGTCACATTTGTATGAAATGTGCTGCAGATTTGTAGCATCACACTCAACCCGTCACTCAAAGCTAGTACTTGGCTGTCCCTGATGACTGTGTCCTGCACAAATTGTAGTGCTGTAGAGGCTCAGGCCTCTATAGACCATATTCACAGTGCGGCCATGTTGGCATTTTGCGTTGAAAAAGCAAGGTGGCCTATCATTAACTTATGGCAAGATGTCAGCAGTGTGAATATGGTGAATAGGGTCAGAAGAGGAGCCCATTGCTGTATTGTAGCACCATCATGTGGACTGATTCAAAATACAGTACCTTTTATCACAGGGACGGAAATAATTGCTTGTCAGAAAAGCCGTCAGGTGGTGTCTTGATTTTAAACACATTGGAATCATTCTAGATTCAAACCTGATGTCCTGATGTTTACATACAGCATGTCCAAATGTTAGATCATAGTATGGCTATTGGCTAATATTATGAAATTAAATCTGGCTAACTTCATGCACATAATACCTCGTACAGATCGGCTTGTAGATGTGCTATTTCTGATACTTTTGAAAATGTATGAAAATGTTTCAAAAGATGAATTCATGCAGATGAATGGAAAGGCTTCTGATGATCTTTTTTGTTTTTTGATAATTTTATTAGACAATAAGATGCAAAACGGTACAGGGTACAGTAACGCACATTTGGCCAATAGGACATCACCGAAGAAAGACCTTGCGGTCTTGTTTCCATCCGGGTCCCATGCATGCATTCACAACAACAATAACAACAATTTAAATATCTCAACAAAAAAACGGATTGGAATAGAAATGAATTGGAGAGGGAGGGAATAGAGTTATGGCTTCTGTTGATCGGATGACAGTGACAGGTGAATTTTCAGTCCTTTCTTAAAGGAAACCAGTGATCATGCAAACAGAAGTAGCCTTTTCCCACATTGTATTACAAACTGGTCACAAACAACAAGCTTGTCAATGTCAAACAATGTGTCAAGCCTGACTGACACTGGACTGGAGGGCAAATATATTAAACTGCCATGTAGTACAAAAGTAAATGTATTTCATTTTGAACCATTTAGCAGATGTTTGTCTCATTTGTAAAGTTTAAATTCAACCATGGAGTCAGTTCATAATGCTACTACTAAGAAGGTTAGTAGTGGCAGGGCATTAGACTAACTTCCTCAAAGCATGTGAGCGAGTAGCGACAGCCACAATACCAGAGGTAGCGGAAACAACAACCTGGTACCACCCACCTTCCACCTATAGAACTAGCATGGGCAAATTCTCTTTCTACTGCACTGCCGCTGAAGTCTGGAATGCCCTGAAACCATCCTTTAAAAAAAATGTTGATCACTGGCTTCCTAGCCTCGGTACCCAGGCTTTCATCAATGGCTTCCTTAATTCATTTTGGGCGGGAACCCCTTTTGGTGTTAGCATTATGTTATGCTTTAGCAGCTATTGAAAAATAGCAGATCTACAAGCTCGTAGCGCGCCACCGAGTGGCGCGCTACGAGCTTGTAGGTCTGCTATTTTTGAAAAATCGAAGAACGACTGACAAAGAAACATAGCTTTTTCAGAGAACTGTCAGGATGTAGAAGACATTTTTAGAATCTGATCTCAAGTCAAAATGGGTTAATTCAAAACAGGCCTGAAAAACCCATCTTTCAGGAGGCCCAAAGGGGCAGACCAAACTCACCTCTCCCATAGAAACCACATAGAACCACAATGGAAACAATTAAGTCCCCATTACTTTTTTGTGTTTAGCCCAAATGTGTGACTGTACCTCGTGCTGTTTGCATTTCTGTCTAATAAAGTACACACACATGTGGTTATCATTGACTTCTATAATGAGACACTACTATCTTTCCTGGTCACATTTCCTGTTCTTCCATTCAAATAGCCTAACACACCATCTGTGTCCTCCTGAGTCCTAACTAGTGCTATTCTGGGATAGTGAAAAAAGAACATTTGTATTGTAGTGGCAATCCTTTGAGTTTTAGCCATGTGCTTAACATAATGGATGTCCAAACGTTTCCTGTTGCTCATAACAAAAGTATTTAGGTACATTTTCAGTCCAAACTTTAAGTCTGAGGCTGAGCACAGCATACAGAGCACAAGCACAATCAAGTTTTCCCCTCTTCCAAATTAACAATACCTGGCCAGGTCATTTTATGCTTCACTGTATAGCTCACATTTTGTCCCACAGATGGGTTCCCATTGTGAAACCTAATGTATTCAAAGACACTGATGGACCAATAAGGTATTCATATTCATATTTATTCATCAACGGTAATACAACATATCAGATTCTCTGAATGTGGATGTTTCTTTGTAAGTGGAACCAACTGTAGACTGAGGGACAGGTTGTCTGTAAGTGGAACCAACCGTAGACTGAGGGACAGGTTGTCTGAGCATGTTTATGCCATTAGGGCTCATAATGACAAAATACCCAATGGCTAAACATTACAGACATGCTGGCCATTGAAGTAGTCAGATGCATATACAATATGTAATGTGTATGTAATTAGTACAGCAGTCGTGCATTGCAAAACATAACACAATGACTCTGGCTTCCCTTCCACCCCTGCCTCCTAGTGACACCGGCACTTTAATCACCGGCAACATTTGATGCACTATGAACTACTGCCCTGCACTTTATATTTATTTCCCTGCACGGTGTTGTCTTATGTCTGTTGGTATTTGTGAAAAAAGAATTGAATGCACTCATGTTATGTCAAAGCAAATTCCTATGTGTGTATACACAAATGGCATATAAAGGTATCTGAATCTGAATCTGAACACTTGCCTCATTAATCAATAGATGCATGCAAAATATGTCATCAAGACATTAAATGTTTCTTCTTTAAAACGTCATGGGAAACCAATGATGAGCCATAGATGACAGAGATGATGTGAGACCACAAAAATTGTTACTTGTTCATAATCTTCATTGGATTAAAATGTACATGCTATATCTATAAATCATCTACGGTTAGCCCTCCGATTATGGTTAAAGACTGAACCTTTTTGTCCAAGCTCTTAAAATGTTGTAATCTGTATTAATGACATTCTGATATTTTTCCATAGGATATAGAGCAAAATGTCTTTCACCTCACCGCAACTGTACAGAGAATGTTATGACCAATGGTGGACAAAATACTCAACCACAGTATTTTTATATACACAGTAATATTACTCAACTATGTGAAAGTTGCTGTCAAATTTGTACTTGAGTTAAAGTACAGTACAATATTTGTCTTTTAATGTATGAATGTCATAAGTATCCCCAAAAAAAGCAAATAATCTGCAAGTAAAGAACAATTCATAAAAAACAACTTAAGCGGAGTACTCAAATAAATGTACTTTGTTACTGTCCACCACTGGTTATGACTAAACAACAACAGCATTGTCGCCTCTGAAAAAACATTTCCTCTATGCTCAAATTCCACTAGAAAAAAAACCGGTTGGTGCAGCATGGTACTGTATGTAGGCACACCAAATTGATCCACAACTTTGTGGAATGAGCCTCTTCAGCAACCCAGGACTTCGGAAGGGAACTCTGACGACAAGTGACACCTCACTTGGGGTATTTGACAAACTGACACTCAATGATGCACAAGTGTCCAGCTCAGCTTGTCAGATACACTAAGTGGGGGGCCTGTTCTCTCACTGTGAACCATAGATGTGCCTGTAGAATACATGGAAAGGAAAATTGAAGATGCATTTCCAAAAGAAAGGCTGCAAAAAATAAAATGCATTAATCAAAATTAATACTCAGGATTTCGCAGTGTACATGGCTGCACACACAGTACAGTACAGATTAATTGTTCAGACAAAATAAAGGATGTTATGCTTTATGCTTTATGTTGTCCCCCTACCTTCAACCCCCAGTTGCACGTGTCGTGTTATCACACACAACGTTTAGATATTGCATTTCTAACACTTATTTTTATAGATGTTTTAGAACTGCCACTAGCATTACCTGATGATGTGGTTGTGGTGTCCTAGTGGAAGGCTGTTGTCTCTCTCTCTCTCTCTCTCTCTCTCCCTCTTACCAGCCAGTTTGAGGTTGAAGCTGATACTGTGCATGCGCCAAAATGTTTGACCATTAGGCTTCAACATTGCAAAGAGGAAGTCAAAATAAGGAAGATAACTGTGAAGCTAGCAGGCAGGAAATATGTGGAAACTGTGTCATCATGACATGGTTGTGAAATGCGGTGGATGGCTTTGGAGCTGCCTGTTTCAACTATACTTTAGATTTTTGAAACTGTAAAATGAATATAAAGATGCATGCATCTTTTTTTTAATTAGTTATCAGCCCTCCATAAATCAGATTTTCAGTTTTCACAATGGGTCCATTGGCATTTAATTGGTTCCATTTGTGTACTTAAGTTACCGGTTAAAGTAGTTAGTTATTGTAGTCTCTTATAAGCTATTCCTTACTATACAATACTATTGTTTTATGTTGATGCTGAAAAACATTATACAAAAATAGAACAAAAGGGGAATTAGCCACTGATGTATTTAACCCATTTTGGGCGGGAACCCCTTTTGGTGTTTCAAGCATTCTGTTATACTTTAGCTATTGAAAAATAGCAGATCTACAAGCTCATAGCGCGCCACTCGGTGGCGCGCTATGAGCTTGTAGGTCTGCTATTTTTGAAAAATCGTAAAAATGCGGCACAAATCTTTGAATTCTAAATGGGTTAATACTAATGGGTGACCTAAAGTGACACTGTGTGTTGAGCAGCCTAAAGGGCCATTCACACTGAGCACTATACTGTATATAACTATAACTGCAGCCAGCCTGCACCGCTCGGTTCACACCAGTGTGATTTCCCCTGTCTTTTAGCTGCCATTATCTGTCTCTGCCTCCTCCTGCTCTTGAGGACAGGCTCCATTATCTGTCTCTGCCTCCTCCTGCTCTTGAGGACAGGCTGCATTTATATATATTTTGTCTGTGCAGTTGAACTGCCACCCATCAAGGAACAGTCTGAGACAAAGAAAAGTGCGGGAAAGATTGCCACTGCAGGCTTGCCCGCCCGCTCACACACAACCATACGTCCCAAAAACTTTCCTCTCTTAGACTATCAATCAAGTGCAAACACACCAGTCACTAGCTTTGCACATCAGTGCTGTCACCCTACTTCACCAGACTACCTACAGTGTGACTTTTCCCCCTCCAGAACCCCACAATCTATGGACTCCTCCACCCCATCCAGTAGAATTGTTTGTTACTTTTAGTGCTGTCACTTTTTTGCCAGGTTATTTATTATTTCCCAAGCAGCTTTTAACATTCTCAAACTAGTTAGTAGACTGTCTCCATACTGTAATTCTGTGACCTGTCGACCCGCCACACAACCGTTTTTAGCCCTCCGGCACTCATAATACTGTATACAGTTGGGTGCCACCGATATTGTCCCTTATCATTTGACCCATTTAGGCCTGACCTCAAAATTTTAAAAAATCCTTCTAAATCCTCCAGTTTTCTTAAATAAATATTTTCACGATTTTTCAAAAATAGCAGACCTACAAGCTCGTAGCTTGTAGATCTGCTATTTTTCAATAGCTAAATTATAACATAATGTTTAAAACACCAAAAGGGGTTCCCGCCCAAAATGGGTTAACTGTCCTTTTGCGCAGATCACGCAAGCCTCAGCAAAAAGAAAAGGACAATATCGATGGCCTCCAACTGTATTTGATGCCCTTAAGTCTCTTCAGTTTGCATAACTTCCTTATGTTACAATGTGATCAGTGCAATATACTGCAGGACAGCCGGCAACTCGCTATGCTTCCCTCTACAGCCATTGGTCTACAGCAGGGGTTCAGGGGTCCTTGAAGTCAACTCGCTATGCTTCCCTCTACAGCCATTGGTCTACAGCAGGGGTTCAGGGGTCCTTGAAGTCGGTTAGTGCTTCCCTCTAGTCTACAGCCATTGGTCTACAGCAGGGGTTCAGGGGTCCTTGAAGTTGGTTTAGTGGTTACTAGTTAACGGTTATCATTATTGCATTTACAAGTACAAATATTAGTATATTACTGTTTGCTCTCTATTCTGACCCAAATCCTAATCTTAAAACTTAATCGAACAAATTCCCAAGTGCGCAATACTAGGCGCCCTGTCATTTTGGCTCTACGTTTAATATTTTCACACATGGCATCAACACATGGTGCTGTGTGCTGGCACACTACACACTCTGTCTTTCTTTTATCTGTATTGTATTGTGTTTTTGTATGGACATAGTGTTGGGTGCTGGCACATATGCACACATGGCATCAACGCATGGTGTTGTGTGCTGGCACAGCACACTATACACTCTGTCTTTCTTTTTATCATTCATTTTTTAAGAGCCTGCCCAGGGACTACAGATGAAATTTAGCTTTGGCTAACTCTGGCCCATTTACATTGAGGTGAAAACTGCCATGTTGATTAATGAGCTTTGTCCCTGTCAAATAAATAAATAAATAAATACATTTTCACAGAAAACAGAAGATCTACACGCTCACAATGTGTTGGGTTAACTTAGTGACATGTTGTGAGCTTGTACATGTGATATTGTTTATAGAATGTTAGCCCCTGAACAGGGATACTAGCGTTCAAGTGGTAAAGTTATCTTAGATTGATGTCCTATAGACCAGTAGTTCCCAAAGTGGGGTCCGGGGACCCCCAGGGGTCCTTGAGGGAGTTCCAGGGGGTCCCCAGCTAAATGATAGTTAGGAACCAAATGGACCCTTATGGGTCTGTAACTCAGAGAGTGCACACTCTCTGAGTTAAATTAACTTTGATGTTACAATATGTATTAGGGTCCCAGAGATAGAAAGGCCATTACATAGGGGGCCATAGCCTATAATTCAGGTCAAACCGGGGGCCCTAGAGCCGTACAAATCTTCTCTTATGCGGGTCCTTGGCATGTATTTTCAAATGGGGGTCCGCAGGCTAATGAGTATCATTTTGGGGGTCTTTGACATGAAAAGGTTTGGGAACCACTACTATAGACAAATCTAATGGGAGTCTGTGGCCTAAACATGCATGTATTTGGTATCTGTGAAATGAAAAGAAAAAGTTGAGAATCACTGGTATAGAATAAGGTTGAATGATGAATGCATATTAGTGGAATGATACTGTCTCATGCTTATTCTATGGCCGTGGTCCTTCTTTACAATTTGTGTATGTCATGATGACAGCCCACATTCTTAACTGGTCACGCCGGCCACACCCATTTCAACTCCTTTTTTAGGACACAACCACCAAATATAGAGGAAGTTGGAGGTTAAAAAAAGAACAGTGTCACCCTTTCTGGGGTTGAGAAAGAAATGATAGTGCAGCAAGAATTAACTGAATTTCCTCCTGTTGCAAACAAACTGCAGGAAATGTGCATATCGTAGCATCTGAAATACTATACTATACAATTTACAATTTACAATTTAGGCATTTAGCAGACGCTCTTAATCCAGAGCGACTTACATTAGGCAAGAACAAAAGTATGGGAATACATCATATATATAAAATGCATTTATCAAGAAACATGCGTAAGCTAAGAACGTAACTAGAACATATCTATATAATGACACTATACATATTAACTATACATATATACTATACTATGCTATACATATGTACTATGATGTGCTATGACTACATACAATGCAATTATTGTGCTGTCTACATGACATGCTACAAGTCTGTTTCAAATGCTATCTATATACTATATATATATATATATACTATACTATACTATACTATACTATACTATACAACAGGGGTTTGGCTGGGGACCCCTGGAAATGCTTTGGCCATGTCTCGCGACCCCCGCCCTCCCTCCCCACCCCCATTACAAACTGACTGCAAAAATAACCTTAATAATAGAGAAAATATATCATAAATGAATACTGAAACCAGATAAGCATTATGGAAAGTTTATGCATGCACTATGTGTACTATGTAAACTCCCTTACGGAGCTATGTGTGTGGGTGGGTGGCTGGCTGGGAGGCTGGCTGGGTGGGTATGAGCACGAAAATAGCATGGTTGTTTTTCACCACCTGTGCGCAACCTAACACACACACACACACACACACACACACACACACACATTAAGTGTATATATGATGATTTCGGGTGTGCCAGTACAGTACAGTGACAGAGGGTACAGTAGAGGGAGCCCCACACGGTAGCTCTGTCATTTCTCAACAGTTTCGGACGTGGGGCGGCTCGCCGGAATCAGCCCGGCTCCCTGGGCGCGTTCCTGGGGGTCTGGATGTTCCGGGGACCCCCCCGGGGACCACCGGAGACCCCCACATGGTAACTCTGTCATTTCTCTACCATTTCGGATGTGGGGCGGCTCGCCGGAACCGGGCCGGCACCCTGGCCGTGGTCCTGTGGGTGTGGAACTTCCGGGGACCCCCCGGGGACCCCCACACGGAGTTGCACCACTCATTTCACACGGGTGTGATTTTTATTTTATTTTTTAATAATTTGGGGACCCCCCCAAAATATTCTGGCGACATCGTTTAATTTGCCCGTCTGAACGCACCATAAGGGTCTCCATGATGTCACAAGAGGTCAGATCCATATATGGAGATCTAAGTGTCTCCATGATGTCACGAGGCGCGATACCATATATGGAGACGTGGGTGACTAACTAACTAACGGACGGGATATGCAGGTTTTCATAGTAAACGTGACCTTCGGTCGCAATAAAGACGCACCAGATTTAGTCAAAGACAGGAAGTCTACTGACTTGCATCATCTTTGGTGTTTAACTGATCACCTGATCATCACTTTGTTTTGTAGCCTACATTTCCACATACTTTCTGTTTTGCAGCTGAGAATTGTTCTATTGGTAATGTCTACTGTATGTATGCATGTCATTTATGCACATAGGCCTTACAGCTTTTGGGATCACATAACATTATTATAGCAGTATCTCCACTTCCAATATTACATGAGAAACAATGGGAATATTGTACCTTGGGAATATTATACAATGTAATAATGTAAGTTATTCTTCTATAATTTTAGGTTAGAATTTAGTTAAGTACAGTTTAAGAATAAAGGATAATTGTAAAAATCCATAGGCACCCAGATATTATGAGCTTCAATATTGTAATGTTTTTAGGCATTTGGGTGGTAAAGTGCCAGCCTACCACCAAGGAGGTTATGAGTCAGTAGGATACAACAGTAGTGACAACCCAGAATTGTGTGTGGGGAGGAATCAATTGGCACAACCAATTGGGAAGAAGAATTACACAGTAAAACTGATTGGTGTAAACCACTTTCAACCTGCTGACAAAATGCAAACTACTAATATTGTGTAACAGTGCAACACTGCCACCCAGTGCCTCCATGTTGTAAATTTGTAAAACATCTAATTGAACATCGTATATTTTGATGGTAACTCTAAATCATATGTACAGTAAGTGGTATTCCTCCATAAATGTGTGAATACACCAGTGCCCTCATTGTAGTGGATAAAGTACTCAACTCCAGTACTTAGGCGATTAGTATAGTTGTTCCAGGACATTTTGTGACAAAGAAAGCCAGCTGCTATCGAGACAGGGACCTTCTGCTTTCCAAGATGGCAAATCCTCCTGAGCTACTGCTGCTAAACGACTGTTTGATTACTGTTTAACCAATCTGAGAATCCCATCGTCAAATATTCGGGGAAAACAACGGCCCCTGTTGTTCCTCGAAATTTGACGTTGCCTAGTTGACGCGAGGCAACAGTCTGTCTTGAGAGACTACTGTTTAACTAACTACTTGTTTATTATTTTAGCCGGTGAGAACCTTGTATAAGCCCTATATGGGTTTCCTTTCTCACCTGCAATTATTTCTGTCTTTTATTATGAATAAAAACTCAAACTAAAAGCCGGTATATGAATCTTTGAAACGGAGTTGAATATAACAATGCTGCTCATGAGGCATGTCATGTGTTGAGATGTATAGTGCAAATCTGATGAGTAATTACAGATGAGTAATTAACGACTATAAGCCCTACAAGTAGCCTATGTAGTTATCGCAACAGCATTGTAACAAAGAAATTGACAAGATTTATTGAAACAGAATGCAGGCTTCTCCTTTTATTTATTGTTGAATTAATTTTGAAGCAAGAAATGTCTACTGAATACCTCAAACAAGGCACTGCCTGTTATCAAATAATGTTCAATACTAGCATGTTTTATCCTGGTGGATTCCAGTCCTTCATATAAAATTAGCTTCACTTTAAGAAACAGCAATTTGGCATCCACTTTTTCTTTCACAAATAGTCACTTCTTAAATTGGAAATGTTCAAATTTCATTAAATTCTTTATAGCGGATACCATATAGCTTCAGATATTACACATGATATGGTAAAAAGCTGAAGATAATGGCTGATGTAAAAAAGAAAAGAAAAAGTACAGTATCTACACCTGTGCATGTCAGTATGTCTTAGCAGATGCAGTTACAGTAAGCAGCAATGAGCAAAGTACATACACAGTAAATACTGCATCGTGTTACAAATCACAAATTGTCCTTCAATGTGTACAAAATACTGGGTGGGTAAAACAATTACTTGATTCAAAGTCACTGATTCTGTATTTTCTAAAAAAGCTACAAATAAACCTACAGTGTGAATAGGCAGAAACACTCTTTATATTATCTCACAGCATATTGTGTTATTGTGTGACATCCTATAATATAAGGACTTGTACAGTATGTACTGTGTGTGCCTGGTGATTGACTGAATTGATTGGGAGTTGAATGGAATGTCATGTACCGTCTGCTGTTTGAGTCTAATAACAAGTGTCACACCAACCTCCTCCTAGCACAGAACTCAGCTGTTCCAAGTTCCAACTACCAAATAAAGATTCTACATAGTATTTTAAATATTAAAAATCTATTTCGGCATTTCCAAAATCCCCTAAAGAAAACCTAAATCAAGATTTTAAGACACATATTTCAGAAACTTGTAACATATCATCCTTCCCATCTGGAACAGTATGCCTATTTTGGCCAATTTCCTTTTTTTCCTTCTCTCTCTCTCTCTCTGAAAAAACGACCTCCCCACCCCAAGGAATTTAATTAAGTCCTGAAGACTTAGGAAAAAATATATATGCTCCTCTAAGAAGGCAACCATTCTTTATAGCTTATAATGTGAACCAAATCTTAAAAATACAATCTAATGTTCTTATTTGCTAAACTGTTAACAATACACTTTGCTCACATTAAAAAAATAACATTTAAAATATGTCCAGCCCATAAAAAGTAATCTATTGTCCCATAATGGTTTGCTGGTACATTTCTGCACTGTTTGGGTTGTGTGTCAAAGTCTCTTGTATTTGATCATCATGATACAATACATCCTGGGAATAAAACACACTACAGTGTGTGTATTCTAGGGTAGACCTTCAACCATTCAAGAGACCTTTAAGCCAACTTTTACTCTGTCTCAAGACCGTGTCGTGTGACAAAAGTAGCCGATCTACAAGCTCACATAACGCAGCACATTGTGTTGTAAGCTTGCTATTTTCACAACAACATCGTGCAACAGAGTATAAATTGAGTAAAACAGGCTCATGATGTTTTGACGCATTTCACATTTACAGCAGCTTTCAAACATATGTCACATTTATATAATGAGATTAAGCATGAGGCATCTCAGAGTATCCAGAGAGATTCAAGCAGTCATTTGTTCTTAGTGCTCTATGAGGCCATTTGATGAACATTATGTTGGACATCCATGTGCATAGATATTGATTAGCACATGTAAAACCATCATAAGAATTTGATTGATAAACACATGATATTTACTTATAATGGGGGGAAGGATAGGTGTCATATGGTGAAATAGCTTATTGTATAGTGAAATTTTCCTTTATAATACTTCATTGCCAATGACAAAGTGCCTCGTGTGTTATAGAGATGTTGCAAAAGCAATGCCACCCATGATGTTATGACTATGTTGACCACAGATTGAATATATTGAATATTCCTAAATACATCCCCTGCTGATAAACCTCTCTAAGCTCACACAAATAGATAAAATCCCATCTAAACCTTAGAGTATATATATAGAGACGTCACCGAGAGGAAACACTGAAGCGAAAAAGATTTGGTGGCCGAAAGTGGAATTGCACTATGGGCCATGGAACTATGCATGGCATGGGCCATGCGCGAACGTGCTATGCTCCATGCGTGAACGCTATGTTCCATACATGAACGCTATGTTCCATACATGAACGCTATGTTCCATACAACGCGCGCAATGCTATGAACGGCCCAGCACATTCACGTATGGCCCATAACCAATCCCAGAATGCACTCTGTTCCAACCTGGAAGAACGCCTCATGCGCTGGGTGAGCAACTCGATGCAAGTGGATGAGAGGAGAAATCCGGTGACATCTCTATTATATATAAGTCTATGATCTAAACTCATCAAAAACCTAACTTTAAAAATATTGATATGCATAGACTCGGAGGTCAAACAGTGTGCCGTCTCACATAGGTATGGGTTGTCTCCATATACAGTTAACCAAAGAACAGAACAGCAACTTAGCATATTGTCCTTGTGTTTGTATTATTAAGCATTTTGCATTTTACTGCACACTAATTATATTGGAACCAGGAAGCTAGACAGCGAAAGTTGATAAAGGTTCATTAACCTTGTTTGCTTAAATTACATATAATTTCAATACATAGTGGTACACATTATTGTATGATTGTGCTGGAAAAAGATCAAAAGGGTACTGTCATGTTTCATGTTTACTAACTACTGTATGGAAAAAGAGGCTGGTTAAGCTAAATAGAGCCAGTCCAAGCTAGACATGTCTAGGCTACATTGTATCAGTTCTTTGTGATGACATCAGATAAGGGGGAGAAAAGAAAGATAATGCTGAAATGACACTCTCCAGACACAAGCAATACTGTAAAAAGTGTAGAGCAGGGGTTCTCAACCCGTGGGTCGCGACCCCTCGGGGGGTCGCCAAATTATTTTAGGGGGTCCCCAAATTATTTTCAATTTTTTTTTTCACGATTTTTCAAAAATAGCAGACCTACAAGCTCGTAGCGCGCCACTCGGTGGCGCGCTATGAGCTTGTAGATCTGCTATTTTTCAATAGCTAAATTATAACAATGCTTAAAACACCAAAAGGGGTTCCCGCCCAAAATGGTTTAAGGTTATTGTAGCAGTCAATTTATATTGGGGGTCGGGAGGGGGCGGGGCGGGGGTCCCGAGACATTGCCAAAGCATTTCCGGGGGTCCCCGGCCAAAAACGTTGAGAACCCCTGGTGTAGAGGATTTGTGAGTATTGTGAAATGTAAAAACCTTCGCCACCATACATAATCCTCCAGTCAGACACTTTTTTATTTGTCTTGTGTTATGTGTTGGAGCAATTTCAATGCATTTGGCTGGGAACTACACACTTTCTTCAGACTTTATTTTTATTTTTTAAATTTACAATGGAATCATATTACATAAATGTGACATAAATATGGTATGGAAGTTATAAAACCTTATCTCATGAAATATCACAAGCCTGTTCATACTGTGATATGTATAACCCTTATGAATAAAGTATTAATAAAATACGTCCCTTTTCAACTGAACAACCTAAATTCAAAATTAAGGATGATAACCCGCTACAGACTATTCCAGTTTGTGACTGCATGTTGCGCTGCACTTTTTGTAGAAAATGTAAAATTGTGTATCTTGTCTATTCGGAAATAAAGACGCTCTATAGCTTGCGTGATGCGGGGCTGAAGACATGGGCAGAATGGCCTTGCTGTCCTGCTGTGGCGATCGGACAGGTTACATACATTCAAACTCATCGATGCGCTGTTTGGTGTTGCCTGACCGGATCTGTCTAAGCGTCTTGTACTTGTCCCGTCCTGCGCGCACATTATCCGCGTGGATGAGGTCATTCTGGGTTTTCATGGTCTCGTCCCGAGCGTTGGCCAGCTCTGAGCTCAAAGCCTGGTGAGGAGAGAGTAAACAAAGAGTTTTTAACAGTTGACAGCATGTAAATAAAACAGGCACACGTCATTGAATTCATCTGTGAGCTTTACTGTATGCATGCTCACAACCTACTCACAAGTAAAAGACAAATAATTGTAAGTGCAACATGGACATTTTACTTCCTGCCATTTGATGCACACTCTCATTCATTTCTTTTGCATTGCTGTTGCTCCAGATATTCTAATTTACAATTAGATCTTAGAGCCAATTAATGCTTGTGTCTGTTGTATGAGACGGATGTTCTAAATATAGAATGGTGGAGTACTTGACCATTGATCAATAATTAAAAAAAACCTTGCAGTTGACTTGTCTTCAATATTAATATCCATTATATGCAGTGGTGGAAAAAGTACTCTGATGTAGATAAATAACACGGATGGAGAAGTACTCTGTTACAAGTCCTGTATTCAGAATTCTACTTTAAACGTACAAAAGTAATGGCATCAGAATATACTTACAGTACAAAAGTATTCAATTTCTTTTATTTTTTGAAAATAGCCGCTCTACAAGCTTCACAATGTCTCACATCACAGACATTGTGACCTGACCGGCTATCGGCTATTTTCAAACAGACAAACTAACATGGGCACCCTTGAAGGTCCGACAGGCCTAGCAGGAAGACCATCCCTCTGTATGAAATAATAAAATAGGGATTAATTGGTTGATGTACTAGTGTGTTATCTAAATCTACAAAGTGACTTGTAGCTAAAGTTTTCAAATAATTGTGTTGGAGTAAAACGTTAAAATGTACCTCTGACATGTAGTGTAAAGTATTGAAAAATGTAAAATCTCAAGTAAAGTAAAAGTACCTTAAAAATGGTACAGTACTTGAATAAAATGTAGGCTACTTGTGCTTAGTTTCCACCACTGATTATACGTCCCTTCAGTTGAAGTAACCACTTCCTGAGTCTATATGCGAGGAACAGGACTCACGAGTAGATGTTGCTGCACGCGTTGGTTCTTCTCAGCCTCGGTCATGCGATCCTCCTCGCTGCGGTCAAGGTTGTTGGCAACAGAGGCTGACAGCTCAGCGCTGGCCTCAAACTCGTCGTCGTTTTCGTCGTCCTCGATCTCTCCGGTCACGGGCTGCTGTATGTGAGCCACCATCACTTGGTTTTTCAGTTCGTCTTTGGTCTTCTCCAGGTCCTCCTGCACCATGGTAGCCTGAGGGAACATCGTTTAGTTTACAATCAGTGTTGCCGGATTCTGCGAGAGAAACGAGCGACCTGGTCTATGAAAACAAGCCCGAAAGAAGCGACTTAGCTACATGAAGCACTTACTTTAAACTTTCATACATCAGCTATTTGAAAATAGCCGATCTACAAGCTCACAACGCTCATTTATGCTCTCCTCAGGAGAGACGTAAACAAAAAAACATCACAGAATTTTGTGGCTTTTGGAATATTATGGAAGGTTCTGGCAACTTCTGGGTTACCCTTCGTAGTTGAAAATAGCCAAATGTGAACCAGCTGAGCGTACGTCACAAATTATTGGTACATTGGTAGTATCATTCTATTATTCATTCTAATCACTAATCATTCATTCAATCATTCATTCAATCATCATTCATTCCTGTATTTTCAAAATACAGGCACCACCATATTCTTCTGATATCACAATGGGATACGAGATATCTTCCCAGGAAAGAAAACTTTTCGCAGCATGAAGACTGGAGCATGTTGTGGTTGTTGTGTACACTCACACACACACACACACACACACACACACACACACACACACACACACACACACACACACACACACACACACATGACCCCACACACACACAGACAAAACAATGTCCTAGGAATGTCCTTCCTTAGTACATCCCAAGGGGGTTGTAAGTAGTTGGTCAGAAAATGTAAACGTTTCACTTGTTTCCTTTTATACACAAGTGTTGAATGATTTGCAGAGGACATGAACAGCATGCTTACTAATGAGCAGGAAACATGGCGAATGTCATTTCTAAGTGATATTCTGAAGATCATTCAAATTCTCGATTGCGATGCTTTGGTACATACTAGTAATCACAGACCCAAATGTCATGTTTATCCTACAGTTTTCATGCATATGCAGACAGACAGTAAATGTGCACTCTGTCAACCACACACATACTGTATGTATGCGCAAATACACATACAAATTACTGTACATACATCAACACAAACTAGGGTATCATTCTTAAGCAGAATAGATTTCATGCTACATTTTCTGGGAACTGTGATCATACACCTTTGTTGCCCTCATTAAGTAATAAAGTATTACATATTTCTCTCTGCATGAACTTTCAGACATACCCTCTCTTGCCACTCCAATGCTTCATCCTCCTTCTTCTTCTTGGCGTCCTCCAGGAGGGAGATTTTTGAGGTCAGGTCCGCCAACTCTGTGGCCTGAAGGGAAAAAGTTTTCATTTATTTTTCTTGACATGACTTCACATTGGAATATCAGACCGAAAACTTGTCATTTTGCCCCACACAGACACGCAGGCACACACTTTCAATACTTCATATATGGAAACAAGCCCCCGGGGGCTTTTTGTGTTCTCCTTTTAGTATAATCTTTGACTACCTGCACTGTTAACAAACGTGTTAAAAAGTATTCAATCATTCAAGACATGTAGATGTCTACAACAGTGGTTCTCAAACGTTTTGATTTCAGAGACCCCCAGGTTTGTTTTGCATTAGGCCACAGACCCTCATAACTCAAGAGTTACAGACCTGTAGGTTCCATTTGGTTCCTAACTATCAAACATTTTGCTGGGAACTCCCTGGAACGTACTCGAGGACCCCTGGATCCCCACTTTCATTAACCCATTTAGGCCTGACGTCGACATTAAAAAAAATGTCTTCTAAATCATGACAGTTTTCAGAAAAACCTCATATCAGTGATGTTCAATATTTCATGTCAAGGACGCCTAGAATTATCTGTAATTGGCCACCGACCCCCATATGAAAATATGTTGTTCCAGGGACCCCCCAGAAGTAAAGATATGAGTTAAAAATGTTCGCTCTGAAAGAATATATATTCAAAGATTTGTGCCACATTTTCACGATTTTTCAAAAATAGCAGACCTACAAGTTTGTAGCGCGGCACTCGGTGCCACGCTATGAGCTTGTAGATCTGCTATTTTTCAACAGCTAAAGCATAACATAATGCTTAAAACACCAAAAGGGGTTGCCGCCTAGAATAGGTTAACCACGTTGTCCTATCAAAATAGCTCTTCATATCAGGGGTGTCACCAACCAGGTGTTCTTGGTTCTTCATCTGGTTCTCAGACTGCTGAAGCAGAGTGAACTTGGCGTCCTCTGCCATCCTGAGGTCTTTCTCCAGACGCTCAGAGTCCTCGTTGGCGCGCTTCTTCTCCTGTTCCAACTCCAGAGCCTTTAGGGTCTGTTCCTCCAGGTCTGTGTGTATGCGGGCAAAAGAACAGCCATGTCATGTTATGCACATTAACATATTGATTCTTTCTTAAGATATTGTGAGGCTTTTTTAAAGAGCTCGTAGGAATGTCACCCACCTTGTTGGGCTTTGATCGTCTGCGCCTCAATCTGTTTTAAACGCTCTATTAATTCTTCCTTCTCCTTTTCAATCTTCTCCTTTTCTTTTTCTGCCACCTCCCTTTTCCTCTTCTCGTTCTCCAGCAAAGCCCTGATGGAGACACACCACAGAGTTCAGTGCATACAGTGCACATCCTGTGTGGGAGGCACCGCTTGCATCTTTGTTAAGTTAAAAATCGATCCCAACTCTAAACCACACAGAGGAAAGCCTGTTTTTTATTCCACACTGATCGGTGTGATCTGGTCTAGGCCCAAACATGGATATACCAAACAGTATTACAAGAACTACTTGTATATTCAAGTCAGATTCATCAACTTACTACTTTCTAATTATGAGGGCAATCATTTTGGACGAGCATGTTTTCCGCCATAGGTTAAATTCTAACAAGGAATTACAACACCTACCTCTCCATCTTCTTGTGATTCTTCTCTTCCCGGGCCTGAGCCTTCATCTGCTGTACCTCAATGGTGTCTGGTTTGCGGCGACGCATATACAGCTCATGGTTGCCCATGCACAGCGCCAGAATGCGCTTGTTGATTCGAAGTCTTGGAGCATAGAAGATAAAGTCCTGCAATGGCAACATTACAAGTGTCTTTCAGAAAGGATGTTTAGGCTAATTAATACTTGTGTGCTTTTGGTGCAAGTGTTTAACCATTTGAACACTAGCATCTCTATTCCGGGGCTAACATTCAGAGAAAACAGATGATCTACAAGCTCACATGTGAGCTGGTATATTGGCAATTTGGCCGAAGATATTTAGTGTAGCACAAAAACAGGAGGGGGCCTAGTATAGAGCTCTTGGTAATCCTGTCCATCTACTGTAAGTATATGTGGTTCATAATTCATATGTGAATTTCTTCGACAAGCATGCATATTATGAGAGATCAGGTACTCACAGGTGCTTTCTTGTCAATCGGTTTAATGACGAACTTCTTGTCATTGAAGGAAATGTTCCTGATTTCACTCCAAGGAAAACCAATTTTGGGTGTCATTCTGTTCATGAGAAAGCAAAACGAAGGCTTTGGGTATGGTTCCTATTTTTTTTGCTTACTTTTGTGACGGACTGTAATCCGTTTGTAAAAGCCATATCAAAACCTTATTATTTTGCAGTCACTCACTTGTCATTCTGCTCGTAAATGTTTAGTCCTAGGGCATCCACCCCCAGCCAAAGTTCTGATCCTTTCTTGTTCTTGATGCTGAAGTAGTTTACTCCATACATCTCTAGATCCTGAGCAATCTTCAGATACTCCATCATGGATTCCTCTCTGAGTAAAAAATAATGTTGGGTTTTCATAAGGTCAGCAAACAGGTCAGAAATGTCAAAGGAATTGGTTTATTTATTACAATTGATCTATTTCATTTTTGGATTAAGCCATTAGTTAGAACTATACATTGCAGTCAATACGTGTCCAGACCTGGATCGCTGATTACTGAGCTGAGTGACTGTTTGGCACTAAAGAGCAGGCAAGCCAAGCTCATACCGTCTATCTAATGACTCGACACATTGTGTCAGTTAAGTGTGAAGGTCTAGCTAGCAGCTAGACACTGGCCAGCTACTGTAGTCACAGTGTGAAGGTCTATCCATAGCTAGCAGCTAGACACTGGCCAGCTACTGTAGTCACAGTGTGACCACCACTGTCGCTTCTGTAGCCTATATATCATCTACAAGAATGTGTAAATGTCAGAACCAGCTTCAACATGGCATGTATTAACTGAAAGGGGATGTGCAAAAATGTACATGACCTGACTCTTCAATGACTGAAAGAAAATTAGTCTAAGAAAAGAGTCAAAACTGCAGTTTACAGTAAACTAAAGTGCTAACATAATTAAACTGGCACAAGGCAGATGCTTGACTATCATCAGCTTTTCTATTTGGAGTGTATACTGCATTACTGTTCTATTTGGAGTGTATACTGCATTACTGTTCTATTTGGAGTGTATACTGCATTACTGTTCTATTTGGAGTGTATACTGCAGTACTGTTCTATTTGGAGTGTATACTGCATTACTGTTCTATTTGGAGTGTATACTGCAGTACTGTTCTATTTGGAGTGTATACTGCATTACTGTTCTATTTGGAGTGTATACTGCATTACTGTTCTATTTGGAGTGTATACTGCATAACTGTTCTATTTGGAGTGTATACTGCATTACTGTTCTATTTGGAGTGTATACTGCATTACTGTTCTATTTGGAGTGTACACTGCATTACTGTTCTATTTGGAGTGTATACTGCATTACTGTTCTATTTGGAGTGTATACTGCACTACTGTTCTATTTGGAGTGTATACTGCATTACTGTTCTATTTGGAGTGTATACTGCATTACTGTTCTATTTGGAGTGTATACTGCATTACTGTTCTATTTGGAGTGTATACTACATTACTGTTCTATTTGGAGTGTATACTGCATTACTGTTCTATTTGGAGTGTATACTACATTACTGTTCTATTTGGAGTGTATACTGCATTACTGTTCTATTTGGAGTGTATACTGCATTACTGTTCTATTTGGAGTGTATACTACATTACTGTTCTATTTGGAGTGTATACTGCATTACTGTTCTATTTGGAGTGTATACTGCATAACTGTTCTATTTGGAGTGTATACTACATTACTGTTCTATTTGGAGTGTATACTGCATTACTGTTCTATTTGGAGTGTATACTACATTACTGTTCTATTTGGAGTGTACACTGCATTACTGTTCTATTTGGAGTGTATACTGCATTACTGTTCTATTTGGAGTGTATACTGCATAACTGTTCTATTTGGAGTGTATACTACATTACTGTTCTATTTGGAGTGTATACTACATTACTGTTCTATTTGGAGTGTATACTGCATTACTGTTCTATTTGGAGTGTATACTGCATAACTGTCTTTGTGGGCAACAGTCAATTAATTATCTGCAAACTGGGCAGTAAAAGGTGAGAAGAGCACATTTCAACCCCAAGGACATATTTCTCTCAGATCAGTCCTTGATTTTGCTACTGTTTTGCTACATTCTTATGTAGCAAAACAGTAGCAACATGTAGATGTAGATAATATAGGCTATACCGAGGAACTGTAGGAGCTGTCAAGGCAAAGGGGAAAAAAGGACCCAGATTAACTTTCAGAGCATTTGTTCTAGATTAAGACTCTGTCAACACCTTGTCTTGGAAAGTAGCATTATGTGGTAGAATTGTGGAATGTGTATTGTAATTGAATCATCACATCCATAATAATGTTTAAAGTTTAAATGTGCATTTAGAATTTAAGCCAACAATTTAGTGAGCTGTGAGCTGTCTGCTGTGTGCTGTGTGGTTTGAACAATCTAAAATGTTGAAAACTGGTGAAGCTTCCCTGAAGCCTGAACAGAAAGACGTCTTTGTGGTTAGCTCAGGCCCGGTTCTTCCTACAGGCCGACGAAGCAACGGCTTCGAGCGCCACGGGGGAGGGGCGCCAAAAAAAAAAAAAAAAAGAAACTTTTTTTTTTTTTTTTTTTTTTACTCTGTCCCAACTCTGTCTGCCCAGTGTCCCCCCAGTGCCCCCCCAGTGCCTCCCCAGTGCCTCCCCAGTGCCTCCCCAGTGTCTCCCCAGTGCCAGTGTCCCGCCAGTGCCTCCACAGAGCCTCCCCAGTGTCCCCACAGTGCCTCCCCAATGGACCCCCAGTGCCCCACAGTGTCCCCACTGTCCCCCCAGTGCCTCCACAGTGTCTCCTCAATTTTTGGGACAGAGTAAAAAAAGAAAAAAACTTTTTTTATTTTTTTATTTTTTGAGGGGGGGGGGGGGGGGGGGGCGCCGCGAAAAATCCTGCTTGGGGCGCCAGATTGCTCAGGACCGGCCCTGGGTTAGCTGGTGGTGTGTGTGTGTGTGTGTGTGTGTGTGTGTGTGTGTGTGTGTGTGTGTGTGTGTGTGTGTGCGTGATCACACGTGCGTTCGTGCGTGGTTACCTAAGCATGCCCTTGTGTTCTTCATGCCACACCTGGATCCTCTCCTCCCATTGCTCCTTGTTGAGCTTATGCTGGTCCAGCACTCTGAAAACATGAAACATACACAGTATGATGAGTGCTGCTCCTTGTTGAGCTTATGCTGGTCCAGCACTCTGAAAACATGAAACATACACAGTATGATGAGTGCATCATTGCTCCTTGTTGAGCTTATGCTGGTCCAGCACTCTGAAAACATGAAACATACACAGTATGATGAGTGCATCAAGTTACGCAGGGAAAGACTGAATATTACAAAATACTGCCTGAAACATATCCTTCACATCTATATCAGTACCTCTATTCGAGCTTGTTTCATTTAAAGAGAACAGAATGCAAGCGGTCACTTCAGTGAGATGGACAGACGTGCAGATACTCTTAACTTGCAGCTAAGAGAGGGAGCCATGGCTGGAAAGTTCAGCCATGAATTCACTTTGATAATGCTAAGCAGGATGTTTAAAGCTAGCTTTTGTTGGTTAAGGCAGTGGTTCTCAACCATTTCAGGCTGTGAACCGCCAAAATAATCATATTTGAACTGGGGTCCGAGTTGAGGCATTCAATTTAGTTTGACTCGGTTCCACAGATAAATAGCAGATCTACAAGCTCACAACATCTCTCAAACAGAGGACTAACCTTTGAGGGAGAAGTTTGTCACCGGACAGGTATCCCGTGGTGTGGACATCCTTGTTGTAGTCGGCATACTTGGCCTGCACTGCGTACGAAGCCAACAGGACAGCTGTTTCTGGAGGGCAGTAGATGTCATCATTCAAGATTCCCTCTTTCACTTGCAGGAAGAATAGCCGCTGCGTGGCGTCTTGGATCAGCTCCTCAGAGACATCCTCAGGGTAAAACTTGCCCCGAAACTTAAACAGCAGTGGGCTCTCTTTCCTTATATCCTGGGCTGTTACCTAGGGTGAGGTGTGACACAGATCATTGGTCGTGGCTGTAGTAGCACTTTACTAATGTTCCACGCAAGTAACAAAGCTTTATAGTGTAGTGCCTTTTCAATCAAAAGGAGCAAGGGCGTTTTATGGCTAGGGATTATACGATTTATAATCGATTAATACAATCGGTTAAATGATGTATCGATTATTATTTATTTTATTCAATCAAATCTGGATACAGTTTTCTAAACATTGATCTAAGGAATAAATGTTTCATGTAGGCCTATTATCTATTGTATTTATTCTATTTACAGTGCTACAGGGTAGCATATTTATAGCCTGTCATAGGCGAGAGGATTCACACATCATCATAGGCACTATGATGTGTGAATCCTCACGTTACTTATATTGCTCACATGAAAATAAACCTTTCTTTTGGAAAATATGGAACTTTTGTCGGATTGGTATTTTTTTTAATGGGCCACACAGCAGACATCTAGGTGGTGCATTTTCTTGCTGGTTATGGATTAATTAACACGTTTTGATTAACAATAACAATGAAATCATGTTACATTTTTAAATGAGAATCTGTACATGCAATATTTCACTTTCAAACATGTTTGGGGTAATTTTAACGTCTACGCTGGCTTTTGTGAGCACCCCAGACAGTTTGATTCAGTATTTAAATATTTGATATTCATAATCCTCACTAATAATCGTGATAAAATGGCACAATTTTTTTCTACTCAGTCTGTGTCTCATAGGAGGGCTGTGGGCAGTTTACAAACCCGTCCACCAGTGACATCATCAATGGGGAATCCAAGCTAATAGAAACTGCAGGCTTTCTAGTCCTGAAAAGTTGCAATGCGAAAAAGGAAGCCATCGTTCTCACAATAATACAAATCTAAACATTTTTGTAAAAAACATATTGTTTAAAAAAAATCTGCCTAATGATGATGTCACTGGTGGACGGGTTTCCGAACTGCCCACAGCCCTCCTATGAGACACAGACTGAGTAGAAAAGAATGGTGGTATTTTATCATGATTATTAGTGAGGACCTATTATATGAAGATGGGTTGAAAAGTGGTGAAGTGGTCCTTTAAGTAATTGAATTATTTTAGCAAAAGGCCGATGCACACCTCAGAAGGCTAGTGACAGGTGCGTAGGGCAATAGAGCATATATTAAAAGGGGTATCTTTGAAAAACAAAGAAAAGGTCCGGCACACTGTCAGACACTTGCCAAAATGTAGCTCTTTATTAGGTCGATGTTTCGGTTGACCTAAAGAGCAACATTTTGGCAAGTGTCTGACAGTGTGCGGGACCTTTTCTTTGTTTTTCAAAGATACCCTTTTTTTGAGTGGTGTAAACCACTCCTACAACTGGCTTTGTTAGTTTACGTGTCTGTCCGTACCAAAAACAAATCACACCCGTGTGAACTGAGTGGTGTAAGGTCTTATATAGACTGATCAGCTGTGGTCTGACGTAATGTCTGACGTAATGAAATCACACCCGGGTGAACTGGGTGACCGTAGCAACCATGCTCATTTTTTGAGCACAGACAGACAGACACGTAAACTAACAAAGCCAGTCGTAGGAGTGGTTTACACCACTCAAGAAATGAGAATGGTTGCTATGGTCACCCAGTTCACACGGGTGTGATTTCATTACGTCAGACATTACGTCAGACCACAGCTGATCAGTCTATATAAGACCATACACCACTCAGTTCACACGGGTGTGATTTTAAAAAAAGTAATTGAAAAAATACAGCCACCTCGCGCATTACGGCCGAGCTACACCACAGTCTGTGAAAATAATGCGCATGTGAAACCCTCCTGGCTACACCTGATCTGTGGGGCGTGCAGATTTGCTCCACTGTCTCCATTGGTAAATGGTGCATTTGGTGCATTGGGGGGACAATACGTGCACGTGGGGGCATACACACATAGAAAAAGACCCGATCCTATTTTTAGAGCATGCGTATCTGGGGCCTGCGCTATCCGTGTGTCTGGTGTAGCCAGTATCATTGACATACGTTGGATCTTTCCAAACGCGATGTACGTGCGCTCTGTGTAGCTCGGCCGTTAGAAGGACAATATCAGTCACCAGATCCATGGACATGTATGTGTTTTAGAAGGACAATATCAGTCACCAGATCCATGGACATGTATGTGTTTTAGAAGGACAATATCAGTCACCAGATCCATGGACATGTATGTGTTTTAGAAGGACAATATCAGTCACCAGATCCATGGACATGTATGTGTTTTAGAAGGACAATATCAGTCACCAGATCCATGGACATGTATGTGTTTTAGAAGGACAATATCAGTCACCAGATCCATGGACATGTATGTGTTTTAGAAGGACAATATCAGTCACCAGATCCATGGACATGTATGTGTTTTAGAAGGACAATATCAGTCACCAGATCCATGGACATGTATGTGTTTTAGAAGGACAATATCAGTCACCAGATCCATGGACATGTATGTGTTTTAGAAGGACAATATCAGTCACCAGATCCATGGACATGTATGTGTTTTAGAAGGACAATATCAGTCACCAGATCCATGGACATGTATGTGTTTTAGAAGGACAATATCAGTCACCAGATCCATGGACATGTATGTGTTTTAGAAGGACAATATCAGTCACCAGATCCATGGACATGTATGTGTTTTAGAAGGACAATATCAGTCACCAGATCCATGGACATGTATGTGTTTTAGAAGGACAATATCAGTCACCAGATCCATGGACATGTATGTGTTTTAGAAGGACAATATCAGTCACCAGATCCATGGACATGTATGTGTTTTAGAAGGACAATATCAGTCACCAGATCCATGGACATGTATGTGTTTTAGAAGGACAATATCAGTCACCAGATCCATGGACATGTATGTGTTTTAGAAGGACAATATCAGTCACCAGATCCATGGACATGTATGTGTTTTAGAAGGACAATATCAGTCACCAGATCCATGGACATGTATGTGTTTTAGAAGGACAATATCAGTCACCAGATCCATGGACATGTATGTGTTTTAGAAGGACAATATCAGTCACCAGATCCATGGACATGTATGTGTTTTAGAAGGACAATATCAGTCACCAGATCCATGGACATGTATGTGTTTTAGAAGGACAATATCAGTCACCAGATCCATGGACATGTATGTGTTTTAGAAGGACAATATCAGTCACCAGATCCATGGACATGTATGTGTTTTAGAAGGACAATATCAGTCACCAGATCCATGGACATGTATGTGTTTTAGAAGGACAATATCAGTCACCAGATCCATGGACATGTATGTGTTTTAGAAGGACAATATCAGTCACCAGATCCATGGACATGTATGTGTTTTAGAAGGACAATATCAGTCACCAGATCCATGGACATGTATGTGTTTTAGAAGGACAATATCAGTCACCAGATCCATGGACATGTATGTGTTTTAGAAGGACAATATCAGTCACCAGATCCATGGACATGTATGTGTTTTAGAAGGACAATATCAGTCACCAGATCCATGGACATGTATGTGTTTTAGAAGGACAATATCAGTCACCAGATCCATGGACATGTATGTGTTTTAGAAGGACAATATCAGTCACCAGATCCATGGACATGTATGTGTTTTAGAAGGACAATATCAGTCACCAGATCCATGGACATGTATGTGTTTTAGAAGGACAATATCAGTCACCAGATCCATGGACATGTATGTGTTTTAGAAGGACAATATCAGTCACCAGATCCATGGACATGTATGTGTTTTAGAAGGACAATATCAGTCACCAGATCCATGGACATGTATGTGTTTTAGAAGGACAATATCAGTCACCAGATCCATGGACATGTATGTGTTTTAGAAGGACAATATCAGTCACCAGATCCATGGACATGTATGTGTTTTCAATGAATCTAACATGGTTAAAATGGAGTTTGAAGGGAAGGGTGTGTGTGTCTGATAAAATTAAAAACTCACAAAAGCCAGACGGCCAAACATGTGTGAAAGTGAAATACCCCTGCTAATTCATGTTTTGGCAGAAAAGAAAAGAAAAAAGAAAAGAAAATAGTTGCTTGACAATCAACAGGAAAAAAGCACTCACCTTCTTATTGAGCTTCAGCCATGTAGAGAAACCCTTTGTATCCTGGTATTGGAGGCCAAAGTACCATACCTCACGCAATCCAATTGTCTTTACAACCTAAAAATATATATAAATATAGCTTATTTGAAAATTCACAATTTCAGCATTTCACATTGTCATAAGTTTAGCTTCACATGAGTTCCATGAGCAGTGAACCACAGTTTGGGGTTAAGTGTCTTGCTCAGGGATTCCTCCACACATTGCCTGGGCCAGGAATCAAACCTGGGACCATATGTTTCCCAGGTAGGCTCTCTACCCATTCAGCTATGGCTGCCCTGCATAACTTTAGTTATGCTTGTTGTACCGATTTGTGTGAGTTTTGGACAAAATCTGCATTACTAGCAGCACAATGTGTGTTCAAGCCAAACATGTTCCTCAGGTGATATGGCCCCTACTGATTTTTGTGACTCAATGGACTTTCCTCTAGTCTAGCACCATAGGACATAATTTCCAATTGCACACATGATTTCTCAAAATCTAATGGGCAGATTCCAATGAAATGTACTGCACTCAGGATGAACCGTACTGATTTTGGTGACCCCATAATAATCATAATAATTCCTCCTACCTGGTCAAAGAGCTGCTTTCCTGTTGTATTGGGCTGAATGGCGAACTCCAGTTCTGCATCCATCGTGGTCACTCTCACACTAATCTGTAGACAGTCACAAGAGCAAAGACAAGACAAATATGAAATGATCACTCCTAGATTTAAGAGAGACAATTTATGTTCATACGTCTGAACCAATAGTGTTATAGTTTACTTTTTTCGCACTCAAAAAAGAAAAAGATAAATAACTTTACTGTTATATTGACAGTGAAATTATTGTGATCCTCGATCCATTCTTACATACCACTGCTTCCCTAGTTCTGGTGACTGATATTGTCTTCCTAATGCATGATTTGTTTTCCATTAAAAAAAATGAAAAAAGGTAATTGAAAAAAACAAGTATTGGAACCAGAACCAAATGTGTGTTTTCAATTAATCTAACCTGGTTAAAATGGACTTTGAAGTTACAATGAGTTTATATAGGAGAGGGGGAGTCTGAAAAAATGAATATAAAATATCTAAATATTGAATCAAGCAACATAAAAACTAACTGGGGTGCACACAACATTCATTGTAGACATTAAAATGACCCCAGAAGTGTTTTAAAGTGAAATACCCCTTTAACCCATTCTGAACGGGAACCCCTTTTGGTGTTTTAACTAAGCATTATGTTATACTTTAGCTATTGAAAAATAGCAGATCTACAAGCTCATATCGCGCCACCGAGTGGCGCTACGGTCTGCTATTTTTGAAAAATCGTGAAAATGCGGCATAAATCTTTGAATATATATTCTTTCAGAATACTTTTTTTTTTAATTTCGACGTCAGGCCTAAATGGGTTAAGAGGTTAATCAGACAAATCAATGTAGTCAACTATAAAGAATCAATAATAATTGTTCTGTCAACTCATTGATATTATGGAAGAAATTACCAAAGAGCTCACTTCTCCATTATTCAATTAACCAATATGTCTGAGTCATATGTCGGGGGCTTTGTCAGAGTACCCGTTGTATCCGTCTGTCTGTGTCCCTTTTGTGCCCATATATGGAGATGTCTGTTTCTAATTCTGTTTGTCCAACTGTGTCCAACTGTCAGTCCTTGTTCCTTTGATGCCCAGCAGCATTGCCCACATATGGAGACTCCTGATGTCATCAGTTTATGCCCTTGCATCATCAGTACATGCATGGCCCATATATGGGCCATTTATGCGTTTTAATTTCATATTGTTCCAATTTTATCTGCTCATTTCTCTGTGTCGTCATCACTTCCGATTCTAAATGTGATCGTCGTGTCATTCTGACACGGTAGATAAAGAGAAAGATTATGTCTCTTGAGAGATACCATAGAATCTCCTACAAACTGACTGTCTCTCTATAGAAGTGAACTTATCTGCAGGAAGGAACCACATCCTCTGGTGGCTGAGCCTATGAGGCAGTGCCACAGCATGCTGTGCTCCCCCGAGAGCAGCTTTACATCCTGTTATGTAGCACACTACTTGTCAGTGTTAATTTCTTCTCAAGTGCGGTAGCAGAATTTCATGGTTCGTACTAGGAACAGATTGCTTGATTGCGAGGTCTGATATTGCAGACACTTACAGAAAATACCACATGAAACAAAGGTTCAAGAGATGAGAACGCAATCGGTTTAGTTCGCTAAAAGAGTACATGCTAAGTATTTGTATTCTCGCTCTCACTATATTTTCTATTTCATACCATACTGTGTAAAGCGATAAACTATGTAGGCATTTCCATCCTCTCAGAGATGACAAAAACGTCACTATGCCTGTATGGCAAAAAATAAACGGCGACTGAGGCCCACGCCTGGCCTGACCCACAATGGTATGCATTATTTTCCAGTTGTGCCGGCTGATTAGAGCTGCGTTCTTTCCCATTTGTGTCAGCAGGACCCCATTTTACTGCCCTGGACACTTGTTACGCTGCCACATCCTGTCGTCACTAGCTGCACACAGAGGAGCGCATGGAGGGAGAACAGTTATGGTTGGAGTGACGCCTACATTCTGTGCTTTGCCCTTAAGCACCACTTGGATGCCAAAAGGGCATCATGGCATCTCTTATTAGGATGACATGGTACACAGTGAAGTCCTCAGTGTTAAGTGAACTCTGGTCTCTCGGAGTTACAAATTGATACATCTAACACAGAGGATTGACTGTGTATAACATGGAGATTACCCTGCACTGACTGCACTCGTGTTCATCATGCAGACTAGACGGACGCTTTCCTGAATTAAAAGAGTTCATCTTGCGTTAAGAAAAGGGAACTGAACTGAAAAACAATTCGGCCTGATAAGGGTGGAAACACTTAAGACACTATTATTAGCACATGCACAACACCCTACTCAGGATCCGGAGGACCACGGATAAGGCAATATATATATATATAGTCTTCTTTTAGTGGACAGTATCCTTTATTTTATTAACAAAATACGGCGTGACCACCACACATACAGGTAGTCGCTTTAGTTGCAGATGTGATTTCTAATTATTAACTATTGCATTGTGAAAGATGATGTTAAGTTAACTTATAACTGATGAAAGATGTATGAACGTGTATGTATCCACTGTACTTTATACCCATACACAGATTGGATAATACAATTTTGATATAGCAAGGATGCGAAGATTACACTGAAATACTTTTTGGTTTAGCTCATCTGGTTCAATTAGTTCATAAGTCAATGCAGCTGGATGAATTAATGCCACCCTATACCCACTTGATCAAGGGTTGGAAGGTCAAGCAATGATAATAATGATATTAATAATCAATATAAATACTCATTTCCAGCTGCAGATTTGGAGGACCTCCAGAATCCAAACTACTGTAGTAAAACCCTTTTTCCACAAACATAAAGTCCTCCCCTCCAAAATACATATCACATTTTCCATAGACATCTTCCATAGACAAATACATATCTCATAGATGAGCACTTACTCTTAGTCGTCTGATTTTATGAAGCTATTTTGCAGATGTTCCAAGTATAAAACAGTCCATATCAAGTTTGCTGTTTGTCTCTACCACGGCAAGCTTACAAACTGTTAATCTCCTGCGCTATGTTGTGCACTGCAGAATTCTTTTAATCCCTTGCCCGCATACCTCTGTGTTTTCCAGTTCACCATCTCTGGTTTGCCATTCTTTGTTAAATTGCTGGTGTTCCTAACAAGAACATTTTATCTGCAATGCTTTCAACATGCAGGGGTTCTGTGGTAAGTTACAGTATGCTTACATTTTGTGTAAAGAGTTCATTCTGTTGATAAGATTGATCAAATAAGGGATTAACTATCATTTTGATTCTTCACCAGTGACAAGACACAAGATGGAATGATGCTGAAAATAATCAGTAAAACATATCATGATGATACTAATAGTTAAATTGCTATCGTCCTGTTGAAAAATACTGTGCTGTGTCTTGCGGATATTTTTAATGTAAGCTTTTGAAAGACGTTCATAATGTCAGAGGGAACACAGCGTAATTTATAGTGTGTTCAGTGTTTTTAAAGCATGCGTTATTAAGAATGGAATGTCTGTGTCTGAGTCAATGTACTGTTTCGGGGTCCTCCTAGCCAATGATAAGCCAGATAAACTACTGTAAAATGCTATGTTCATAAATGTTTAAGTTAACTGCTCATTTGAGCACAAATATATGAATACAAAATAAACATAGGCCTGTATCTTGATAATGTGTTGTAATCTCTATTGGAGGCTACAGCAGGAACCAGCAGCACCATGCTGAGTGTTTCAGGGAGGGGAGGAGGTAGCTGTGAAACCCCATATAAGGCAGCAGGCTAGAAAACTACTAGAAAGGAACTGATGCAATTGCAGAGACCTTGAGTCACAACATGACTTCCTTGGGAAATTGACGTGTTGCCAAAAGTAGTCCAGCAAAGGAATAGTTTCTGAATAAGCACTGTTTTTGTGAAATGCCAGAACAAAATAATGTTTGTACTTTGTAGGCAACTAGGCTACTTGTCAAACTTTAAACGGCAAATGAGAATAAAACTAAAATCCGGTGAGTGAAAAACAAACTAATAATGAATTACTTTCATTAATAAAGTAATGGCTACATAATTCTAGAGACTATGCAAAAACATTATTCCATCAACATGTACATTTCAGAATAATTGTGCCATGGATCTGTTATACTACAACCGCAAAGAGAAAATCACAAAATGTCAGATTATTTATACTGCTTTAACCACAAATCCTGTCTGCTGAGCACTGATCCCTCCTTCCTAAGGGCGTACCTCGGCTTTACCACCTCAATGACTCTTACATTTCAAAGCTTCCTCCTTTCACATCTTACGCCTCATTTACTGCACCTTGGCACTGTGAGCTCTTTAAGTAAATCCCTGGTTGCGTTGGTCATAATATCATGTCCAGTTCTAAAACTGGTGCTGATAATCTCTGGTGTGATTATGTTTGTTTATGTTGTTTTGTCTTCTTGCATTTCCCAGTCTCTGTCCTCCCCTATTCGCTTGTTCCTAACGATTAGTCTCTTCCAGCTGTGGTCCTGAACACCTAACCTAGGCACTAGTTTGAATCTTCATTGTCTCCACCAGGCCGAAGGCATGGGGAGAGAGTATGTTTTGCACACCGTCCGTGTGTGTGTCCGTCCTTCCTTCCGTCCGTCCGTTACCAGCTAATCTCCGGCACCGTTGGCCCGATCCATGCCAAACTTTGCACACACACTCCCTGGATGCCAATGACGAACCTCTGCCCCAAATATTCCTCAACGGCCTGTTATAGCGCCACCATGAGACCGATTTCTGCAAAACACATTAGTTGCACAGATTTCATCCAAATCTCATGCAAATCAGTATACTGTACATGATCTCTGTAGTCATGTGATCAAGAGGAGTCTGTTTGATTTCTCAGATTCTACACTGATTGGCTAAGATTGCCTTCCAAAGTTTTTAGGAGTGGCCCGTTTTGTACAAAATGCTGCACATGTCCTGCTCATCCAGAATTCTATCCTCAGAGATGCTATGAGTGATCTGGCTCTGCATTTCCTCAACAAAATGAAGAAAATTGTTGCAAAAAACTAACAAATGTTTATATCACTCCTAAACATTTTGCCAAACATCACACACACTCCTATCCTCCTGGTGGAGAGTGGAGACTTTTTCTAGTTGCATATCATATGCTGTGAAATTTTCATCTTGCATACCTTCATGTTATAACATATACTGTAACTTCTTTATATAACTTCTTCCACTCAAATAGTTTGAGAACATTCTTTAACACATTTCCGCCATGTTCTACTTGCTACACTACCTAAAGCATTTCCTCTTATCTAAGGGCACTGCTTTGTTCCGAGCAGACTTGTTTGTTCCAAGAGTCAAGGCCTCTATGACAATGCATTTTCCCTACAAGAATCCCCATGTCTACAGCAGGCAGAGTGTGTTTACTCTACTGAACTGCATTTTCTGGGGTCCATGTCTGTCCAGTTGGTAAAGTGTAGCTGCAACACTAATACATCTACATTCAGATGTGCTTCAAGTGCATTTTATTGCTGAAGGTGCTAAAGCATGTTATGCCATTGTGATGTCACCTGTATTTTGGTAGATGCTGTTTTTCTTTTCATAACTTTGTCATTTAAAATCAGACCCATCTGAACTGAGTGGTACTGTACTGTACTCGTGCTGTAGAACTGTACTGTACTGTACAAGCCCTCCTCCCTGGTGTGTGTGTGTGTGTGTGTGTGTGTGTGTGTGTGTGTGTGTGTGTGTGTGTGTGTGTGTGTGTGTGTGTGTGTGTGTTAGGCTGCGCAACAGTGACACTTGGTGGCCAACAAGCGCTATTTCCGTACTCAGACGGACAGACACAGGGGCAGACCCAGCCAGGGACACACATTGCTGTCTATAGGAGTGGCTAGCACCACTCAAAAATAACTTTTAAGGAGCCTCCTTTCGTCAAAAACCTTTTGGGTAGATTTACTGCTCTGATGAACTGATAGCCCACAGCATGAGGTCAGGATGACCTACAGCATGAGGTCAGGTTGTCCTGATGACTGAGACTGATAGCCGGGCTCATTCTCATGTCCTTCTCCAAGTGTGTGTGTGCGTGCGTGCGTGCGTGCGCACATATACCAGCTGATTGTTCTACATTTATTTACTAAAACTGTAACAGAGAAAATAGAGTGTATGTGCTATAGTGTACTCTAATTGTGTGTGCACAATGCACTGACTACAGAGCCCGGCCGATTATTTGACTTGTTGACGACATCGCATCAGTATCTGCAATTATGCAGTCAATGTGTCCCGATTTTTAACCACAGTCAATCTGGTGGTGTCGACCATTTTCAGAAATAGCTAATCTACAAACTCACAACATGTTGCATCGCAGTGCATGGTGAGCGTGTAGATGAATGAATGAATGAATGAATGAATGAATGAATGGTTTATTTCGATCTTATGCCGTTAGAACATTACAAGAAGAATCATGTATTAAACTCATTTGACATGATCGAAAAGGTATAGGCGGAAGCTGGTAGCTTATTAATGCCTATCCTTATTACATTGTTCAGTTATAACTAAGAGAAAATTGGAAAAGATTTGATCTGTTATATGTTTTTTAATAAGACTAAAGCCCAAACCACACCAGTTGCAACTCCTTGCGAGTTGTGTGGTGAATCATTGGTGCGGTTTGGGCCTTAAATAAAGGGTTGAATAAAATAAAGTTCAGTTTGTGTGTGTATTTTATATTTACTTGTTTGCCTGTTCATTGTATACTTTAAATTAAATGTTATTTTCTTATGTTATTTTATTTTTTTAAGTCTAATATAGTATAATGAAATACTCATTTGTATGCTTATAAGTTAAACGTTGGTTATCATTGTTCTAGGACAGTGGTTCTCAAAGTCCAGGAGGGGTTCCAGGTGGTCCAAGGCATCACGAGACAAGATCTTAGATCTGCTATAAATTTTAGCAATATTTTTGAAACATTTTAACACCACAAATCTTGTACACACAGTTAATGATTGTGGACAATGCTGTAAACAACACAAATCCCACAACATATTTTCACATGGGGATCCATGGCCAAATACATATTGATGTGGGGGTCCTTGACAATGAAAAGGTTTGAGAAACAACACTGGTCTAATTTATTGTTATTTATTTACAATTTGTTCGTATTTTCTAGGACCAACGGTGGTTGGTCCTGGGGTTTGGGGGTAGGATTTTTAAAAAATGAGGCAAGGGGCAAGCCACTGATTGCAGTTGGCAAAGAATTTGAATTATGTTTTGTGTGCATTCTCTTTGTATGCCTGTACCTGTGCCTTTCATCCAAAAATGAAATGAAAATGTATTTAAAAAAATGAAAGAAACAACACTTGTCTAAAAGTATCCAAAATCAGGATTCAGCATCAGTCCCAAAACTCTGGCACTGGTCAGGCATTGACATCAAAGATAAGAGGTATGGGCGTCAGTGAGGAATTCTCGGCCTGCGCACATGATGGGACCATGCACAATCCCATTGGCACCTATACAGCGTATATGTAACACGATGGGACCATGCACATGCAATCCCATTGGCACCTATACAGCCTATATGTAACGCCATGATGGGACCATGCACAATCCCATTGGCACCTATACAGCGTATATGTAACATGATGGGACCATGCACAATCCCATTGGCACCTATATGATGAGACCATGATGGGACCATGCACAATCCCATTGGCACCTATACAGCGTATATGTAACGCCCGGGATTCAAACTCAGGCCTCCCGCGTGAAAATCCAACGCCTGGGATTCGAACTCGGGCCTCCCACGTGAAAGTCCAACATCTTAACCACTAGTCCAAGGGGATATATCCCTATGGACCGGGGGCGATATTAGACTTTTGAGGCCATCAGGCAGAGGCTCTGAGCCACACTTCTACATATAACAGATCTGAGCCAGTTCAGAGTCCTGGGTACATTAGCCCTATAGCCCCTCCACCCTTAGACTAGAAGCCATTTTTAGCTGTCATCTAATAGTGTATTATTTGTTTTTATTTTTATTTTTTTAAGGGGAAAAAGTTAAGACTTCTTCTATCTTGAATGCTCACATGGCCTGCCTGGGTGAGAGAGGGTGTAGTTTAGATAGAAAGCACATAGAGGAAGCAGCACCTCTCTTGCTTATAGCCATGACTTTACTGTATACTAGACTAGGTGTTTTCTCTTATTGCTCAACATCAGCATAATGGATGTTGTACAATTTCCAGATTTGAGTGTGTATAATAAAAAAGAAAGTGCTATCCAGGGAAGTTTTAGCAAACAAAAGTACACAAGGAAATGAGTTGACAGAACTATGACCTTTTGTATAACATTAATAGTTGTGTTTGTTGTTTGGATGTGCATGACTGAGCATGCAACGTCAATAATAGGCCTATGCTAAAAAAGCAATGCATTTTTTTTTTTAAAGTATGGCTGTTATTATTCATTGAGGTAGAATAGATGGAATTAGGATTTATTATGCATGAACACATTCATTTACTGAGACATTTGACTTGAAAATCAATGAGGACATGGCTCTGAAGGAGGGGAAAACCTGCCTTTGTAGGCCAATAAACTGCTGCCCAGAAACGCATCAACCATGTTAACAGAAATGTGGTAATAGTTCAGTTAGTCTGTTCCCATAATGATGTCAAACACGAATCGCCACTCAGTTCCATATAGTATAGTATACAGTGATGTCATGCAATGTACATTAACTGCACCACAAATAGAAGAATACGCATTTTGTGGATAAATATGATGTCTAAACTGTAGCCTATAGGCCTATAAGGAAATAGCATATATAAGGAAATAATTTGGTTGGCATTGCTTTTAGTTTCAAACCAGAAGAGGCAACACCACTCTCCTAGGCACTAGTCACTTTTTCCATCTGTGCGTGTTATTTTTCTATGAATCAGTAGGCCTACTGTATCACAGGCAAACTACAACAAAGTTTCCTCATGATCGTTCTCAACAATTAGTTGTAGTCTGTTTAACACACTGGGCGGAACCCCAAAATGATAAATCAAATCCCTCGTTGCGAGAGTTAATTCAGCTCATTGTAAACGAGAGGCCTAGTTTGTCAGGCCACAAACTCACTTCCGTCCATTTATTCTTCAGCTATATTTAGCATGATGAGCAAATGTGATTTGAAACTTTTTCAGTTGGGAATGGGATCCGCCCTGTTAGTTAGTCACATTAAAGTATTATAATCCACGTAGCCTAAATCTGTGAATAGCCTATTATATATAAATCTGATGAAAATAAAGTAATGATGATGAACGCACGCGCGCGCGCACAGAGAGAGAGAGTCAGAGAGAGAGAGATAGAGGGAGGATATTTGAATATAACAGACTGCGCAGGCAATGGCATAGAATGAAAATATATAACAGTTAGATCTTACCGTTTTAGGCATTTCTGCTTCGTCCCGGCTCTGATTTATTATTGAAAAACAAAAACAAAAAAAGTTAAATTGCGCAGAGAAACCAAACTAACGGGACACGAAGAAACTTTTGCCCATCAGAACAATGGCATGGAATGTAACGTCCTCGCGACTCGCAACAAACTTATTTGCGCTGAGCGACTATTATCAATATATCTATATATATAAAAGCTGTTCTCCAGGTCAGCCTGTGAAACGTTTGTCCGCTAGTACAGGCTGTAGCTGATTCTTTGTTTGGTGTTGTGTGGAGGATTCAGTGGAAAGCAGAGGGGGCTGCCCGCTTGATTTCCTGCTAACGGTACTGTGGCTGAAAAACCACACCCAAGCCAATGACAGGACCCGCACAGAAATGAGTTTTCGGGCAGCAGACTCCGCCTGCAGCCGCATCGACTGGGATCTATTGGCGTCGCAGCCTTACCCGATCCGGTCCAGAGCGGATACGGAACCGGTTTGAGTACCGTGCATGTATGTGTGTGTGCGGAAACCACCGGATACAGTAGGCGGGTTCTGGAGCGGATCTGAGAACTGAGCGGTGAATAGAAACCATGGCTGGTGACGCGAGGTTAGCCAAAAAAAATCTCCTCATCTAATGCTGATGATGTGCCGTTTATTTAACCTCACCGTTATTATATGACCGTATATTCACATTCAAAGTGTCAGCTTTGTTAAAAACTACTAAACAAATCCATGCTGATGTTCAAACAGCAGTGCGGTTCTCTATGAATAATAATATGCTGAGGAAGAAACATTTTGTTCACATTGACGTAGGCTACTGGTCATTCATTCACAGCTAATGCTGGCATGGTTTCCCCCAAAAAGCCGTCTATCTCTTTTGGAAACAGAAAATGTTATGTTACGGTCGGGTCGGGATACCAATTGCATGCAATCAGGCACAGGCCGCCTACTCAATAGGATAAGCTACAGGATAATCATACACACTGATTAAATAAACAAAACCAAAAAAGAGAGAGAAAATGAGACTGGAACTGGAACGCTATACAAAATCTGATAAGTAGGTCATTCCTAGCCTACTATTCGGTGCCATTTCAGCCTGGTAATTTTTCAAAACAAAATATATTTTTACAGGGGGAAAAAAAATCTGAAAGAGGGCATGTTCAGCTGTCAGAAAAACATATTTGTCCAGCTTAATGCATTATTCCAATCTTTCCATATATAATCAATTGACACTGTAACAGGGGGGGGCAATGTTGGACATAACAGCTGGGACATTTATGCTAAAGATGGCCATTAGCCTACTCCTCATGTAATGAAGAATATGGTATCATTGATTGATTGATTGAAATATTTTTGCCGAATTACAGTACATTTCAAGCACAACTCAATACAAAGACTGTTAACTGTGAGTGGATGACCCAATAAAGCATTACACTTGTTTACAATAGGGTCCACCTTGTTCAATTCATCAAAACATTTAGAGACGTACAGAACAGGAATTCATCATAAAGGAGGTAAAAAGGGAAAAGAAACATATAGCCTACAGTGAGGGGGAAAAGGGGTGGGTGGGTGTGTGGGGGGTTTTCAGATTTTACGGGGGCCAGTTTCCAATTGCAGCCGTCCGTAGATGCCCTTTGAGAGTGGTTTTGAAGGAGTCAAGGGATTTGCATGTCTTAATGACTGTTGGTAAGGCGTTCCACATTTTAGTGGCATTTTACCTAGGTAGGTAATTTCATCTTTTTGTATGATAATATTGTCACCCACTCTAACCAAAAAGCCGTCTGCCTTGCTGAGATTACTATTTGATCCAAAGAGAATAGATTCAGTTTTTCCCAGGTGTAAAGATAGTTTGTTATCAGCGAGCCAGGTGCAGATTCTACCGAGTTCAGAGCTGAACTGCAGTTTGTTCCTGTCCGAGACCAGCAGTGCTGAGTCATCTGCGAACAGGAACAAGTTGCAGTCACAAGCTGGGGCGGCGGTGGCTCAGGGGTAGAGTGGCTGGATGGTAACCGCAAGGTTGCCAGTTCGAACCCGGGTCCTTGAGCAAGACACTGAACCCCTAATTGCTCCCGATGTGCTGATTGGTGCCTTGCATGGTTTCCGCCGCCATCAGTGTATGAATGAATGTGTGTGTGAATGGGTGAATGTAATGCACAATCTATGTAAAGCGCCTTGGATAAAGGCGCTATATAAATGCACCATTTACCAAGCTGATGTAAGTGGCAGCGGTGGCCGAACGGATTGCGGAGCGGTCTTGATACCGGAAGGTCGCCAGTTCGAATCAGCGGTCCGTCACGTTAAAATTACCACCGCTGAAGTGTCCTTGAACAAGGCATTGAACCACTACGATGAAATGTTCTATGAGCAGGGCCTGGCTGGAAACAAGTTCTTGAGCTTAGCCCAGATACCCTGGGTAAATATAGTAATCATTTCATTTCATTTCATGTCATGTCATTTACATATATTAGGAACAGTAAAGGCCCTAGTATGCTTCCTTGTGGAACGCCACGGCTCACTGGGGGGGGGGGGGGCAGTGTTCCGTTCTCTCCCCTCCGGGTAGGAGTGCATCCAGCTCACTGATGTGCTATCAAAACCAATTGCTTTTAGCTTGTTAACCAGTAGTGGTTCACGTTGTCAAAAGCCTTTTGGGTTCACATTGTGAACACAGAGTAAGATTTTAATATATTTATCAACCATATTTTCAGAATTATGAAAATGTTATTACCACCAGTAATGCAACCTAAACATTGAAAAAGGTGATACTTAAACAGTGATACTTATATTTCTTCTTGTGTAGGGTTTCCGCTCAAAAATATATGCTACTTTCTGAAGTCATTTGGCTAGAGAAATAGTCGGGGGACATTTACAGGTGGCTTTGCATCAGCGTAACAGGGAGGGGACAGTTAGTAAAATTGATTTCAAGATTTTAAGCAGTAAAATATCACAATTAGCCTAATAACTTTTGGTGAGAAGCATTAGAACTATAAAAAGATGTAGTTTCATATGGCCAGACAATCACAGATAACTTCCTGTAAACTATACTTGGGTAGAGGTAAATTAAGTGGATTTCTCTCCAACTACAGATAATGTATAGTACATACATGCATGTAGTTATACTGTATATACCCATTGTGTGTTGCTTAGACTAATTTATAATAAACTCAACAGGCAATTTCACACACAGACTTCAGCTCACCTACTTCAGGGTCTTCTACTTTCCGCAGTATACCTGTAGTGGGGTTCCAGAGTTGTGCAGTGGTTAGCTATCACAAATATTTGGTTAGTGCACCTGGAAATACAGATGTATATTGCAATAATAATGAGTAGCTTGACTAATAGTTGTACTAAATAGTAAATTCCTCCTATCATAGCCTTAAATGCTGGATGAGGATGGATGAAGCTAAATGAGGATAAGACAGAAGTTCTCATAATCGGTTCTAGTGAGCAGAAAGAATCAATAATAAGCAGACTTGGCAACCTGACTGTAGAAAGTAACAGTACAGTAAATAACTTGGGGGTCATTATTGATTCTGAATTTAATTTTAATTCACATATTCATGTTACCAAGATTGCCTTTTTTCACCTTAGAAATATTGCACGAATCAGAGCCTATTTGTCATTGGACGATGCAAAAACGCTGATCCACGCCTTTGTTTTTTCTCGGCTTGATTACTGCAATGCACTTTTTTTCTGGACTGACAGATTACAACTTGTCCAAAATGCGGCAGCCAAAGTTTAATTGAATTACTTCAGTCGATATTAGTATAGCTTAATGACTTTAAAATGTATTGTCTTTTTTATGTCCATTTGTCCATTTGTATTTAAGTAAGTATTTAAGTTCATAAACATAAGTATAACTAAATGCATTTGAAATGAAATGAAATGAAAAATATTTTTGCTCCTGTGTGTGACATAGAATGATGAAGTATGAAGTTTCTGCCCAACAGTATACGCAATGTGGCCCTCTGGAGTGAGTGTGGAATAGTGGCAACAATGTTGTAGAGTGACCCTTGATTTTCACTTATAGGTTTGATTTTCTATAGGTTTGTGCTCTTTCTTTAACTTTAATAAATGATTACTCAACTTATAATGTTTCTGTCATTAATTCAGCATGATTTTCTGTTTCATAAAGCCATTGACTTTCCATTACACTCATGGCATGCATGAGTGTAAATGTTCTCTAAGAGCAGTTACTCAAATTAACCAGCAGATAGTGTGCACGGGCTAGATGCAGGCTATTGAGCCCTTATGTGGACCTTTGTATTTGTTCTTATTTTCACCAACAAATAATTATCGTTGAATAGAAGAAGGGAGCGCTGCCGTGGTCCTTTGTTTGTTGAACTGAATACAGGTGCTCGTTGGCGAGGTTAAATCATGAAAATAAAGAAGAGGATCCAAGGCACTCTGTTCCAGTGAGGTGAAAAAAGCCTTTATTATAAGTTTAAGGCATGGCAAAGATCATTACAAAAAGGGCGGACCAACGCGTTTCGGCAATCAGCCTTCGTCAGGGTCCAGTGCCTTGGATCCTCTTCTTTATTTTCAAATTAT
Source organism: Electrona antarctica (assembly GCF_951216825.1). Taxonomy (NCBI): domain Eukaryota; kingdom Metazoa; phylum Chordata; class Actinopteri; order Myctophiformes; family Myctophidae; genus Electrona; species Electrona antarctica. The sequence continues at coordinate 24,978,302 of NC_136789.1, read as the reverse complement.
TATTGTTATTACATATCCATAATAATAGGCCTAATAATAATAATAATTAAAAAGAAAAACCAGAACTACTTTTTTTGTAACTCTACATATCCCATGATTTTGTAACCCATTTTTCACCCGGTGCCAATTGCCTAAGCTGTAATCCTGGGCGCTACTCTCCCTCTGCCAAACTTGGGAGAGCCCCGAACTTCCTTTAATGCATGAGGAGCAAGCAGGCACCCTTTGGGCCGGGCATCCCTGTCACGTGCCTGCTGGTCCTCCACTCAGCTGTTCCATCACCTTCGAGTGTAATCCAACAGTCTGTATGGGGTGTGGGTTCATGGCAGTTCAGCTGTTAGCACAGAGAGAAGCATACATGTATTGTATGGCCCACAAATCTGCCTCCTATAGTCCCAACTGTAAATGGTCATGATGAGCATGGTTTGACAACAAATTCATCCATATGTCTAGAAATGAAATGAGTGTCAAATCATTCTTAGATGTATCCCATCTCTCTCATAAAGCTCACATTATTCATAACATTGGTTCTCAAAGTGGGGTCCTTGGGGAGTTGGGCCGGGGGGGTACCCTGCAAAATAAGTTGCAAGCGTCATTTTAACATATTTTATATTTTGGCTGTTAAATTTTGACTTCTCAAAAATGTCTATTCAAAAATAGCAGATATACAAGTTCACTTTGTGCCATACTATGCCTTGTAGATCTGCTATATTTGAAAAGTTGTGAAAATGTGTGCAAATCTTTGAATATATATCTTTTTTTTAAAGCTAAAAGATTTTTCAGATGTGGGTCCACGGCCAAATACATATAAATGTGGGTGTCCTTAACATGAGAAAGTTTGTAACAGTAACTTTGAACTCAATAGAGATATACTGCCTGCAAATTGAGTATATGCCGAAGGCATACTGAAGGCATACTGTTGTCGTATTTAATGACAGTGTTTGAAAGTGATGTCCATTGTCCAAACTTCTGTCCATGAGTCATGTGCATGGGTGAATGCGTCTCAGACACAAGCATGTGGGGCCTGCACAGTAGGTCCTTATGTAGGTTGTTTGTCAACACATACACAGGACACTGGACAGGCGCCCTTGTGGCCAAAATCTGGGACAAACTGGCTGTTTAAGCAAAAATTATAAATTATATGACAAGCATGAAAGGTATAGCCTGTTCAAAGGTCAGACCCATGACATGACTTCTATTTGTGCCAACTTTGAAGGAAATTGTACTGGTCTGCCGTGAGAATATGAATGCACAAACACACAATGCATTGCTGATTCTATGCATAGGATAGGCTAGCATGAGTGTAGGAAAGGAAAATGTGTTAAATAAAGGGAACAGTACATAATTATACATTATTTATTACAAGAAACACATTTTGTCATTAAGACTTACATTTTGTTTGAGTCAACAGACTCAAATAATCAGTCGTATATTTTTGGTCTATAAAAGTAATTTTTCCATTCAGTGTGGATTACAATATACTTCTGCAGCTTGTAACAACATAAATAAATAGACACACCATTTTATATCACTCTTTTACAAACACAATTCATGACAGTTTGAAAGATCCATATCATGGTCATATATATAGAACATGAAGCCTACATAAACTTTCAAAAAAAACTTTAACTTTATATATCATCAACAATATTATATAAGAAACCTTTATTGGGAGTAAAGGAGTCAGGTGTCATAGCAGCGTTAGCAGTTAAGATTGAAACACAGAAGTACAGGTAAGAACCAGGTCAAGAACCAAACCAAAGATACAGAAGAATGACAAAGAAAATAGAGGTTCGATTCTGACACTAGGCATCTGGCACCGTCTCTCTGAATGAATGACTTAACATGCAGTCTATCAATAAAACAATGTTAGTCAATTAATACATCTATCGCCAATGAGTACTGTAATAAGTATGTATTGTATAAGAATAGATCTACTGTAAGTACAAACTAACAACAGTGAGTGATATACAACTGTAGTTTTATTTCGTAAAATCTCCACCAGATGGTTCTGATCCAGTTTCTTAAGTGTACAATGTAGACTCTATTGCACAACAAAGTGCACTGTGTTGGATTATTTATCTCAAGCAAGTTTCAAGTCTTTGCTGTCTGCAAGTTGATTTACAGTATAGTTAATTTTCTGTACTGAAATGAATGATCCCTCAGTAATCAAACACACAATGGTATGCTTTTGAAAATGTTCTGCAATAATGTCAAGACTACTACTACCTGCATACACAATGAAGGTAGCAGGTGTATAGGCTTTAAATTACAAATGCTACTAAAACACGCTTGATTATAAGCATGTTGTCAACACAGAATTGATCTGTAGGTAATAGTTTCTCTGCATAGTAACTGTAGTCCCAGGTTTTCAGAGGGTGGCATACAAGTTTATTTTTCCGGTTTATTGACACCTTCACATGTTTTCAGTTCAAAACTGCTGACGAGCCAATCAAATGAAGCAATGGGAAAATGAATCCAAACAGGTATGCCACCTTCTGGAAACCTGGGACAGTTGTACACAGAGCCAGCCATTGAGATAGAGTTGCATCATGTCCTGGGACAGTTATACCCAGAGCCTTTGAGATAGAGTTGCATCATGTCCGTTTATGGGCCAATTATTTTACAGCAATGGCGAATCATGTAGACTAAGAATATTCATATAATACTCAATATTATTTAAAGGAGCATTCAGTGATTTGGGTGATTTGGAAAACCACCCAGTCCGCCCCGGTAACAAAATGTGCACATGCACGCTCTACAGTGGGGGGGAAGTGCAACAGGCCAACAGCATGTGCACCAAGGCCCGCCCCCACTCGATCATGATTGGAGGAAGGCCCCTCTCATCCTGATTGGATGAAGGTTTTGCCACCCGCCACCAAAACTAGGGTTTTTTTTACCCCAGGGGCTCACTGGGGACAGGGAGGAACTCCTTATATGGTCAGCACACTCTATAGTAGGGAGGATTATCCAGAAGAAAAAAAATAAGTGATATTTGAATTAAGTCAAATCACTGAATATACCTTTAATATGAGTATTACCAATTTGTAAAGTGTTTTTGGTGTGTTCAGAGTTAGAATGCGGAAGTAAAGCTTACCATTGGGAATCTGATAGTTCAAAACACTAGCCCAGAGTATAGTTCCAAACACTAGCCCAGAGTATAGTTCCAAACATTAGCCCAGAGTCTAGTTCCAAACACTAGCCCAGAGTATAGTTCCAAACACTAGCCCAGAGTATAGTTCCAAACACTAGCCCAGAGTATAGTTCCAAACACTAGCCCAGAGTATAGTTCCAAACACTAGCCCAGAGTATAGTTCCAAACACTAGCCCAGAGTATAGTTCCAAACACTAGCCCAGAGTCTAGTTCCAAACACTAGCCCAGAGTATAGTTCCAAACACTAGCCCAGAGTATAGTTCCAAACACTAGCCCAGAGTATAGTTCCAAACACTAGCCCAGAGTATAGTTCCAAACACTAGCCCAGAGTATAGTTCCAAACATTGAATCTGATAGTTCCAAACACTAGCCCAGAGTATAGTTCCAAACACTAGCCCAGAGTATAGTTCCAAACATTGAATCTGATAGTTCCAAACACTAGCCCAGAGTATAGTTCCAAACATTGAATCTGATAGTTCCAAACACTAGCCCAGAGTATAGTTCCAAACACTAGCCCAGAGTATAGTTCCAAACACTAGCCCAGAGTATAGTTCCAAACACTAGCCCAGAGTATAGTTCCAAACATTGAATCTGATAGTTCCAAACACTAGCCCAGAGTATAGTTCCAAACACTAGCCCAGAGTATAGTTCCAAACACTAGCCCAGAGTATAGTTCCAAACACTAGCCCAGAGTATAGTTCCAAACACTAGCCCAGAGTATAGTTCCAAACACTAGCCCAGAGTATAGTTCCAAACACTAGCCCAGAGTATAGTTCCAAACACTAGCCCAGAGTATAGTTCCAAACACTAGCCCAGAGTATAGTTCCAAACACTAGCCCAGAGTATAGTTCCAAACATTGAATCCTCATAATCTGTGTTGATGAAGCACATGAACGGAGGTGTGTTTCTGAGCCCTCGTTGATGCAACCCTTTCTATCCCACTGGCTGTGGGTAATAGTTATACAGGACTTGGATGGTGTTCTACATACAACCCCCATTAAACAAAGCTAAATAAAGCTTCTTCTATCATGTGTCATGTCCCTTCAACAATCTTGTTTTTGCTGTGTACTTCAAATTTCATTCATGTAAAAGATATACAATGGTATAGGAATTACATTTTCAATTTACAATAGCACAATTGTTTTGTTTGTAGGTTTCAGATATAAAATAAAATAACTGCATTTAAATTACTGACTTTGTAGCTCACAAAAGTGCAAAGTCAAAAGCACATTTATTATAGCTAATTGCCTTTACAACCAAGATACACATCAAAATCACTTTGCTTTTGGTCAGCATCAAACCGAGTCAGACCTAAAGTTGATTCAGTATTAAAAAGTTAGTCATAATTAACTAACGTAAAATATCACTATTACCACAAAGCCAGGCTCACAGCAAAAGGCTAAATGCTGTTCATTTGAAAGAACATGAAAACTGGACTCAAGACATACCTGCTTTATCAACAGGGTTATATTCTACATCAATGTAAATGCCAAACATTCAATTAACTTGCAAAGTGCATTCATAGCTTTCATACCATTGTACTACGTATGTGGAGCAGCATCCTTCATCTTTCAGAATAAAAGTGCTATTCATATATAGCATGTCATGAGTTGTAACCCAGACAATTACGCTTGATAATGCAACCCAGCAATAACTTTGGCATGTTTTATTAGTTGAAATATATTCAAAGATATTGACAATACTACCAATATAGTGTAAAGCAGACATGTGGCAATTGAGTGAGGAAATAGCACTTAGATCATAGTGCACAGCGTACAACACATACCTTTTGTTTTGTTTTTTTACAATGCAAGTAATTCACCGTTTACTTTTACAGATAACCTTATATATGTACACATGACTGTACAGAGAGGACACCATGCTAACAGCTGCACACAGGGTATCTGTGCACTTAAACATACTGTAGCATGTAAATGTCCCTGGAAATAAACTACTGTACCCATAATAATTAGTACATACCAATGGGCTACTCCCAGTGACACACAGTGTCACAAACATTATAGCATTGATTTCCCCCCCCCCCCCTTTAAATAAAATGATCATACTATACATTTCATATTTTTTACAATCAAGTTATAGATACAATTTGTATCAACAAGCAAAAGTCAATTCTAGACATTTGTGGCTTAGTTGTTTGCGGCACTTCAACGGTTAAAATGGGGAATATGAGCCACGGTCCCTGCTTTCATTTCGACCTTTAAAAAGAGGACAAATGCAGTATATAAAACGTGATAACACTGTCTATGACCCAGGTGAGATCACAATGCTTTTCTTTTGTAGTCTAAAGTAATTAAAGTCATTTGTGCAAAAGTGAACAAGTCTGTGGGCAGGACTTGGTGTTAACTGTGCACTAAGCATTTAATTTGGTTAGTACTAGAGAAAAACCTTTGCTACCAGAAGAAAATGGTCAGTGTTACGTCTGTGATTAATGAGTAGCTGGAGTTGGTTACTTTTTGCCGTTCTTGTGTCTTTATTTAAATGCAAATAGCCACCAAATATGGCCTTACACACATTTGCAAATCAGATGCTTCAATTATTGTACAATGATTACCAAAGAGTCAAAACTGGCACTCTGATTTCACCAATGCAATAGACTGCTCCTAATGGTTATCACTTGGGGGAAACAAGTATAAATATCCTCAAAAAATAAATATGTTCACTGAATAGAAGTCTATTTCAGTATAGGTCATCTGAATCAGCAACCATCTTGAATGTGTGTGTGTGTGTGTGTGTGTGTGTGTGTGTGTGTGTGTGTGTGTGTGTGAGAGAGTATGTGTGTGTACCACACTGTACATATGATATACTATATTTTATAAATTACACTGTAGCCTATATTCTTTTCTTTTTTCCATTGTGTTTCTTTAGCAGTCATTTAAAGTTCAACATTCTCAAGAGAATGCAGTGTTAAAAAAATATGGCACGCAAACTTTAAGTCAAATGTCAGAAACAACCTTGACAGCAGTCTTGCAAACCGATTGTTTCACAGGAAGAAACATTTAGGCAGTTTTCTGTAACTTCTCATGAAGACGAGGCCCAATGTGTCCTTGTCTTATTTCATGAAAAACAATGTCAGCTATGCCCAGCTATGGGCAAAAAAAATGACATTCAAATCACATACATAGTTGAATTCTCTTTACATGCGTTATTTGACATTGGTTGTCCTCCAACCATAAAAGGAAAGATACATTTTTTACAAAAACACCCAATGAGACCCAGGCCAGTCTTAAAAGGTAAAACCACACTCAGTTTAAAAGTGTTTCCCCTATAGATATTCGATGTTACATCATCAAGATGTGGTTGGGCCCTGTGCTGCTCCATCGACAATAAACAACAGCCGTTGCAGAATGAGTCTACGCATTTACAACAGTGTCATTTCCACTTTAAAGTAGCTCAACCGGATCCTTACTTTGCTTAACCGTTAACGATCGCCTAGTAATTTTTGGCAGTTGATTCTCAATGGAGCTATACAAAGTAGTAAGTACAGTATATGGGTATGATATGACAGATATTAAACAGGGCTAAATGTCTCCGTTACATTTCTGGCAATACAAGGCATTTGTGTTCAGTAATATAATATACCTCAACTGTTTTAGGGGATAGGAATACCTGAGTCCTGAGTCCTGTGGTATTACCCTTTAAATGCAAAATGACAATTTAACCTGGCATGGCCACTTTTACATGGTGCAACCTTGATGCACCAAGTAAAGCCACTCCAATAGTCTTTATATACTCAATCTCAAAGTTCAGGGCAAGTACATACACACAAAGCATGTCCAAGTTACAATTATCAACTTAAATGTACTACATATAGGATTTTTACTAAATATATACTGCCAAATCAGAGGTGTCTATAGCTGGTAATTTCTGGTTTCCGACTGATATAGTCAGAAAACTGAGATCCCCTGGGACTCTGGGAGGATATCCTGTATTCTTTTATTTTCAAATTTACTACATATATATTGAAAAACAAAGTATTTGTATTAGGCTACCATATTTAACACATCCCAGGTCTTAGGGTTAGCTTAACTAGGAATCTAGCAACTTGTCTGTCAAACTATACTAATGTCCCACTTGTATATAAAAATATAGCACATACTGTCGATTTTAATGGTGATCATTAATGTGCCTTTAGGCAACCAGACTACTGTTATTGCACCTATTTATTATTAGTGTCAAAACAACTGGTGTCATCGGGAAACATGTGCTTGTATTTTTCTTCCAATATTCTTTACACCTTTTGAGATATTTACGTTTTAAACTTAATATTGTCCACAACCTCCGTCGCACCCTATTGGACCTAAAATTCTGAAATGGTAGTTACCAAACTTTGGTAGGTTCAATGTCTCACCACTGAAAATACACCAATTGGCCTCATGTTGGTGCTAAAACGACAATTTTTTATTTCAGAACTGCAAGTTGTAGAAACAACATAACTTCTTTCAAATTCAACTCAAATGTCTTATCAACCGCTGTACACCAAAAATCACTTTGCCTTCTGCCCATAGGCTGAGCAATAAATGAAAAAAAGTGCACTTCATTTGTATTAACAAATTTCTGCAGTTCTATACTATGTTGGCAAAATCCGGCCCTATAAGAAATCAGGCTCCAGCCAGATTATTTGAAACATCTTGGCACTTCACTCTCTCTCTCTCTTTAAAACCTGCTCAACCCATGAGATAATAACTGCAATATATTTAGTGTAAGTGGCTGTTACAACAATCTGTATTTGTGCAGAAAGTAATAACTAATTCCCCCTGTTTGTCGTAGAGCTGAGTATCACACAATGAAGCTTTAAAACGGTACCATTAAACACAGTACATGAAGCGCCTGTTTGAAACAAACATACCTGTATTACACTTCCGATAGTAGAAAGCATTATCAAAACTATATATATATATATATATATATATATATATATATAATTGAAATCCTAAATGTAGCATCTATAGTGAAATCAGCAAACCGACAACTGTAACTTTCCCGAACACTGATGCAAAGTTTCTACGTTAATCTGATCAATCTTCTGAATTTAAATGCAAGAGTTCTGTAGAATACTGACACTTGACAATTCTCTTTTTTTGGCATCATTTAGCAGCTTATAAATGTCTTTGAAATCATGGCTTATCGTGTGAATTATATGTACATAGATGTGTGCACAGGTATACAAGTCAAATCTCTTTTGGGCTTGTTATGTGCACTAAAAGTTCTACCAAAATAGTTTTGTGAAGTGAGACTGAGAAAATATATCTTTTTTTTTTTAGACACTGAGCTAGTGCTTTACATTTCAAAGGAGGAGGTTCAATGACAAAGATCTTCATTGAATTCCATTATAGACAATGATTAAAGCGTGAGGTCATTCAGATATAAGGCCATTAAATGTCAAAGTTCATGCTCTGAGGTATGCACTTACCTCCCACTGACTCGTCTCGGAAAAATCACTGCACAAAAAAGTCACAAATATTATTTACAGCAGTGGCAGACCTACGCAAATATATCTATAGTTAAAGTGTACCGGTAACACTTTAGAACTAATTCATAATACATTGATAATAACCTGAACAAGAGCTATGTAAAATATATATATACATTTTCATCCAGGTCAAATTTCAAAAGGTAAATGTAGTTTAGTTTAGTTAGTTGTGTGACAGAGGTGCCATGGCTGTAAGCTTGGGTCATGATGAAATTGAATACACATTGGCTTGATAAAAATGAAACACCGCACTATAGATTCTGTATTGATTTTGAGTATTGATTGTTTTCCCATTTGTATAGCAATGCCAAAACTGGCACATCATCTTGCATCTTCAAAATTACATGGATATTAGAAAAATGCATGAAACCTTATGTAAATGATTGTTAATGAATACATTACAGAGCAGCACTTGCTCAGGTTAGATATTATTAATGAGTTATGAATCCGGTTTAAAATCCCATTATCTTGTATCAAATGCACCACATTTAACAAGAATAGATTTTGTGTGTGAAATATCTAAGATTTCGACGTAATTTACTGAGGACAGTTTACTAATATGTTGACTTAATGATTTGAAATCACAATGCTCAGTGCCACTCACCAGACATAAAAAAGATCAACTCCTGAGGGCATGAGATGTTGTGCATACAGCCAACATCAAATAAGTGACTAAAGTTACCATATAGGTCCTTATCTAAATACCTCTGGCTTAAATAGCCAGAGTAGTAACAGGTGACATCTCATTATGTCTACCATTGAAATTATCGTACCATTCCTTCCTTGCTGGATCTCTGCATGTTTGAGATTCTGTTAATGGTTCAATGACACGACCTCAGCTTTGCAACAATTACAGCAGCAAGTTGCTGTGGGTCTGTCAAATGAGGGTTCTTCTCCATGACAGAATGTACAACATAAGCAGGAAAAATGTTGCAGAGGTTACGATATGTTTGATGCTGGTGTTCGGGGATGACGTGCCGTTCTTGATGTTCAGAAATGGATGCATTCTCCCATGGCGAGTTCCAAATTTGCTCCATTTTATCAGGCATGCTACGGACCATCACCCTTTCGCAACATGGCATCAGGCTGTTACTAAGTAGGTACGAGTGATATCCATAGGATTCATTGGCTCCACATGGCAGAGGGTCCCAACTTGCATGTTGCTCGCGGCACAGTGGCGGTCGCCTCTGTTTCATAGGGTTGCTCTCGTATAATCTTGAATCTGATATGCTGTCCATGCGTGTCATGCCAAGAGAGCGTGTAGGCTGTGAGGATAAAGGTGGAAGGACATTCTGTGTTAAGGGATAGTCTCCAGGGCAGCTGGACCTCGCTCCTACTGCAATGTGCTGGATATGTGGTGCAAGATGAGCTATAGACTGTTTACGTAGGCCCTGCTTAGGTTCCTCAGGTCCATAACTCTGAACACTTGCCAGTGCTTCACGATGAAATCCACGGGAGAAAGCTTGAATCCTTGCCTGTGCAGAAGATTGCTGCTGCCCCTTAATGCTCTCCTCTAGGCTACTGTCCATACTGTACTGATCTCCATAAGAGGAAAATGGGTCACTGTTTGATTGGCTGAGGCAAGCTTCATGGCAACGGCTAGGATTTCTGTGATACACACCATGCTCGTGCTCCATGCTACAGAAACTGTCAACATGCATGCTGCTCGTGCTCATATTTGAAAAGTCACTATGGAGAGAGTAATATCCATGGTCACTAACTTGGGAGTCATACTTGGGAAACTGTTCATTGTACGTGATAGAGGCGCCATGGCTGTTGGTAACTAAAATGGGTGGGTAATGTACACTGGACATGTGCTCCAGAGAATTCTGTATGAATTGCATTGATCCTGGCACCGGGCTGCTGGCTGATCTAGTATTCAAGGCCCCCGCTGCATGGCTCTTGCTAGGCTGCATGGTGGGCACACTGAGAGCTGACACAAGGGAAGGCACAAAATTTGTCTCAGGCTTCCTACCAGATGGTGCCTCTTCTGGCTCACAGACCACTGAGCGAATGCTGGGGTCAGACTGACGTTTGGGTGGCACACGTTTAGCCTCAGAGCTGCTTACACCCGCTTGGCCAGCACCACACTTGGCCAAAGCCCCTTCACTCATCGTCTTCACTGCAGACAACTTAGCAAAGGCCCGCAGTTCATCAGCCACAGAGCGCTGAGGCTGGTTCACACGCTCTGGATGGTAGTACTTACACTTGTGTCCATATGTGCACTTTTTCCCTGTTTAAAAGGAAAAGAGTCAAACTAATAGTTACCCAAAGTACCAAATAGTTATACTGACAAATAGCAGGTTATTTAATTAACTTACCATAGGGGCAGGGTTGTTTTTTGTGCTCTGGCACAACGGGACGTTTACGGAGGAAATTCTCTAAGCTTGGGCCATGTCTTCCTAAAGGATCATCAGGGGGCATGAACCTAGAAGACAAAGAGTTTTACTTGTCATTTAAATGCCAGCTTCTTAATGTCAACCCTGCCACACAAATCTCAAACAATTTGTTATAATTTTAAGAGTGACGCTGCCTTGAACATAATGGACTATGATTGCTTACTTGTCATTGACAAATGAGTACATAAGTAGGCGCTCCTCAATGAATTTCTTCCACTCCGGTTTCTCATTTTGCAAGTCCCTGTAGTTGTCATTTGATACAATAATTCCATCAGAATCATAAGCCAGCTTCACTATGAAGCGATCATCATAGCAAACCACTCTCCTTCCCTGAACTCTTCGAGATGGGGTGAACACCAGAATCTTTTCTTTTTCCAACTTGCGTAAAATGTCTTGATCTGTAAGAGATGTTTCAACAGGTTTAATACATCAGTCGTATGTGTAGTCATGGGACACAGATCACGGGGCTCAGTCAATCAATTCAGATTTCAAATAATAAACATCTATTTATTTAACCAATCCCTTGTTTATCCATTGAACATATTCATGTACCGCTGGCTTTACATACTGCATATGCACGTGAGTGTCATGGTTTATAACCAGGGGTGCACACAACTGGGAGTCAAAATGCATGCTGTGATTAATTTTATGTCTCTTATTTTACCCCCTTTTAAGTTGTTTATTAATTATTTCTGTGAACGTAACCATGTGATCCCTTTCTTTGTATCTTAGTTATGTACTCAACCTATTGGTTTTATACCTGTATATAATTTATGTTGTTTGTATGTCTGGCCTCGTGGGGAAAGATGGTGGGTGGGTGGGGAGGATTGGGAAAGGAGTTGTGGGAGAAAATATAAAAACAAAGAGTTGTATTTTCTTTCTGTGAAACTTGCATAATATGATGTCATACTCTTTGAATACAATTTGTTTAAAAAGAAGGGAAAAAATGCATGCTGTGCGGCAGATCAAACGCATGGAGTGGCTTTTGCGTACCAAAAGCTGGGGCCGCTGGGACAGGAATTTACTTCATGAGAATCCTGGCTGTATGCAACATTCCGGTGCATACAGTCAGGCACCCTGGAAGAAGCAAGCCCCATTACGAGCTCTTGTGTCGCATACTAATGTCTATCTATGTCCTGTAAATAAGACTAGTGTTGACTAATCATTACAAGTGGATCTTATTTTTTATTTTTATTTTTTTTAACTACATTTTTATCCCTCGATTTTGTAACCCATTTTTTCACCCCTGTGTCAATTATCTAATGTGATCCTGGGCTCTCTACACACCCTCCGCCAACCTAGTCCCCATATATGGGGGACATGGGGAGAGCAACGGACTTGAACTCATGCTTCCTTCCTGCCTGAGTGTCCAAGTTGCTCCTTTACACGTGACAGGGGGGAGTCCCTGGTTGGACGTAGCGCGTGGAAGGAACACGTTATTCCAACCAGTTCCTTTTCCCCCTCCATCAGGCGCCCTGGCTGGCCAGGGGGAGGCAGTTTGTTTAGAGACCAGGATTACTGCATGTTTTTGTGAGGGTACCGTGGCTCTTATTTTGAAGAGGAAGTCAGTTTCGCTGGTTGCAGGAAGCAGAAGCACTGCATTTCTTTAATAAAAACAACTTTGCTTTACTACCTGTGATAGGGGCATCGGGCCTTGACTGCTCCTTCCTCCAGGCTGGAACAAACACAGTGATGTCTCTGTGTCCTTTCTCCCTGAACCATTCAACAGCCAATTGTATACCACGGCAAGAGAACACTTCTTTGTTTCCATGGCTACAAAACAAAGCAACACAAAACCAACATGTAAATGGTCTACTTTAAAGTACATATAATGAGGATAAAAAAAAATAAGTGCACATCCATTTTCTTTTAAATGCAAGCGCTGAACTTCAAACTACAAAACTTAGGGACAGAATAAAAGTTTGCATACTGTGGGCTGTATTTTGCGTGTCTTAAGTACCAGGTCTTATTACTTAAATTAAGACCTGGAGGCGTGATCAATGCCATTTGGCTATTCTGAGTAGCCAAAGAGCATTGACCACGCCTCCAGGTCTTAAGTTAAGTAATAAGACCTGGTACTTAAGACACGCAAAATACAGCCCTACAGCTCCCTTTTGTATATTTATTTTTGGTACCACCCGAGTGGGGATGAGCGACGTTGCGAGCACACTGCTCTTCTTCAAACTACTTTAAAGAACATACATCAACACAATACCAACTGGTAATGGTCTACTGAAAAGAATATGTGTTAAAAGGAAGTGTCAAACAGCCGCCTAATCCAATACATTCTGACTGAAGTAAAGAAGTATGATTGTGCATAATGTTAGTGTCTTACCTCATCGCCACATTTGACGCATCAACGACGATGGGCCTGAGGTTATCAAAAACATCCACCGATTCTTCTTCCAGGGATGCTTCTGGACTAACTACCTCTTTAACAGAGGGGGTCCAAGTGGATGTTGTGGCTGTACTGATGCTGGCTTGAACTTCAGGCTCTATCTTGTTACCAAGCCTCACCAACTCAGCAAGAATATCATTAATGAGAGCAGCAGCCCCCAGCTTGTGAAGCACAGCCTCTACCTGTTCCCCTGAGTATCCCAACTTCAAGGCAAAGTCCATTTTGGTTTGGTAGTCCCGTTCGCTAGCATGCTTGATCCCCGGCGGTCCATCATTTGTATCATCAACACGGAACTCATGCACAGTGCTACCCTGGCTCTGGGAGAAGCTGGGCCGGTCTAGGCATGGAGAGCGACAGAGCTGTCGGTGAGGTTTCGTGGCAACAAAGGGCTCCCCCCTCCTGTAGCCGCTGTTGCTCACCTGCAGCTGCTGTTGTGCCTGCTCTTCCGACTCGCTATCCGAGCTACTGTCATCCTCAGAGTCGCCACAGCCATGCTGGGCCTCACTTGAGTCAATGGCCTCCTCCCTGCATGGGGGTTTTTCCATTTTGAGCCTCTCCACAATGGACCATGTTGACATCACGTTTGCATAGCCACCTGAGATTTCCACCACATGATTTTTTCAACTCCACAGCAGCCCAGGTGTCATGTTCAGTTGTTGACTTCAGCACTACAAGCGGTCTGTGTAGGGTCAAAGTGATATGGTCTCTCCTCTGTGAGCGGACGGATTCAAAACACTACGTAAACCTGAAAGTACAAAACACAGAAGTACTAATTAGCAATGTAGACCCGCACTCAAAGCAAACATTTTTATTTGTTATGGTTTCATTAAACTAGAAAAGATAATGTAATGGAAATCTGTTGCATTCAGTTACAACATGCACTAATCCTTTCAAACATGCAACAGAACAGATCACAATGTTGCTGCACAATGGCAAGATTGTGGATTAAAAGGAACCTTGATTACGGGCCAGCCAGTGGTTACAATGGCGGGGTGGGGGTCCGTGGAGCACCTAGCACTTGCCTCAAAATGCATCAATAATAGGCTATGATCTATCTTCAAACGGGTAAGGACTTAATAATATAGAGGAAATCTTGAAAAAACAAGAAGGTGGCCGCACACGCCAATAGCCAGAGTGCCAATATTTTATTAGGACAGCAGGTAAGACAAAAATGAATCCAACGTTTCGGCGGTTAAGCCTTCATCAGGGCATTCCCTGATGAAGGCTTAACCGCCGAAACGTTGGATTCTATAGTTTTCTCCCGTGTGCCGACACCGCCACAAGGACTTTGGTGTGCGTATAGCTTTTTGTACAAAGGACTTAATAATAATCATAATTATAATAATAATAATAAGGGAAAGAAGTTCAGTCACACGAGGGACTCGAAAGGGCGAGGTCACGTGCACACATCCGCCTCGTTGACGGCAGACTGCTGGGTGAGCGCTGGCGCTTTGGCATGGAGGGTCAGATCAACATGGAATGAATTCTGTATTGGCTATATAAGGAGCATGTGACGAATCACGAATGTCCCGGGCAAGTGGTCACCTGCCTCAAAATGCATAGCCTATCAATAATAAGCTTTGATCTCTCTTTGAACGGTAAGGACTTAATAATAATAATAATATAGCTTCCCTTCTGTGTAATGCACGTTGCCTAAATGTGCGATTAAACCCACTACCTCAGTATTATTTAATAAGCACACTGTTCTCAATGGTGCATTATGTATGAAGAGAGCTACCACATGTTCCTATTTAATGTTAATCGGTGTGTGTCATGACTTGATTGTTTACTGGGCGGGGCAATTAAGTGACTATGACCTGAGAAGTACAACATGACCTGTACTACTTGCCCGATGGGCAAGTGCCTCTGAGACCAGACTCAGTACATCTCAAAATACATTGGCTACATACGACCTATCTATTCAATCTAGTACCCACAAGTCCCACACTGTACATCATTTGGTGTTCATATATTCAAACCGGTAAGGACTCCTCACTTTTTATCTTCACTTTTTAAGACCTCAGCCAATCGAATCATTGCTATGGGGTACACATGCACACACAAAGCTGGCCATAGGAGGGGCTTGCGCCCCTCAAAAAAGCTATATGCATACAGTAATAAGCCATAGAAACACAGACCGAACTTGAGAGAAAGAAGATCAAACAATTAACAAATTAGTCCTTTAAATAGCTGATTGGAGACTGTAATTGATGTCACTTCTTTTCTTACGCTGATTGGCTGAAGAAGGGGTTGTCTGTCAACTCTATAGAGCGTCGCAGTCCCGCCCCCTATCCTGGACCAGGAAATGATTCTCCGTTCATTTTCCTCATAGACATTTCAGAAAGTAATTATTTAAAGACGTTTACGCCGCGGACAAAGCCAACTCGAGTCGTGACAAATCATGACAACAAACACAATTTTTTGGGCCGAACAAATAATTAGAAAGAAGAAAAAAACGGGAGGTTACAACACTTTTTTTGTTGTTTTTCTTCTTTGTAATTATTTGTTTGGTCCAAAATATTGTTTGTGTTGTCATGAGTTGTCACGACTCGAGTTGGCTTTGTCCGCGGTGTAACCGTCTTTAAATAAATACTTTATGAAATGTCTATGGGAAAAATGCATTGGGATTCATTTCCTGGTCCATGGTAGGGGGCGGGACTGCGACGCTCTATACTCCCGCAGCCAACCATGCATTAGCAGGGTCCAGACTCCACACAAATTAATGGAAATGCGGTTTCAAGGGGGAGTGGTTAACCAGGCTACGAAAATGGATAGTGTGGATCAGAGGTTCCCAAACTGTGGTGCGTGCAGTGACCCCTTGTGGTGCACGAATGCCTCCTAGATGGTGCGTGGCATGAAAAGGGTAATGCATGGCTGTTTTATCGTCTTATTTAGCAGCACAAACGGCAAAATCCGGTAAACCACTGTTGTAAGGAGATGTATAGAGCAGCTGCGGGAGTATACAGCAGCTGCATGTCTCTCGATGCAGTGACATTCTGTGATTATTTGCCATAATCATATTAAAAAATGTTTCATTTTGGGCCAAATACAACGAGACTTTGCGCTGGGGGGTGCGTCAGCTATAGGTCAGGGGGTGCACAGCCAATAAAGTATGGGGACCGCTGGTGTGGATGATATACTTTATCAATCCTATCTATACAATCATATCATTGGGAAATCATTGGGAGATCTAAAGGTCAAAAGGTCCTTTGACGAATGACTGTGAGCTTTAGTTCTTGACCGTTTCCCATGACCCTCTACCATATTGCCGAATTTCGTGGAAAACTGCCAGAACTGCAAAAAATGGCGGAATCACAAAAAAACATTACAAAAACAACAAGGGGTCTGTGCTCCTTCGGGCTTGACCCCTAATAATAATCAGACTACCTACTCTGTGGGATTTTAATTTGTGCATATATATGTAAACATTTGTAATAAAACTTCTGTGACTAGGATTCATCATTGGGAAAACCAAGCTCTACTTTCCCCCAGCCTGCAAGTAAAATACAACCATTCTAGCTTCAAGAGGCTCAGCCCATTACATGCGTTGCCTAGCAACACAGCCCTGTCATCAGCTAACTCCCTTTTACCAGTCACGACTAACACAAACAGCTCATCATCTCTCTAGGCAGCCAGTAAATGCAGAACATTTTGGCCTACAGTGGAACTCCACACTAAAAGTCTGGAGCCAGCAATCATGCAAACCAAAATTTGCCTCATTTTGGCTACCGATGGTGGTACTGACCAGCGCATGTGCGCACGCACGGTGCATGCACACACGCCGTGCGCACACACACACACACACACACGCACACGCACACGCACACGCACACGCACACACTTCCTAAGAAGACAGACACACGTTCCATTTCCTAAGAAGACAGACATGACATTCTTTATAAATCGAAAGGTCTTGACAGCACCATGGCATATACAATAGCATAAGCTTCTGCCATGTTCAGGTTACATGACACATCTATGAAGAACGGCTAGTCCAATCGTTTTCCCTCCACCTCCACATTCACATGCTTAGACATAGCAAGGCCTCAACACTATCTTTCCACATGCACAGGCTGCACGTGCAGGTCTGTTTCATAGCAACAAGTGAAGCAGGTCCCTTAAGCCCCCCTTGTACAGCTGCCCCCCCCGGTCTGCTGGACAAGGGATAAAGTGACCAATTCTTATTTTTCTTTTGCTAACTAACAATTTAAAATTAGACAAACGGCTAGCCTGTTGGGCTGTTGAAGCAGTTAATGAGAGTGGTTGATAAGCAGTTAATGAGAGTGAACAACAGAGAATGTGTTGTGCAGGTCTTTTTTGTGTACTAAGTGTGTGTAAAGAACAATTTGTTATACGAGATGAGAGACGAGCATATCGGCTATATAGCTTCAATGAAATTGAAGACAAGAACAGTGTTCTAAGGCTTTATCTAAGTCACTCATCTAGGCTGGGATTTAACCATTTGCTTAATTGATTGTTCTTATTTACCCAGGGAAAGCTGCCGTGCACAGATTCTCATTTTCAGAAAACACTACAGACCGACAGTACAACCTGGGAGCTGACCAGCACACTGAGCACACCCCACCCAGTGTCTTATAGCCTACTGCTGGGCACTGAGCAGCTCCACTGTCTGGAGCAGTTAAGGGCTCAGTGCCTTGCTCAAGGGCACTTCAGCAGTGTTGGGTGGAAGGTACGCGGTGGCCATTCACTTCCCCAACCCCACCCAGATATCTCCAGCCGGTCCGGGGAATCAAACCTTTCAGCTAACAAGGGCGCTCCTCTAACATTTAAGCCACCTCTGCCCCCAATAAAAAATAAATTGTTAAAATGTGCTTAATTTGTAGCTAGAAACCCCAAAACATAATGAGAACTTATTGTTTATACAAAGCCATCATCGTGAATACTTTTCCTGATGATGCCAAGATGTTGTGTCTGTCCATATATTTTCAGAGTTTACTTTAGTGTTTAACTGTGTAAATAAACCTGTGGTCCATTTACACACTACACTGTATGTATCGCTGTTCCCAACTGGCACAAGCTTATCGTAGGTGGATTCACTATAACCTACCAGACCTACTATAACCTATCAGGAGAGAGATGTGCCTCATACTGTTTTTTATTTAATTACTTTTAGTGGCTGGATGGGAACCGCAAGGTTGCCAGTTCGAACCCGGGCTGCCCCAGAGTTGTTGGTGCCTTGCATGGTTACCCATTCGCATGGGTGAATGTAATGCATAATCTATGTAAAGAGTCTTGTTAAAGGCGCTATATAAATGCACCATTTACCAACATATGTATTGCCAATTTGCCTATACACACATGTATTAACCAATAATACACAAGAGTGTTATACTGTGTGATATTGGTGTGCTGCGATTGTAACTTAGCATAAGGCTGAGTGCAATACATTAGCACACCAGTGTCAATATCTCACAGAATAGCATTCCAGAGTCCCTCTAATGTATTATTATGACAATACTGCAGTTTCAACAATATTTATTCCATTAAAAGGCCAAATCTACAGGTGGCTCACAACTCCTGTAGATCTGCTATTTTCTGTGAATGTTCCCACCACAATAGGGATGCCAGGGTTCAGGTAGTCTCGTGTTGCCAGACTGTTGCCTCTCGCAACTTTCAAATGTCTCCATCATACAGCCTGGAACAACGGAAGAGCTATCATGAGTAAAGCGGAAGTGGAGCCTCCTCCCCACTTCTGTTTCATCTTTACAGTCGCAAATTTATACAAATTTATCCTAAAATAAATAGAAATCATCTAAGCATACTGTATATAGCTTACGGCTTATACAAAAAATAAACTCTAAAGATAATGTTACATATATATAATATGTAAATATATATTTATATATTGAGTACTCGGATTTCGGAAGGTGTAGTTCCAGACTCTATAGCATTCAGAGATTGTGGAATAGTTGTCCGGCTAGTTGTCTGGTTCAGGTGATGATTAATGTAAAAAAAAAAAAAAAAAAAAGGGGGTATACCAATTTCATCCAATCAGGAGAGACCTCTGACCTCATACAGGAACAGGATTCAGGATAAATAAGTGAAATTTGGAGTGATAAAACAAACAATTAGGCTATATGAGAATTCACCACTATAGCCAAGAATACACAGACTAACTCGACACACACACACACACCTGAAACAGTAGTCCCCAGGTTGAGTATAGTGGTCCCTGCCTCGTGTTACAATCAATTGAAACACCCTGCTATGACTGAAGTATTCCACAAAAATACCTTTAAATGGCAGTGCAAATTCCTTCCCTAGTCTATTACATGTCTATTACATTACACGTGTCTGATTGGGACTTGTGGTGGACTGTATAAGACAGCATCTTCAGACGTTTCTTAATCTCCTTCAAAAGGTACAATCGGCCACTAGAATTGGGCAATATATTGAAGTGACATGAATGAACATCTATTCTGTACGCCCGGGGTGACTGGGTTTTCCTGGTGTTTTGAGGCGAGCCTTCCAGTATTCCAATAGAATATTGTTCGGTGTATAAAAGTGAAGTAGTTTACTGAAGAACCCTAACAAACAGACCAAACGTTGAAGAAATGTACGTTTGTCAGAGATTTGTCTCAAAAACACGCTTTAATGCTAAACGTACGTGTTTTAGTTTTGAGAATGATTGGGTACAACAAGTGAAACCCAGCAGAAAGATGAATGTACCGTTATTATCAAAGCCATGGAGTCAGCCCTTTATGATTCATACGTAACCTTACAAACTGCATGACTGCGCAATTGAACCCGGCCCGTCCCCGATTTAACATTTTTGCCCCCCAGTCCATTAAAATTCGATGGACACGAAATTGGCTGACGGAGATTCAGACTATATATCACAACAGCAGCGTGATAAGTTCATGATGCTGGGCATCACACAAAAACCTGCCATAACCTGCAAGTGATGTCAGCAGCATCATCATCAACCCAATAGGGCTAATGCACTTTTTCCCCCCGATATCCTTGCGATATTTGACACATTTGTGGGATGTGTTGTGACCATTAGATAATTGTCTTTACATCGATATATAGGCCCTGGCTGGACATAACACCTAGCAAACGTTAGCTAGCCATCAGTTAAGCAAATAAATGATCCTTCCTACAATCCTACATCTGTGTTCTCTTTGAATCACAGCCGTACATGTTAGTCAGTGCGCCTAAACCAACCAGCTATTCAGGCCACTCCATCTACTAGAATAGTTAAGATGAGCTAGCCATTTAGCTATAAAGGCCAACTTAACAGCTGACTTTCGATATCCAAAAAGGTAACATTGACATTGATAATGTTATTTAGCTTTAACGTTGGCTAGTTAGCCCTGTGCTAACATTATCGGCAATCTCTGTGAGACTGTGACTTAAACTTAAGTTAAAGTGTGCCCTTGCTTTCAGTTCCCTACAAATGGCAAAACGGGTGATTCTTTCTAAACCTGGTCACCTAGAACGCGTATAATTCCAAAGCACACTTGTGATTTGTAATAACGGTGCGGAATCTGCGGATCCTACCTTGTTGCTGTCATCGTGCTTCCCCTCCGCGACAAACGTTACACTGCTGCCATTTGTGCTGCTGTCGCAGTTTGACCGGGGTTGCCAGATAATAGGATAGAAAAGCGCAACCTAAAGCTCCCGAAATAAATGCTCAAAACAATTTGATCCCAGAACTTGGGGTTTCCCTGGGCTGGCTGCGTGAATATAATACGAGTGACTGTGTAGCCAACATCATTGTACTATCAGTAATATACAGTGGAGAGAAAAAGAAAATAAACAATTGGGGACCGTTACACAAGATTTTCAAGCGTGGCTGACTTAAACTATATTAGGTCTATATCCATCTCCAACATTGGAGAATGGGCTGGGCAACAAAATAAATATGGACACCCTAAAACCCCAAGTGCAGTCATTATCAAACTGTAAAAAGCCACATTTCTTCTGGGACTACTGACACTGGCCATTCAATCTCAGTCGAAATCAAATTCATTGGTATCAAATAAGTATATATTTGTTTCCCCATTTTAAAATGTTATATAGATATCATACATGGTGGATGATATATGGTCACTTGCTTCCAGATGTTAGACCATGAGCCATACATTACCTTTTTAAGCCAGGTTGTAATTCAGTGTCCATTACACGTTTTCAGATAATAAACTTTACAAAAAGAGCATAGATTCAATTCCTCCATGAATTTTCATGCATTGGTGTAATTGGAGCTGAGCAGTGACGAACCATTGAACATTCAAATTCATAGTGTAAATGTAAATTCATAGTAGATGCAGCTGCTCAAATACAGGTCTATCGGTCCAGATCTGGGCATCTGGCAAAGTTCAAATTGTATTACGGATCGGATAAGTAATGCATTTTGAACTTGGCCATAGTCTAGGTCCCTAACCCATGTGTGTCCTGAAAATAAAAAGGTTTGCAATTTGCATACATTTGTCATGTGATGTTTATTTTAATGTAAGGCAGCCCTCTACAGAGACAAAACTATATCTGATATCTTTCCCAAACAATTACCTAAACATGATGAGCATAATCTAGATACAATGGGTGGGTGGGGGAATTCCATCAAAACAATCATGTAAAATGATACTGGCAGTACAAATTCAAAGACGTTCAGACAATTTCTCACTATAAAATAAAAGCACATCCTGATCTCACAACCAAACACAGGTCATTGTTCAGTTGTTGAGATGTTGAATTAAATGATAATTGATGCTTGGACAATATCAGAATACTTTGCCATCTGATAGATCAGTAGCAGGACAGGTAAACAAATATGAGGCACATGTAGAATGGTGCATTTCAGAAGCACTTTACGCATGCTTTTTCAAAATTATGGTGCATTTCTTTCCACATTTAGGTCCAAAAAATGCTTCCCAGGGCAAGGGGCCAATTTATACATATTTAAAAACACAACTACAAAAAAAGAAATATTTCTATTTAAATGAAACTGTAACCAAGCCGACACATCACCCATATTGGAAACAAGATGCATCAACAACACTAAACACCAACGCACTGTGGCATTTGGTATTGTGCGTAAACCTTGGCCAGCCCTGGGTGGCTGTGCAATGGAAAGCAGACTAATCAATACCAAAATAAACATAGCATAGCAGTAGCACTACCATCAATAACTGGATATTGAGGCTATGCAATTCTAGTGCAATTGGATATCTTAATGAGATGCAAACGGGAGCAGTTCAATAAGAACACAAAACACACTACTCACCTAAATACTTTCAAACTGACAATGAACCATATGTATGTGATCTGGGTGAGGCAAGCAAAGCAAATACAATTCATCCCTTTTCCATTTTCATACCATGGAGAGGCCCATTACACTTTATGCAGCATCATGGCACAGAAGCCTCTGCAATGTTTTCCATAGCCTGCCTATCGGTGTAAAAAATAAATTTGCTGTGCAAATGCAAGTAAAGTAACAAGACAATCATTTCATAGGTAAGATACAAGACACTCATCGGGACATCATAAAAGCTTAGATGAATGCCAACTTGAAGAATGAGCTCCCTTCAATTAACGGCTGCCTGCCTCTACAGTATTTAAGTTATTGTTGTAGGCCAGGGGCGCAACATATCCATAGGTTTTCCTGCTTGAAGTCAATTTCCTCTTCAGAAGCACCTCGATTTACAGCAGCCAATTGAGGCATTCCTTGGGCAACAGCCACTGGTCTATTTTTGCCATTATTGACTATATGACTGGGAGTTCATAGCAGCCGAGTAAAAAGTATCCTCGTCTCCAACATCCGATGCTGAAACCGCTGTCACCAACATATCTTCTCCCATAATATCAGAAAAAAGAAGGGAGTTGTGAGGTAAACAAGGATCTGCTTGCAGTGGAAGATGTCTGTTACAAAGCTCTGCACCCAATATTGTGCGTTTTATTTGGGTTTGACCGAGACCGTGCATTTGTTCTGCTATTTTTCCATCAGTTTTTGGTGGACTTAAAGTCCTTGCTGTCTCTGTCTGCCATGATAAAAGCATGCTGCTATCGTCTCTGATTTCAGAAGTCAACATGTGTCCATTGTTTCTATGATGTTGAGAGGATTCTCTTTTGGAAACTTTTTCGGTTTCAGGACAGGCGACAATAGCTGCACTGCTCCCTCTGTATTTGTCAGTGATCTTTAAATCCAGGCTCTCTGTGTCAAGAGATCTACTTCTCTTATCTAGACACAAGGGACTCATCGACTGATTGACTCTTGTAAGGCTAAGGTGGCGGGGGAGACTAGCAATGGCCCAAGTATTGCTGAAGAGACTCTGTTCATACAGGTCTAACATTTGATAGTCAGCAAATGCATCTTTTTGCAGGTAGCTCTCTTCAAACTGTTGATAGGGCGATGTAATGTCCTCTTCCATTTCCATTTGAAGTTGTTCATCATATTCACCCTCATTATGCATGTCGACTACATCAAAGGTGACAATAGAAGGTAAAGCCTGCAAATTCTGGGCAAAGGACGAATGCGTGTCCAAGCCATCCATGCTACCAGGTGAGCTACTCAACAACTGAGTGTGTTTAGTGTAGTCTACAAGGGCTTGTGAAAAGCAAACTGTCTGTCCATAATCCAAATCACAAGAAGTTTTGGAAGCATCATTATTTCTGTATAGTAGAGAGAGAGCCTGGTTTTCCTCTTTTCTCTCACAAAATGTTTCAGATGAGAAGGGATCAAAATGTAGGTCAGATGCACTCAATAATGATAGGTTGCCATGTCTTTTCTCACACTCAGCATTTATAGATCTCAATGTCTTTTCCACTGGGGCAGGCATATTTCTCTCTTCATCAAAGGCCTCTGGATTTATAGTATTTTTATTGAAAGAGGCTTGATGTGCTAAATTGTTGTTTAAGTTACTCTCTTGCAGACCTCTCGAGTATGGTGGCAACTCTTTGGATTGCTTACCCATGCTATACATTTCTGGAGCCAGAAAATCTTGTACTTCGTAGAGCTCAGCACCTATCATTTGTAAATGATGCGTCTTGGGCACAAAGGCAGAACCTTTCCCATCTACTGGTTCACCTAAATACTTGCATGGCTCTGGATTGGGCAGCTTTGATTGGTTGTCATAACATGGGCTGATGAGGCTGTCATCAGGCGCAAAAAGTTCATAGAGGGCATCACCACTGTAACTGTCTCTTGGTAATCTATCTGTTCTTATTCTGTCAACCTTTTCTTGTCCCTCCTCATCTGCTCCTGGAGTTGTTGAATCATAGTAACCTTCATCGCTATTTGGAACAGATTCTTGATGCTCACTCTGAGGAGTCAAAACATCAGCCATAGAAGATGTATCTGTGCCTGTGGCTCCAGATTGTAGTACACCGTTACTGCTCATTAAGTCCAAAAGATGAGAATCTGATAGTTCTTCAGTCAAACTTGCACTGCAGTCTTTGTTGAAAGTATAGCACATTTCCTCAGCAGCTGCATTTCCCCAAAGGTCAGGGAGGCTATCCCCACCAAAATCATCAGGAGAGGCCATTTCTTCACCCCCACCCTGGTAAGTGAGGTAACAAGATGTCCTTTTCCCGGCATTTCTGCTCCTTTCTCCTGAGACGGTGCTCTCTGCTATACTGTCATCATCTTGGTCTGCAATTATATCACCACAGCCAGTGAGTGAATCAAAACTCTTCAGCGAGGCAACCTCTCCGAAAATGAGGTTGAGTTGATCCGATGAGCCAATAGGATGTTGGCCCTTCAATTTAGGCTCTGGGGTCATTTGAAGTGATGGACAAGAATCACTGCGTGCTCTGCGACCCTCGTGTTTGTTGGAAACCTCTGCCATCATGGTCATCCCCTCCAATTGATCAACAAGCATCTGATCCTCAAGCAAAGACTTAAAACTTCCTTGCCTAACCGTAATATTCTCCAACATCACATCGACGTCAAAACATTCAGGGACAATATTTGCACCACATACGGCAATTGTAAAACCAGGCACATTGGGTTCAGACAAGCTGTCCAGGCACTCTGTGACATATTGGTTCATGTTGTCCTGGACAACAGGCGCCTCTTTGTTACAGAGATGAGAGGACATTGCAATCATTTCATTCTTTTCCAGTTCAACATTTCTATGGTGTTTATGATTCTTAAGGCTGTGAAATAGGCTCCTCAGTCCCTTTTTTTGCCGGTTGAGGGACAAAGACTTCTGATCTGCAGGCTGGTTAAATTCACTGTGGAACTTTGTGGAAGGCTCCTTCTGACTGTGATACTCAAAATTCCCAGCTGTAACAACTCTACTCTCCGGATTGTCATCTTGACCTGCCTTGCTAAGTCCATCATGTGTTTTGCTTTTGCCTATTCCTTTTTTTGAAGACCACTTGTTCCTGCCTCCAAATATAGAAGGTAAAATACAAATATTTTTACGGACTCCAAAAAACCTCAGAGCAGTCCTCCGAAACTTCCCAGGTGTTTGAGGCTTTGGAGTGGTGTGTAGCTCAAGCGGAAGCGCCTCATCAGTTTGGTCTGGACCACACACCGACAGCTGTTCACAGGCTGAAGCCAAGTGGTCGCAGTCATTTTCTAGCTTGTTTACTTTGTGAGAGGCCATGGTTACCAAATCTACAGTATGATGAACCAAAAAGAAGCCATCATATATATGTGAACATTCACAGCCAGATTGTACGATTGCAGCAGTCAAGATGTCCTCCAGGCCCCTTCACTGTAAGGCTTTCCTGAAAATTAAGACGAGATAATAAGAATTTTAAAAGAACATGCATTGAATGCTGGAACATTTCAGATGTTATGTCTACCAATCACATTGATAGTTAGTAAGGAGTGTGCCAAGTTTGTGCCACAAAAAGAACCTCAGCATGAGCATTTACATCTGATTTATACTTGCTATGTGCACCGCGGCTCACCTGAAAATAGCCGATCTACAATCTCCCAATGCATCATACTGTGACATGTTATGAGCTTGTTGATCTGCTATCTTCAGTGTGAGGCATGATGCACAACCAAGTACTGTATAACTCAGGCTTGAATTTAAGTAATAACATTGTTACTTAGGGATGATAAACTGAACTACAAGGAAATAAGTGAAAATGCCACCAACAAAACATACCATGTGTCTAGTTGCAAACTCAATTAATTAGAACGTCCTAGACTTCCATCACGTCCTAGACATGATGGAAGAGCAATTAAGACCAAATCTTAACATTATCTGAACAATTAAATCAGCCATATTTAATGGTAATGCCCCATTTCTCAGCAACATCATGTAACAGCAAGTCAAACAAGTCTTGCCCGGAATGTCTTTGGAATGGAACAAAATCTAAACACGCTTTTAAAAATCATGTTTTTTTGTTTTTACCATAGAATGTACTAATTTATTCTATTCTTGTTTGTTATCATTATTAATATTTGTTCCATGTTTCACTGTTTCCCTTTGAATTGTTTGCATTACATAGTGACCAGTCACCAGATTAGAATACAAAAGTCGACTCCAGTCCACACACAGCCATGTGGCCACTGTTCAGCACAACTTCTGGCAAGATTCTGTGACCAGTGAAATCGTATCTTGAAAATGTGCCTGCATAATATTAATACACTGGACTGGAGCAAAACACCAAATAGGCGGTTTAGAACAGCCTGGGGCTACATTCTTCCTTACACTGTCCTCTGCTAGGATAGACAACGCATCGGGCCCAAACTTTAATGTCCCACTTTTCTTTTTAAATAGGCCAAGAGAAGAGACACAAAACCTGCTGGCTAAAAATACGCCCTACCTGCGATTCATAAACTGTTGAAATACTGCGGTATTTTAACGCAAGACTATCAGAATAAAAGTGCTGGATGGTATTTTTAACTTATCGACCAAAATGCAGATGGATTTAGCGTCATTTACCCGACACCGAAGCTCAAGTTGGCTAAAGCCTTGGCTTTGTTTCTCCGTATAACAGCGTCGCGCGTTGAATTTTTCAGATCTGCAATTTTCGGTAACGGTGACAAAACTAGCGTTATTGCCTTTCAATCGACCCTCTTAGGCCCTAAACTGAACTCGAGCCCATACAATACAGTCCAATTGTTTCCAGCTATCTAGAAGTTGCTCGATAATAATCCCACACAGTGTGCGCTCGCGTAGTTTGCATAGACAGTTGTGTGGTCCTGCGATAAGATGTTTTGAGAGCTTGACTGCTAACCGTGGCTAAAACAACACGTATCTAGGCCAGGTTAGCTAACCCAGGTAAACGAGAAGAAACCACAACAAACTGCATTTAAATGTCACGCATGACGATCAGACTGGTGTGATTAAAAAAACCTACCAGCAGCACACAGCTTTTACTGCTCCCACCGAGTACTGATGGTAACAATGACTTGACTTCCAAACCTCTCCTTTCAGCAGTATCCATTGATGTTGTACCACCACAACTTATAGGCGCGTAATAGTGACGTAGTGTACCCCCCCAGCGCGCGCGCGCGCACACACACACACACACACACACACACACACACACACACACACACACGTTGTAGTTTAATGTCCCCCCACCTTAGTATTGCTGCTATTCTTCATTATTTCTGTGTTGAGGAGTCCTCAGCCCCCCCCCTTAAACAAACAAAACCCAACAACAACAAACGAACAAACTATAATAACACAACAACAAAATCTCTTGTGTTGACCTACTGGTATTTATAGGATGTAAAAAGAAAGCATTGAACACATAGTTGTAGCCTACAACTGTTGGTTGAATCCGTTTGAGAAATAACATTTTACTCTTGTAACTTACAGTATAATTATATTATTGACCCTATAGGTTATTATAGCCACAAATCTCAATTGTTGTTCATTGAAAAATATTAGATAACAAATCTGAAAACAGATAAGATAGTCCCCCCTTTAATGCCCACAATAGTTAACGTGCCCCTTATGACAACATTACGAATGGTTCCAATCTGAAAGCTTCTGAGCGGCTGAGCCTAAATGTAATAGTCATTAGTCATAGGCTTGGAGCAAGACAAATAGTCATACAAATGCCCTTTACCAAACATTTCAATCATAGTAAACTGTTCACCCAATAGCCGTCATGGTAGCAATTATAAAGTAAAGAGAGAACGAGAAAAAAACTATATATGACATTCAATCGAGTTTAAAATGTTCCATCATGTGGGAGGGGAATGTTTACACTTAGTAGCCTATTATTACAAATTAGTTACTTCTTTACAGACACATAATTAGCCTTATGTCTGTTGCTCCTTTCGTTTCATTTGGACTTAAACAAGAATCATACTTAAATTGGGCAAATAAATCTGAAACAGTTTTTTTTTGCAATGTCCTTTGCACACATAAAAAACAAACAAAAACAGTATAACATTGTGACACAGATTGTGATTAGGCAATATTTACAAGGATGCAGCTGTCAATCAAATTTGTCTTCTATCTTCTATAGAAACATAACATTAAGTATCAAATAGACTTTCAAAGTGCTTGAATGAGAGAATAAAAAAAGATCCCACCGATGAACCTTATTAGCCAATGCCTTTATTTCTCTCCTGTTGAAATGAAATGTACCTGATATTGTCATTGTGTATTTTCCTTGTATGATTTAAACGGACAATCAAACGATTGACGGACATCATTCCACTCCATCTTAGTGTTCTGCAGGGCCTGAGTCTTCTGCTCGTCCACCCGCACGTAATCCACTCTGTGCTCATCAGCCACAAGAGGCTTCTGTTAAACATTGAGAGGAACTTAGTTGGACTGAAGATCTTTTTTTTTTTTAAATAAAATACAATTTAAAAGAGGAAAATTATCCCAAAATGATTGTTAATTAATTAGGCTATGATCTGCTTTATCAATAGAGATTCTAGAGGTATTAGGCCTACTATTAGTTGTTAGTATGCATTTTTCCACTGCTGTTTGGATCCACTATCTTAAAGCATAATTTATTCTTAAATAACTATAGAAACACAGGACATTGCTGAAAATCAGTTATTTGTGGCGATTTACACGGTCTTATGTCGACTATAAATTAGGCTTACAGAGTCAGCAGCTGTAAGAAGCCAGCTGTTCAGCACAGTGCAGCAGACTTAAGTAAGTAAAAAGTAAGACAGTGCAACATTATTCTCTTGTAGTGTATTTATTCAGTGACATACCTTCTGTGTAGGAGAGGGGGATGCAGAATTGAAATCCAAGGACAGATAGTCGAGGTTTGATCTACAAGCCCAATACTGTCATAAAAGAGAAACCATGAACATAATAGTCAAAGTCATTGCTGTTGATAGGACCACATTTATAATTCAGGACAACAATGTATGCATTCTTAGTGAAATGTTGTAGTTAATTAATTAAATCACTGTGTAATTATGCCTTAACCATTATATTATCTGGATTTGTATTAAGAAAGTGATTTCAATCGCAGTGAAAATAACTTTACACTTGTGTTGCAGCTTGTGTCTTCGTCTTCATTATTTTCCCCATTCTCATCATGTCTTCTCTCAAGAAGTGAAAAGTTTGAATTGCTGGGATTAACACAATTTACAAACATGCAGGAAGAAAGAAATTAATTGAGATCAACAACTGCTGCCATTAAATAAATCATACAGTATCTGCCTTAACTGAGAAACTAATAAATATGTATGATTTATGAAAGCATTAAAGTAGGTTACGGTAACTGAACTTGATCTCGCATTTAAATGTCATTGGTTATTGTTCAATGTTATTCTTCGTTGATTTATTAACTGTATTTAATCTCACCTTGGATCAGTCATTGTGCTCAGAGGAGGATGGGTGGAACATTCTTTTATTGTAGCTAGGTCTCTCAAATCAAGGGGTGGGGGGCGAGCTAAGGTTCAAGGAAAGAATTCATATTGGACATGATCCTCTAATCTGTAACTTAAAATATTTTTTACATTTATTTTTGTTTGGTTTTCTACATAAATCCTTCTATGGTTATATATACATTATGTCACCATAGATGGATAGAATAAAATGTACCTGTTATTTACAATCTTGTATGATTACAAACGTTTACCCAAGATTGAATAAAGGCATAAATAACTTAAATTACTGTAGATGAGAAAGATAAGATTTTTTTTTCTTTTTGCATAGTTCTTGAAATCCAGACTGTTAAATAGTCTTACGAGGAGCCCCAGCCAAATATTGACTGGTGTAACATCTATAGGTACCTTTGTTTTGTGGCTTTCGCCTTTATTTTATATTTTTCATAGAGGCATAGACAGTAGTCTGACAGGAAATGGGGAGAGAGATGGGGGGGGGGGGGGGGGGGGGTGACATGCAACAAGTACACTGCCAGACTGGATTACCAGCCAAGGTGCTTGGCCCACCTATGGTACCTTGATTTGCCACAGAATATCATGAACTATTCCAAATATTAACCGTAAAGCTCGCTCTCACCTGTCCTCGGAGGCTTGAGGTGCCGGTTAACTGGAGGTGGCACTAGATCTCCAAACTGACACACACCAGAAGTAAGGCTGACAGGAGATTCAGCAGTGCAGTTTGTCTTGAGGAAGTTCATAGACATTGGGCTCATGGGGATGTAACCATCAAACTCTTTGCCAGTAACAAAGGCAGGTGGAGATGCCATGGGGATATACTGCAGGTCTTCTGCGTCATTTGGATTTGTAGTAGTATTTAAAGGCTGCTGAAAAGACAGTAGGTAAGAAAGTCATGGGTGGCTCTGTCATCAATGTAAACCATCTGTATCAATTATGTTGGACAATCAATAAACACAAGCCATTCATGACAAGAATATCCTACAACATTTTACTCACCAAATGAAGACTCAGCATATTGACCCTTGATGACTTGGCCTCAATGTCTCCTAAAACAAATATACATCATCAAAGATATTTCACTTTGATGTTTATGAAGCCTATTTGTAAGAAGACAGCCCCACAACCATTTTGAACTAACAGCATAACAGCACAGGATAAGATTCACTACTCATATCAGGCGAGTTGAATGAGAGCATGATTCATTTTCCCCAGTCTCCAGATCATGTGATTAGATTTCTCTGTGGAAAATGTGCTAAAGAAAACCTGAACTTGATTCTCAAAATGTCATAACATTTTACAGATGCTGCAAGTTTGCCAGTATAGTATATTAATCACAATGTTTTGTCACATTTCCTTCTATCATTTGTGCCAGACAGATTGGGGTCTGGGAGCCATAGAATGTTAATATACGTATATAGTCAATGTGTTGCTCTTCTGTTGACAATATTCAGTACCTGTTTTGACATGGTCTATACTATAGGCTTGACAGAGTGAACCTACTTGAGATCAGTGCAGGTTGACCTGAGACTCCCTGTGCACTCATTCCCCATCGTCCATGAGCTCCTTCATCTCTTAGCTGCTCTGATGGTTTAGGCGGCAGTGGAGGAGGTGTTTGTCCATCAGTGCTTGCCTCCAATAATTCAGAAGAGAAATGTTTGTCAAACTGGAAAATGGCTGTTGCACAGGAGCGTGCTAGTGGAGAGGAAGAAGATGCTGTCAATTTGCATGGCCTGTCATAGGCTAAGGGAGTGCATGGTGCGCTCACTGCGCTGAAAGGAGGATTACTCGTCCTTCTATCGGTAAAAGTAGGGAGACCAGTGTGAGCAAAAGATGAAGCCATATTGATGGACAGGGATGAGGAAAAATTGTCCTCGACCATATCATCTGATGACTTCTGTTCCAGAGAGCTCTCGGAGTTAGAAAAACTGTCACATCTACAAAGATGAAAAATAGAAAACAGTACATATATTAAAAACTGAAGTGTTGTGACTTTCCTCCCATGTAAGAGGTTTTACAGATTGTACATACCTAATGTTTACACTTCTCCCGGTCTCACACTGTGAGAGGAAGAGATAGTCCATTGGATAACTGTGTTCGCTTAACATGGACTCGTCATGATTAGTAGTCAATGGTGCAGCAGTTGAAGCATGATGTGGGCCTGGGGTGAGAGGGAAGAATTATTCCACTTTTATGAGTGAGAGAGAGAGATTTGAGGTTTGTGGGCAGACTTATAGGGGTTCTTGGGTTTGTTTATACGTAGATATATGTTCACTAGTTTGACAGAATTCGGACGTCAATTCGGACGTACGTGAACAGTCTGTATTAGCAAAAACAAACACTGTAGGGACAGTACATTTCCAGTGTTTTTTCTAGAGAATATAGTGTGTTTGCTAATGTTATTAAAATTGCATATTTGTATTACAGGTTCCCATAAATTCTGTATCAGATAGTTTAGAATTCTTCAGCAACTGCATCATTTCCAGTAGTGGGTAGGCCTCCAGAAAGCAGTTTTTCTGCATGTTTTCCCTCTTTCTCTTGAAATCATTGCCTACTCTATCTGTTCCACGCAGATGACAACGCTCCAACTGCCAGATATGATGCCAAATATGGGTGGCCCCGTTCTAGGGATTTCCAAGATTCTTGCAAGTCTCAACCACAGTGACTTACAATGCTGCAACGCTAACTAAGAATATGGTTGTCAACATTAAGTGCAACCTAGCTAAAAAGCAAAGAGAGCAAAGGCCAAAAACCATATTATGCCAGTGGCAATAAAATTTTATTGTCTGGCAGTGTAAAGTAAAATGTTATTAATTTGATCATGTAAATAAATACGTGCTTGGTAAGGAAATGAGAGCTACTGAAATTAATGTTTAACATAACATAAAACAACAAAAACCTGTATGTTATTACCTGCATCTTCCAGTGATGCAAAGTGGCAAATTTGACTGATGCCCTGAATCCACCTGTTCATCTCCTCTTCAGTCTTAGCCACCAGGTAGAATATGCGACGTGACGTCTTTACAACAAAGAGATGTTTCCCACTGAACGCTCTCTTTAGAAGGAGTTGATCTGTCTGCATCTTCACTTCGCTCTCCTTCAGGTCAATGGTGCGGATTGGCTTTTTGGAGCCCTTACTTTGATAGTATTCCAGTACATCGGGATCGCCACTCATGCGGCCTCTTCGAAGCACAAACCAGCGTTTCCTCCATGTCTGTAGGGACAGAAGATTAGACAGAGTCACACATGAACTAGTTTGAACTGAACTTCAAACTTCGATGTTAATGCAGTTCATTCAAAGTACTGCATAATTCATATGCCCCCCAACCCCATCCTTAAGCAAGCGACACAATTATACAACAAAGTATAAATTAGACTTTAGTCATGGAAAATAAATCAGAGCTCATTTAGCAATGCTTTGCAGCTAATGCATCACTTTACACAGCACTTGTTGCTTTTGCTATGGTCACTAAGCAGAACATACTTTCATGTTTCCCAGAAGTATAGGCTACCAAGAAGAGGAAGTTCTTTCTACGTGATAAAAAAAAGACAGAGGTATTTATTTCCTTGGTCACTAAATTTAACAAGTATGCTGAAACTCATCCCTCAGTTTAGATGCCACATCTAAATATTCATTGATTGAAAAAGGTATAGGGTGGAAAGGCGCACAAAGCAATGGTTGTTGACAGCAGCAGTTTAACATTCGTTTTTTGGTAGTTTGTGTGGTTAGACTGTTAGAGGATTCTGAGAAACATTGGCCCAACCCTTTTTTATTTTACTTTTCCCCCTCTGTTTTGAATTCATAGCATTAACTACATACTTAAAATGCTATCAGATTCCTTGTTTAAATTAATCGTGTCCTCTTCTGTGTATAAGGGAGGGGGAACTTGTGTATGCTGTATCTTTATTTATCTACTAATAACACAGTACAGAAAACTCCATACTCCATATCCTCTAGCTCTCACAAAACATTTAAACACAATTAAAACAAAATAAGTTTCTTAATTAGCTCCCCCCTGAC
The DNA here is from genome assembly GCF_951216825.1 of Electrona antarctica. NCBI lineage: Eukaryota > Metazoa > Chordata > Actinopteri > Myctophiformes > Myctophidae > Electrona > Electrona antarctica. The sequence goes on along the minus strand of NC_136789.1, from coordinate 24,944,086 downwards.
CAAACACTGGTTTGGAGTGGACCTAAAATGACCTTTCCAATTTGTAAAGAGTCCAAACATCCATAAAAAAAAAAGCTTGGTTGTTGTTTTTTTTGTTTTGTTTTTTGCTTGTCTGGTCATTCTGAAGTACTGCAATGACAGTACTTCTCATGTTTCACAATGCACACCCTAATTTAAAAGAATGACAAGCTAGCTTTCTCCCAAAACAGACCTCATAACGCATGGCCTTCTCCTCCCATCACATGACCTCAGTCTACAATAGGTCATATTCATGACAGTGTTCACATCTATAGTATTAATATTAATGGGATAAATCGGCCTATTCAAAGTAGATCATAGCTTATAGCTAAAATGCTGTATTAGTTTATGATTCATCAAAATAATACTTTAACATTATGCAACCAAACCTCTCAAAAATACTTTGCAATGGAAAAGAGGAAGAAGATGTATCATGTAAACAACACACACACACACACACACACGCACACACACGCGCACACACACGCACACACACACACACACACACACACACACACACACACACACACACACACACACACACCACTGCTCCACAGCATAGACTGGTATTACGACAGTTCAGGTAAAATGCATAATAACAGCACAATAAACAGCTCTGCCCATTCCCCTGTACTCACGTATCTCTTTAGTTTCTTCTCAGGGGGGGATTTAATGAGCCAGCCGGTGCAGACCACATCCCCTGTGCTCATCTCGACTGCACAGCGTGTTTGTCCTCAAGCACTACTACTGCTGCTGCGAAACCGAGAGCAACACTAGGCATAGGCATATCCTGTGTTCTGGTATTCAGCCTAGCCACACCAAAAGGAGGAAGTCGAGAAATTGATCACACTAACGGACAAGTAGAGAGAGGGGGGAGGCGAGAGAGAGAGGGAGAGAGAGAGAGAGAGAGAGAGAGAGAGAGAGAGAGAGAGAGAGAGAGAGAGAGAGAGAGAGAGAGAGAGAGAGAGAGAGAGAGAGAGAGAGGAGATGGAGGGTGGGGTGGGGTGGGGTTTTCACAATAAACCAAATGCTGTGATGCTTTATTCAACTTGATAGAACCAAGGGACACACTTTGATGTGAGGTTTGTTTTATTTTATAAAATCTTCCCAGAAACTTGCAAAGTTACAGGGAAAAACAGCCCAAAACAAAAAGGAAGAATGAATAGATTGAGCTGTATAGTTTGATTGATTATTTTTTACATTATTTATTATTTATTCATTCATATACATTCATTTTCTGAATGTATAACATTGCAATAGGTTGGCATAGTAATATTTTTAGGGTACAAAATATTCACTTGCATAATTGATCTTCTAATCTCACCTTAAAACCTCATATTCACAAACCCAGGGGCTTGTCCCCTCCCATTTCCTTCTACACCAAATGTTTTCGGTCAAAATAGCTTGATTTACAGCTTGCAGAATAGGGGTGCTAGGGGTCATGTGGTTTTTGATGTGTGATAAATGTTGTCACAGAAATAAATGCATCATAATCCGTTCTTTGTTTTCCCCATTAAAACAATTTTATTAAGGTCAGTTCATCTCCTGATATTTAAACTAGTAGCAGGAATCGGTGATGCGCTTCATGCTCATGAACCTTGAGCCACTGCCCATGCCCATGTTCTGGAAATTCCTGTACTCGCCGGGCCTCATGTACATCTGCCTGCCTCTGTATTGGGCCTGCTCGTACATCAGCCAGTGGCCGTCCATCACGTTGCAGGACATGCAGTTGTTCATCTGGTAACGGTCCATGATGTTGTCGCAGTCGTCGTTCATCTCGTGCATCTGTCCGCCGAAGTTCTCCCTCTCGTAGATCCTCATCCTGTAGTTGCCCCTGTGCATGGGGATCATACGGCAGGACTTGATGTGCTCCCTCATGCCCATCATGCTCATGTAGTCGGCGTACTCGCCCCTCCTCATGAAGTACTGGTTGCCCATGTAGTTGGTGCGGTCGTACATCATGAAGCAGCCGCTCTCCACCCTGCAGGACTGGCACCTGTTCATGTAGGAGGACATGTCAGAGCAGTCGTTCATGCACTCATAGGAGCGGCCCTGGAAGTTCTTCTCCTCGTAGAAGATGGCCTTGCCCATCATGTTCATACCGGAAGACATCTTTGTGTGAGAGTTGTTTCAGCTGTTGCTGCTGCTGCTACTGTTGCTGTGGCTGTGGGTGAATCGACTGACCTCCTACCTGCCTGAAGCCATCCTTTTATACAGTACCACCAGCAGGTCAGTACAGCACTGTGTCCCAGCCCAGGCAGCTGCCCTGACACAGCAATATTCCATAGAAGAGCATAGAGCTCAGCTGAGGTTGTTCATCAAAGGAAAGGCTGTTTCTCTGACGGCACAAAGCCTGCACCATTACGACAATGCAGACAACAAGAGGCTGAAAGGTGTGTGTCCCCCAGCCAGTGTCCCCCCAGTGTCTCCCCAGCCAGTGCCCCCCAGCCAGTGTTCAGTGTTTCAGCTAATGTGTCGAATATGCAAATTATCTCATTAACTATAAGCGATACAAAAATGTACCAAGCAGAATTTGAATTGAATTAATTACAGGGAGTTCATTAATTAACATTTCTGTAAATCTGCTATAGTTTCCATCTTTTGATCTGTGATGATCCCAGGCCAAATATTTAACAAGCGCCATAAAAAAGACAAACAGGTGAAACAGGTTACAATCATGCAAATCATATTAAGGGAATGAAAATAACTATTAATACAATTTATTAGGGCAGCTAATTTTACTTTTACAAAATGTAATAGACAGGAAAACATACACTATAAGCATTAAGCATACCGTAATTATGTTACACATGGCAAAGGTTTAGTACAATAGACAGTGAGACAATTCATGAATGACACTGAGTGAGCTACACATTGACACAGAGATGACAAGATAGAACATGCATGGGGTTCTTTGCTGATTTGACTATCCATTTGTGACTTGGTTCTATTGTGTTTTAAATAAAATGTTCCGTATGTGTTGCACTCGCTGATATGTACTGATATAGTATATCCACTCTTGTAAGGCTCTGATTGAGACGGTAGACTGACTGAAGGTAGATACTTTTTCTCAGTAGGACAAATTAAGCCACAATTAATCTGTTGTGGGAGCTGTGAATTTTATAAATAAGACATAAGCAGTGGTTAAGTCAGGGTTAAGTAAAAGTGACAATGACATAGGCCTACTCTGTTACAAGTTTAAAAAAAAGTCCAATATTCAACATTTTACTTGAGTAAAAGTACAAAGGTAAGGTATTGGCATTACAATATAACATAAAATGTAAAAGTAGTCATATATGCAGAATGGCCCATTTCACTGTCATATTGGATATTATGTACATAATTAATGAATGTGTTTAATTTGACTGCTGTTAAAGGTGGGGCTCCCAGTCCCCACCTTTACCAGCTACATAAAAAGTAATAATTACTAGTAGTTATTACTTTACGTGCTGCTTGGTGCCTATATAATAATACATAAGGCATAAACGTATGTTGTATTCATAATCCAAATCTGCCTAAAGTAGCTACTACTAAAGCTGTAAACAAATTGTAGTGGAGGAAAAAAAAGGTGCAATATTTAACTCTGAGATGTGGCCTAATGAAGTAGAAGTATAAAGTACAAAAGAATGAGTAATGTAACAGTATAAAGTAAATGTACCTGAAGATTGTGCTTATTTCACTTTCAAACATGTCGGTGAAAGTGAAATATCCCTTTGAGTAGAGTACAATTACAAACAAACAACTTTTGTTACTGTCCACCTGGATATATGTTTGTATATTATATTATTTACAGTGTAAATAACTTTGAGTACTTTGAGTACTTTTTCCACCACTGGTGTAAATTTTACACCAGTGGTGGAAAAAGTACTCAAAGTTGTTATTTTTATTATGTCTTATATTGTAGAGGAAGAGATTTCATGTCCACAGCAGTCTAGATTCAACATTAACACAAATATTTTACCATGATGTATAATCAGAAAAAGCTCCTTTATTTGAAAAGGTTGAAATGAAATGAAATGATTACTATATTTACCCAGGGTATCTGGGCTAAGCTCAAGAACTTGTTTCCAGCCAGGCCCTGCTCATAGAACATTTCATCGTAGTGGTTCAATGCCTTGTTCAAGGGCACTTCAGCGGTGGTAATTTTAACGTGTCGGACCGCTGATTCGAACTGGCGACCTTCCGGTATCAAGACCGCTCCGCAATCCGTTCGGCCACCGCTGCCACTAATAGTTCTAATGGTCCCCCCCCCCCCCCCCCTTGCTGACATACATTTGAATCTTATTTTAACTGCTTTGAATGCACACCAGAGGGCGAAATGTTTTGCCCTCCAAGTAATCCTACTGTTAACCTGAGGAGGGCAGAAACGCATGCATGTCTGCTACTGTGTTAGAAAAAATGAAGAAGTACCACTAGAGACCTTTCAAACGAAGATGAACCACTCTGAGATGAGTGGTTCCAAACAGCATTGTTTTTGAGGGGCGCTAGCCCCTCCTATATACAGCTTTAATGTTTGTCTTTCAACAATGCTTGTTTAAGAAAACGCCATAGACAATAAAGAGACATTTAATGTTTGTTTTGAGGACTAAAACAAACAGTATCACCCGTTGCTTAAACAAACATTATGTTGTAATTGATGTTGTAAGATGATAAGAGCGCCTCACTTTCACTGCGAGCAACGAATCGTGCGATTCGCTGTAAATGGCAACAAAAAAGAGAAGACATAATAATTATCCGCCCAGAAAAGGGACGTTTTAAGAGTGAAGATAAGATAACTTGGCTAAAAAAAATGCCACATCGCCAATCTGCAAGCTCACAACTGCTCGTCGGAAGCGACGATTTGTGAGCTTGCAAGATCGGCGATTTGGCATAATAAAAGCAAGCTGAAGTTGCGTTGCGTTTCCCACCCAGAGGTCTTCTCTCCCTCGTTTTAAAATCTCTACGCCGTTTACCCAATACCCATGATTCATCTGGGCTGGATGACCTGTCCATGGCCTTGACGTAGCACTACTAGCGTGTGTGCTGTGTCTGTGTGGAGCAGCAGAGTAGCTAGTGGTGTGTGTGTTGTGTTGTATGTGTGTGCGCGTGGATTTAACCCGGGGATAGCGTTCTCACTTCACGTCCACAATAAGTAGTTAGCGGGCTAACGTTATAAACAGAAACAAGAGCCACGATGCTGAAATGTAAGACTGTGTGGAACAAACTTGCCCCTCTTTCCAGAGCCTCGTCAACGCTGTGTCGCCGGCAAAACGCCGCGAGGAGAGCAGGAGGCAAGTGACTTGGCTGTCTTCTCTTTTGCTAGCTCACCTTCAGTGAATAATACAAAATGTTAATGCATTTAAAGAAAGCTGTTTCTGGGACTGTGCTCACACACAACATTAAAGCACTGCAAATAACCTGGCTAGTTCGTTCGCTATGGAACAGGACTGTCTTTGAATGTAGCTCTGTTACGCCAGTGAACTGAAGAGTGGCAACAGATAGTAATCATTTTCTAGTCGAGTTGTAGTGCAGCAAGGGACGTCATCATGTGATTTAAGTATGCAAATGTTGTGTTGTGATCATGGTGCGCCCCCCTGTAAGTTTACTGACATTTTTTTGTTCCGACATTCACGAGTCCTTGACATCTGTGTTCATAGAGTAAGGTCACGTTCAAACAGCAAACAAATGTTGCATAACATAACATGTCATTCATTCATTCATTCATTTCTTGACCCGAGACAGTTTATATATGTGCCATTCTGTAAGTGCTCGTTTTGGATTACATAACATTATATCAATAACATAATATCAGCTCTGAATGTGTCAATGAATAGCAGTGGGAGAGCAGGATGCAGACTTTGGAATATGAGCCACCTGAGAGGAGACTGTCACATCTGAGAACTGTGGCGCACTTTCCTCCCGCATAGCATGGTTTAAAACTCCACAATCCAAACTCAAGATATGATTTGAAATTACCTATAAGATGTCCACACTAATGCACTGTTGCACACTACATATTTTAATTGCATTTCTTGCATTTTAAGGAATATACCAATTCAGCTCTATGACTTTACAATTAAAAGCAAGACAGTGCTGAACTTTCATTCTTTCTGTGCGTGTTAGTATATTCCTGCACTACAGAGATCTCTTCTGTGGTGATTTGGTTCTGTTGTTTTAGGGTTTTATCCACATGAAGATGGAAAGATATTAGATTATAGATACCTTTATTGATTCCAGTTGCCCAGAAGCAGCACTTACACTAGATTTACAAAGTTAGAGTATTGAGAGTAAGGAAAGTACTTTCGGATACAGCAATAGACAATAGTAATACAAAGGTAAAAAGCACCATACATCACAGTAAGAAGCACCAACAGTAATGAACAACCGCATACAAAAAATATTAAAGTATACTACCAACTATCCTGCATTATGCTGAAAAACAACACTACCAGTTTATGGTGTCCTCCTCATGAACCCTAGCATCCCTATTCTAGAGCAAAGATTCAGTGGATCTACTAAAACTACAAGCTCACAGTGAGCTTGTAGATGCGCTAATTCTCAGCAAAGACATTTGGTGTAATTATTTCTTTTGGGCATTTATATAGCGCCTTTATCCAATGAGCTTTACATAGATTGTGCATTACCTCCTTCACCCATTCACAACACACCCATTCATACACCGATGGCGGAGGAAATCATGCAAGACACCAACCTGCACATCGGGAGCATTCAGGGGGTTCAGAGTCTTGCTCAAGGACAGTTTGACACAAACTCAGGGGGAGCCCGTGGTCGAACTGGGAACCTTCCGGTATCCAAACGGCAACTGTACCGCTGAGCCACTGCCGCCCCAAAGAGCAGGGGTCTTCAACAGGGCGTCCGTGACCCCAGCTCTTACTACAGGGGGTCTGTGACCCCAGCCCTTACTACAGGGGGGTCTGTGACCCCAGCCCTTACTACAGGGGGGTCACCAGATCTTTCTGTGATAGGATTTGTCTATTAACCACTTGAATCCTGGTTTAAGTGGTAAAATACACATTAATAGTCCCTATCTCCCTCTCAGCTAGGGGGTCCTTGGCCTGAAAAAATGTTGAAGACCCCTGGTGTAGAGGGAAAAAATGAGGGAAACTGTCTGGTGGTCAATGTACTTCACTACATCTATAGGGTTTAAGTGATTCGGTGAAGCGGCGGTGGCTCAGGGGTCGAGTGGCTGGATGGTAACCGCAAGCCGCAAGGTTCGAACCCGGGCTCCCCCAGAGTTGGTGTCGAAGTGTCCTTGAGCAAGACACTGAACTCTGACATTGCTCCTGATGTGCTGGTTGGTGCCTTGCTGCTGCATGGTTTCCACCGCCATCGGTGTATGAATGGGTGAATTGTCACCCAATCTATGTAAAGTGCCTTGGATAAAGGCGATATATAAATGCACCATTTACCATTCATCCTCCTGACTGAGGTGATTTTTGTTTTCCCTGTAATTTTGTTCACTGGATTCTGTAGGTTTGGAATAGAGAGAGAGCTGAACGACGCGAGTCACAGACGAGATCGATAGCCTATACTATTAACTTTGTTTTGGACCCTCAATCAGAATTACTTTAATGAGTGATAGGTCTACTAAATTATGTAAAAGTTATTTGGGGTCCTTGTGCCTTTTAAATGATGTCAGCAAATTGAGGATCATCACAAGCTGTACCTCTTTCTCTAATTAGACTGTCTATTGTGATTGGTTGATTCTTTTTCAAATGTTTGTATATAAGTAACTCTGTCAAAATGATGTGTTATGCCTGAGGAAGGTCCCTAGTGACCGAAACGTTGCTTCATTAAATAAGACAATGCTCTTGTGCCGAGCAGATACACAGTGTGCGGGTGTACCTTATTGCTTTCTTTGATGTCCACTGGCCTACGCACCTGTGCATACGCCTGATTGCTAGGTGTGCGATAGTTTTCTCCTACAGTTGATAGGTCTACTCGAAATTGAATGTTGCCCTGGAGATACAGTACACGGACAGTGAACCCAACGCACCAGGGGTCATCGGAACAGTGACCTGTCGGAACAATGGGCCTTCGGAACACCGGCCTGTTGGAATATTGACGCAGATGCATATACCCCAGCTCCAGGGGCCAGCATACACGTTCACTTTAAAGGACAACTTTAGTTTTTTTCAACCAAGGTTCATGTTTTAGGTTGTTATTAGAGAAAGTAAAAGATGAGTGATTTATTTTTATTTTATTTACTATAGTCCTAATAAACCCCAGGAAATTACATCTGGCCACAGAAGATCACAGTATCTACTGAATGTGAAGGTAGCCTACTGGGGGAAGGCTTATACTGTGTGTATAGGCTCAATATGTCAGTTTGACACATTCAATAGATCCTGTGATCTTTTGTGGCCAGATGTAATTTCTTGGGGTCTAGTAGGACTATGGTAAATAAAGAAAAAAAGAAATCGCCATAAAATGTTGTAAAAAAATACATATTTAGCCCCATGCTCGAATGCCCCCGCCCCCCCTGTCAAAAACTGCTAAAATCCCTAAAACGAGAGAAAGCAGCAAATGAAAGAAAATTAACACTCACCTTTTAGTTTCTCTAATAACAACCTAAAACATGAACCTTGGTTGAAAAAAACTAAAGTTGTCCTTTAAGAAGTCGGAGTTTGCCCCCCCCCCCCCCCCCACACTCTTGTTACACACACCACCGCAGCATTGGAACAAGCACACACTCCTTACCTCTCGTCAGAAGCGTTCATATGGCGCCAGCGACGCAGTACAAAGGCACAAATTAAATCCGAAATATGGATGGCAGAAAATCCACCAAGGACAGCGATCCTACAATCTGAGTTATGACGGTTTGAAAATCCTCCCTTCCACTGCTTTGCACTGTGAATATATTTCCAATCCCATAGTTGGAACGGTGGGGCATTGCTATGGGAACCAGACCAATGTTAAAGGCTTCCATAGGCATCAACCATTATATAGACCGAGTCTACGTTGGGGTACGTATATATACGGACTTGGGATATGACACCACCTAGCGTCGACATACGCTACGTATATATGGACTATTACCCATAGCTGCCATGGAAGACATTATGTTTGGCAACATTGATCTTGTTTTATACACAGACATTAATCTATTATTTGGGCAAATCCGGGTTGATATTACAAATGTCGTCTTCTATCTTCTATCTATCTTCACAGGTTTGAACAATGGCGGTAAACCAGCACTTCTCCCAGTGGCTCACATGTCAGCTGGTGGTGCAGGAGGTGGTGGTTCGAATACCAGGTTATACGCCCTTCTGGTTGGAGCAGCCACTGTCGGTGTTGGAGTTTATGTAAGTAGGGTAGGATGTCATGCACCCTAATTTGTCTACTAATTTAGGCTTTTGTCACATCTGGGTGCCCAAATATCTCATTTATATCAGATTTTGGCATTGTAATCTTAACCCATTTAGGATCGAGCCCGATTTTTTGCTATAATATACTTATTATATTATAACCCATTCAGGTATAATATACCTGAATGGGTTAAATCTAATCACATTTTTATTTTCAAATCACAAAGTAGTATAAAAATGATTATTTTGTTAGTATTATAGATTATTCTGAATCATGTTTATCTGTGGACTTTGTAGTTTGTACTTTTTGGGGGTCACCCAGTTGGCCATTTTAGATTTATTTAAGTAGGCTAGAGGTAAACATTGTTTGTTGGTCTTTGGCCAGAATATTCTGCTAATGTTTCCTGCCATGTTACAAAGGTGTTTGTATGTTTTTTATAGGCATTCCAAACCATCAAGGGAGACAAACAGAGATGGGAGGATCGTATTTCAGAAAGTGAATCCAGATCAAAAAAGGACACCACAGCACAAGTAGACACATACATCAAGCTAGATGCTCCTGGTAGGATTTCTCACTGATCTGAAGCTGGCCAATTTGTTGCTGGCCTTTCCCATCGCTAAAAGGCTTTTAAAATGGTCCTCTCTGTGTAGCCATTACAGCATTATAGTAACCACCCATTCTTTTTCAATTTTACTATGCCATTAATATACCTTAGAGCTGTTGTGTGGAATTAATAAAAAGTTCCCCCATTCTGTGTTTCCTAGAACTGTAATTATGAAAAAAATCATTAACATGGTGAAACACATCTTGATGACATCATCAAGATGTGTTTCACCATGTTAATGATTTTTGTCAGACCTCTAAGGTATATTAATGACATAGTAAAATGAGTGGAATGCACCTTTAAGTTACTTTCCTCAAATTTGTGTTTTAGCTGTACCTGCCACAGAAACAGAGTTAATATCCCAATGTTCTTAATGGATTTTTCATCTAAACATTTATACCCCTTATCAACATTTCTTAATATATTGATAGTGAAAATGAACTTAGAGCAATCTGAATAACCTAATAAAAAAGTAATTGACCATGACGACCTTGCAGGCTTATGCAAAGGCTAAATATCAGGTCATTTATTTTAATATTATAGTTGGACTGATGATAGGTTCTTGCTTACCTATGATCCTAGATTACTACTTCTATGCATTTGATCTATTACCTCGTGTTTTCCTTGCTTACTGTAAATCGAATAAGAGCATCTGCTAAATGCCTAAATTGTAAAATTGTAATTAGGCTTCAACAGTAGTGTGTTCATAATTTTAACTGAATGACAATACAGTAACTAGTACTGTAGCAGTGTAGCTGGTGCGTAGTTTTATCTTATCTGTGTTTGTGATTTATTTCTCGTCACAAAGAAGTGAAAGAGCAGGCCTCTGAACCTGCAGCAACTGACACGGAACCACTACTGTCGGCTGAGGATGTTAGCCCTCCAGCACCTGTACCTGAGGAGACGGCTCCCAGTGAAACCACAGAAACCTCCCCAGCACCTGTACCTGAGGAGACGGCTCCCAGTGAAACCACAGAAACCTCCCCAGGTTCAGCATTTATATTTTCTCATCTATTTTTATTCATTTGTATATATATCGAGGCTGTCCGGAAGAAACCACCTAACTCAATTTTTGAAGTTTATTTTTTCATAAAACAATGCTATTGAACATCCTTTACGTCTGTGTGTTGGTTAAAAAAAAGTCAACCAAAGTATTGAAAGTATTAAAAGCGCTTAGACAAAAACCTACTAACTCCACTTGAGCTGGATGTTTTTTAATTTCTGAAAAAATTGGGTGATTTCTTCCAGACTCTCTGTGTGTGTGTGTGTGTGTGTGTGTGTGTGTGTGTGTGTGTGTGTGTGTGTGTGTGTGTGTGTGTGTGTGTGTGTGTGTGTGTGTGTGTGTGTGTGTGTGTGTGTGTGTGTGTGTGTGTGTGTGTGTGTGTGTGTGTGTGTGTGTGTGTGTGTGTGTGTGTGTGTGTGTGTGTGTGTGTGTGAATATGCATGCTTAACAAAGTATCCCCTTTTTAAAATGTTTGTGTGTGTCTGGGTTGGGGTAGTGTTCTACTAGAGTCAAAAATGACCTACCCGTATCGTATCCTAATGGACCTGACGTTTCTTTAATGATATACCTGTTAAATTTGTTCAGAGATCTGATTGTTTATGACACCTTTTGGATCTGAACCGTAATTGGACCTGTGAAATTTGTCCTGAGATTAATAAAGAACTCTGACTCTATACTGAGTTTTATATGCATCTGACAAATCTAGCATCTACGTAACAACCCTTACGTAACAGCCCTACAATAAGAGACAAATAAATTAAATTGCATGTTTTCACCTCGATATATTTTGATGTGCTTTTCCAACTCAACTCAATTTAGCTGGCAGCAAGACATGCATGCGCAGCTCAACTCACCCCTGAGTACAGCTTTTCTCGGATTCACTTGGGTATTACGCACGATATGATAAACAGACCCGGGTAATAGAATCTGAGCCAACCCAGAGACAGTTACACATAATAAAATTCATACTTAGACCTGTATGGGTTTCAGATATTGTGTAATTTTAGTTTTTTGTGAAGACCTATAGTACCAGGGCGGCGAGGGCGCCCAACTGATTGCATCTAATCTCAGACTATGAATTGTTTTAACAGCAGCTGAGTCAGTAGTAGAAACAACCCTTGAACAACCAGCAGAACTACCTGCTGCATCAGTAGTTGAGGGTAAGATTCACCTTGGATGGTTTAATGAAAAGCTTGTCTGAGAATTAAGAAAATATTTCATGGAATTATGATAAAAAGCCTGGAGTCCATGCATCCTGAAGCACTGGAGTTGCCAGAGACATGTCTTCAGTGATTTCAATGTAATGGGTTTTTTAGATGGGTCCCATGGACATTTTATGAGTCCCGATTCAACGCCGTTAGGAGTCATTTTTACAAATTGCAGCATTTAACTCCCATTTCATCTTATATGGTTATAATATGGTTATATTCATGTAGAAAATGTATCTGAAAGAAATAAACACAATTCTAAATCTGACAATTGCAAAGAGTTATGCAAACCACAGTGCAAAGTATATGCAAACATAAAGAAAATTAAATGGCACCAAATTACAGTACAGTACAGTACAGTAGTGTGTCCATGGGACCCCCAGAAAGGTCCATGGATGGGTCCATTATCAATCTTAGCATCACTGTCTTTTGTTAAATATTATTTTATTTTGCTTTCATCTAAAGTTGGCATAACATTGTTAACCCTATGCTAACAGAAACCGCGACTCCATTAGAACCTTCCCCACCCGAGCTTACAGAACAGCCTGCTGCACCTGTTGTAGAGAGTGGTAAGCACTCTAACCAATGCATGGAACAACTGAATTTGAAATATTTATTTTACCATTGTTCCTTATATATATTGCATGTAAATGGAACAGGTTTTTAAGGGCATTGTACCAACAGAAGCTGCACTTACCTGGAGTCTGGAGTTTTCTGCAACTTTCTTTCACACACTTTGATGTTCTGATGTTTAAGTTTCATATTTATTTTTGCCTTCATACAACACAGCTGTTTCAATGTACATTATTATTGCTACTATGCTAACAGAACCAGCACCGCCATTCCAACCTTCCCCACCCGAGCTTACAGAACAGACTGCTGCACCTGTTGTAGAGAGTGGTAAGCACTCTAACCAATGCATGGAAGAACTGAATTTATTTTACAATTGTTCCTTATATTATATTGCATGTTGCCTACACAACAGAGCAGTTGTAATGAAATGTTGCTACTATGCTAACAGAACCCACAGCCCCAATAGAATCATCCCCACCCGAGGTTACAGAACAGACTCCTGCTCCTGTTGTGGAGAGTGGTAAGCACTCAGACCAGTGCATCGAACCAGTTAATGCCATTTCTCACAGTGCAAGGGATTATTTTGTGTTAATTGCTTAATGCTGCGGCTTTGCTAACAGAATGTACCCCAGCAGCAGAACCCCCAGCAGCAGAAACAGCAGTGCCACAGTCCTCAGTGATTGCAGATAGTGGTAAGATTTATTTTGCAGACTCCTGGAGTTGGGAAGTTGGGAACGCATGACAATACGTTTTAATATTAAAAAAACCTTCTCTCCTTTTCTTTTAATGGCATTGTACCAACAGAAGCTGCACTTACCTGGAGTCTCTGGAGTTTTCTGCAACTTTCTTTCACACACTTTGATGTTCTGATGTTTAAGTTTAATATTTATTTTACCATTGTTCCTTATATATATTGCATGTAAATGGAACAGGTTTTTAATGGCATCGTACCAACAGAAGCTGCACTTACCTGGAGTCTCTGGAGTTTTCTGCAACTTTCTTTCACACACTTTGATGTTCTGATGTTTATGTTTAATATTTATTTTTGCCTTCATACAACACAGCTGTTTCAATGTACATTATTATTGCTACTATGCTAACAGAACCAGCACCGCCATTCCAACCTTCCCCACCCGAGCTTACAGAACAGCCTGCTGCACCTGTTGTAGAGAGTGGTAAGCACTCTAACCAATGCATGGAAGAACTGAATTTATTTTACAATTGTTCCTTATATTATATTGCATGTTGCCTACACAACAGAGCAGTTGTAATGAAATGTTGCTACTATGCTAACAGAACCCACAGCCCCAATAGAATCATCCCCACCCGAGGTTACAGAACAGCCTGCTGCACCTGTTGTAGAGAGTGGTAAGCACTCTAACCAATGCATGGAACAACTGAATTAAAAAAAGATATATATATATATTTATTTTACAATTGTTCCTTATATTATATTGCATGTAAATGGAACACATTTTTAAATGGCATTATTCCAGCAGAAGCTGTACTTACCTTTAGTCTCTGGAGTTTTATATAACATTATTTGACACAGTTCTGTTATTCTGATGTTTTAGATTCATATTTATTTTTGCCTTCATACAACACAGCTGTTTCAATGTACAGTATTATTGCTACTATGCTAACAGAACCAGCACCGCCATTAGAACCTTCCCCACCCGAGCTTACAGAACAGCCTGCTGCACCTGTTGTAGAGAGTGGTAAGCACTCCAACCAGTGTTCTATTTACTACATTATGAGGGTTGTTAATGACTTTAAAGTCACATGTTGCATGAAAATGGAGCAAACCTTGTTTATTGGCATGATGCCAGCCCACCTGGCTCCGTACATCTAAAAGTTACTCATGTTTTTATGTTGCTTAAAGGTATATTCAGTGATTTCACTTAATTCAAACTTTTCCCCCCCTTTTTTGATAATCCTCCCTACTATAGAGTGGGCTAACTATAAGGAGTTCCTCCCTGTCCCCAGTGAGCCCCTGGGGTCAAAAAACCCTAGTTTCGGTTTTGGTGGTGGGTGAGAAAGCCTTCATCCAATCAGGATGAGAAGGGCCTTCCTCCAATCATGATCGAGTGGGGGCGGGCCTTGGTGCACGTGTTGTTGGCCTGTGGCACTTCCCCCCCACTGTAGAGCGTGCGTGTGCATATCTTGTTACTCGGGCGGACCGGGGTTTTTTCCAAATCACTGAATGCTCCTTTAAGTTTAATTGTATTTTTTTTAATTGTTTTTGCCGTCATCTAAAGTTGGCATAACATTGTTAACCCTATGCTAACAGAAACAGCGACTCCATTAGAACCTTCCCCACCCGAGCTTACAGAACAGCCTGCCGCACCTGTTGTAGAGAGTGGTAAGCACTCTAACCAATGCATGGAACAACTGAATTTCATTTGAATTATATAAAAACATATTATACACTGAATCTTAATGGAAAAAGATTTGAATGCCATTATCCCAACAGAATTGGCACTTAACCCTAAATTGAGTCACTAGCGTTTTCTAAAACATGCTTACACATTACATTGTTCATTGGTTGAGTTAAACATGGTGTTCTGATGTTGAAAGTTAATTGCATTTTTGCCTTCATACAATGCAGCTGTGACAATGTACAGTGGCATAACATTGTTAACCCTATGCTAACAGAAACAGGGACTCCATTAGAACCTTCCCCACCCGAGCTTACAGAACAGGCTGCTGCACCTGTTGTAGAGAGTGGTAAGCACTCTTATCAAGTGCATGGCACTACTACATTTACATTTAGAGGTTTTATGCATATGTCATTGACTCTACTCCTGTCCTCATGTTGATAATTAATCTTATTGTTGCTCTAACAGAGCAGTTGTAATGAAATGTTGCTACTATGCTAACAGAACCCACAGCCTCAATAGAATCATCCCCACCCGAGGTTACAGAACAGACTCCTGCTCCTGTTGTGGAGAGTGGTAAGCACTCAGACCAGTGCATCGAACCAGTTAATGCCATTTCTCACAGTGCAAGGGATTATTTTGTGTTAATTGCTTAATGCTGCGGCTTTGCTAACAGAATGTACCCCAGCAGCAGAACCCCCAGCAGCAGAAACAGCAGTGCCACAGTCCTCAGTGATTGCAGATAGTGGTAAGATTTATTTTGCAGACTCCTGGAGTTGGGAAGTTGGGAACGCATGACAATACGTTTTAATATTAAAAAAACCTTCTCTCCTTTTCTTTTCCTTTTTAACGTTTTCCCTCGTTACAGCTGTGTCCTTGGCCTGGATCCTTTGGATCTTTGTTTGGTTCCGTGTAGTTACAGCTGTGTCCTTGGCCTGGATCCTTTGGATCTTTGTTTGGTTCCGTGTAGTGCTAAAGGTTAATCGCTCACACATGAAATCATTTTATGAAACACTTTATTGTTTTAATGATCCTATTTATTTCACTCTCAATTCCTTCGGGGGTATTTCCGCAAGTCATTGTTTGGCTGCTGATCAGTACCTAGACATGGCTCCTGTATTGACTTGTATCTATATTCCATTCTCTCTCTGTCTCGGCTTGCTCCATCTCTTCTGCTCTCATGTAGCTCCAGCAACAGACCTTGTACCTAGCCCACCCAAGATCCCCTCACATGCCCCATATCTACTGATTGGTGGCGGTACAGCCTCATTTGCTGCTGCCCGGTCAATCCGAGCCAGAGACCCTGGCGCCAAGGTCAGTAAGGCCTTTGTTGAGAGACCAGGTTCACAATTTAACAATACTGTAGTAGTTTTGATTTTAAAACATATACCGGTATATATTTGGACATCTGCTTTTCAATACATCTATGTTAAGCAAAATAAATTAATTTTCTTTTTCTTTTGTTTCATAATTTGCCACCAGGTATTAATTGTGACGGAGGAGCCTGACCTTCCATACATGAGGCCACCTTTGTCTAAGGAGCTATGGTTCTCTGATGACCCCAGTACGGCAGACACCCTACGCTTCAAGCAATGGAACGGCAAAGAGAGGAGGTGTGTTAAAAAAATATTTAGAAATATAAAGCATGCACACCCACTCTGTTGCTTGTTCCCGGTGTTTATTGCAAGATCACAATCAGTGATCTTGCAATAAATCACTTTTATTGCAAGATGTCTTATTAATATTTGTTACATGGGCAGATTTTTTTGTTTTGTTTTTTGAGTTCAGGTTAAACTGGGGACATAATTAACAATCAATGGCCCAAAAAAAGCCCTTAAAATCTAATCTGAATCACTTCCTGAGTGTCACACACACATTATATTGTCAGGTGCTAACCAATTACAACCAGCAATGGGCGACTGTGTCTCAGGAGGTAGAGCAAGTCATCCAATGATCCCTGGGTCTGCAGTTCGAATCCCGGCTCCTCCTGTCCACATGTCGAAGTGTCCTTCTTGGGCAAGAAACTGAACCCTACATTGCCTCCAATGAGTCTGTCGGTGTGAGCTCGTACGCTACGGCTCAGCTGAGAGTCACTAATTTCTCTGTCTTGTAGAGCACTGTTTGCATTCTTTAACTCTATTTTTTGGGTTTGACCCAATTCTCTTCTTAATTGTTCTATCTCCAGTTTCTGCTCCGTCTTAATAGCAAGCTGTTGTTCAAGCTGAGCCCTCAAGGCCTCCAACTCTGTTATTTTTGTCCCTCTCCATGTCCTTATCTTTTAGAGCGTTGTGCATGTTTGCGAAGTCTGCTCTCTGTTTCATCAACTCTTTATTCAGGCGGTCGAACTCTTGCTGTCGTAATTCTGGTCCCTCGTCGGAGGAGGTCCAACTCACTGGCTAGCTGCTCTTTGGCTCTAAGGAAGTCATCTTGGCTTTGTTTTACAGTATTCAGAAGCTTCACCGTTTCTACATTGCTTTTCATTAGTTCGGCCACTTCCATCCGCAGGTGTTCATTACTTGTATGGTTATTTGTGGAAGTGGACTCCTTTGCAATTTCCCCCCCTCGGTCTCTTGTCTCTGTCATGATGCAGGCAGGTAGGATGAGGTCGATTACATACAGTATGCTACAGGTATGTCTCCTCCTGCATTGCTTGCCAACATGTCCCTTTCTCAGGCATCCAAAGCAGAGGTTATTTTCAAAAATGTAAGCCTTATTGTCTCCTATAGTTTTCTTTGCAAAGCTGGGGCATGTAGCAATACCATGTGCCTCCTGAATACAGATGGGACCGGTGAATGCAGCCTTGGAATTTGAGTTCTTATTCTAAGTAGTGGTGTGGAAAGCCCTGGATCCTTTAGGCGTCCTCTTCTCCGTAGGCCTGCGATTCACTAGGAAGAGGGTGACAGGCTATACTGGCTTCGGTTTGGAGGTACTTGGTGAAACCTGAGAAGTTGCCGTGTTCAGAATCCCAATCAAATCTATTGTATGCTTGAACCCGTGCTGCTGCTACTCTGATGTCCATTTGGGCATTAAGCTGCTGTAACTTAGTTTTTGCTTCTTGTAGTTCTGCTTGTTGATTATGGATTTCTTGCAGAGCCTTGGCTTTCTCTTGTTTCGTGGTGAGATCTGCTTCTGCATCAGCTCTCTTGCGGGAGGCCTTAGAGGTAGAATCGGAGTGGTTGCTGGAGGTAGATTTTGGAGGTTTTTTGAGTGTGATGTGTGAGTTCCATGGGGCGGTGTATGGTTGTCTGCATCTGATGTGAGTGCGTCCAAAAATAGATCCATACTCCTCCTTATTTAAGCCCTAACTTTGCAAGCTCCTCATTGAAAGGCTGATTAATGGTATGAAGGTATTTATCCACTATTTCACATATCTCTGTGGTGATTGTAATGCAGGCCTCCATTTGCTTGACAATGTCTGGAGTAGCAGTGCAATTTTGTTGAAGGAATTCATAACTTTCACTTATAGCATTATGCTTCAAACGCTTCAAAATAAAGGCAACCCAAATTAAACATCGAAAATAAATAAATGAACTTCAAACCAAAATAAATATTTGAAGTTAAAAAGTCCTGTCACAGACACTTACAAACAAAGAGGGTGGGCGTATGGTGCCTTACAAACATTCTTGTTTTAAACTTAAACTGTCCACTAAATATATATGAATACATTTGAAGTTATAGGCAGTGCGGTAACATAAATGTGCCTTATTGGCTTGCAGTGCGTGCCATATCGCGAGTGTGTTGCGCGTCGTTGCATTTTTAGATCCTGAGGGGACCGGGCGATCAACATACTGTGAAATGCTGAGACTCTCGGCTCCTGCCACTGGGAAATAAGTCACGAACGATATGGTCGTGAAAAGCGATTTAATTTCTTACCCTTCTTTGGGCTAGTTCCCATCGGGCTCGCCACAGCTGGAACAGATGGAAACTATCTGTTTCCATCTGTTAATAATAATACCTGGAAGTACTCAAAGTCGCTTTCCAACACTTACTGCTGCAGACATTGGTGCGGTGGGGAGCTACCGCATCATATTTTTACCCTGCGGCTGTTTTTAACCTGAACTTGAAAACATTTTGTAACTACAAAATCAGCCTATGGTTGAATTAATAATGACATGATATTGGTTCATACATGCCATCATTCTGAACCTCTGATAAAATACTGAAGAAGCAGAATTACTGGCATTGTAAAGACATTTATTGTACAATAAAGCAGTCATCCAGTGTTTTTAATACATATATATGTGTTTGCCAGTATCTACTTCCAGCCACGGTCTTTCTACATCGATCCTGAAGATTTGAGTGGTGCTGAAAATGGTGGAGTGGCTGTGCTCACTGGAAGAAAGGTGGGACAATCAGGGCCCGGCAAGGCTTACTACAAAATAACAAAACCAAAAAACAATTCAGTTTCATATATTGTTTGCTTATTTCTGCTTTCTTTGTGTGCATTTCAATTTTGCTTTACAACTTTACCACCCAAGTGTGAATTAAAATGGCTGACTTCTGAATATGATAAATTACATTCAATGTTGTTGATCTCTTCAGGTGGTGTATATGGATGTGAGGGAAAATAAAATACAACTTGATGATAAAACCGAGATTTCCTATGACAAGTGCCTGATTGCCACTGGTAAGCCACATTAAAAATGTATGCATGTAATGTATGTAATACCCTGTGCCTTAACGTATGTAGACATTAATATGAATTTTACTTTAGGTGGAATACCAAGAAATCTACAAGTAATTGAAAGGGCAGGAGAAGAGGTGATGAAGAGGACTAGTTTATTCCGTAAGGTCAGTGTTCTGCCAGCAGGGGGGGTAGTTTTGCTTCACTCTTGACTCCCGGCAGCTAATAGGGAGACTCAAATGAATGGGCCATAGATTGGTGTTGGGATAATTACTCTAAACTGCAGATCTTGTGTTGAATGAACGTGGATTTTACTCGCATCCCCAGGTTGAAGACTTCAAAGCATTGGAAAAGGTCTCCAGAAATGCAAAGTCCATCACCATCATTGGAGGAGGTTTCTTGGGCAGTGAGCTGGCCTGTGCCCTTGGCAGGAGATGTAAGCCTACCAAAGAAAGAGGAAGTGACATCAGGAACATGACTATACCATTGCTGAACTCTTTTGTAACTCCCACTCTCTTTTCAGCAACTGATGCTGGTTTGGAGGTGGTCCAGATGTACCCTGAGAAGGGTAACATGGGAAAGGTGCTTCCTGAATATTTGAGCAACTGGACAACCGAGAAAGTTAAGACAGGTAAAATGTCCATTTTGCATTTCAGCTTGCTTCCTTCAACTTATAACGAAACACGGTTTTCATTGTTTTCCCATGTTCTCCATTGAGCGCCGGCCTCATGTGTTTTCCCATGTTCTCCATTGAGCGCCGGCCTCATGTGTTTTCCCATGTTCTCCATTGAGCGCCTGCCTCTCATGTGTTTTCCCATGTTCTCCATTGAGCGCCTGCCTCTCATGTGTTTTCCCATGTTCTCCATTGAGCGCCAGCCTCTCATGTGTTTTCCCATGTTCTCCATTGAGCGCCTGCCTCTCATGTGTTTTCCCATGTTCTCCATTGAGCGCCTGCCTCTCATGTGTTTTCCCATGTTCTCCATTGAGCGCCAGCCTCTCATGTGTTTTCCCATGTTCTCCATTGAGCGCCTGCCTCTCATGTGTTTTCCCATGTTCTCCATTGAGCGCCAGCCTCTCATGTGTTTTCCCATGTTCTCCATTGAGCGCCAGCCTCTCATGTGTTTTCCCATGTTCTCCATTGAGCGCCAGCCTCTCATGTGTTTTCCCATGTTCTCCATTGAGCGCCTGCCTCTCATGTGTTTTCCCATGTTCTCCATTGAGTGCTTGCCTCTCATGTGTTTTCCCATGTTCTCCATTGAGCGCCTGCCTCTCGTGTGTTTTCCCATGTTCTCCATTGAGTGTCTGCCTCTCTCATGTGTTTTCCCATGTTCTCCATTGAGCGCCAGCCTCTCATGTGTTTTCCCATGTTCTCCATTGAACACCTGCCTCTCGTGTGTTTTCCAGAGGGTGTAAAAGTCATGACAGAGGCCTTGGTGAAAGCTGTGACATTCAAGGATGGCCAGGTGGAAA
Organism: Electrona antarctica; assembly: GCF_951216825.1. Classification (NCBI taxonomy): domain Eukaryota; kingdom Metazoa; phylum Chordata; class Actinopteri; order Myctophiformes; family Myctophidae; genus Electrona; species Electrona antarctica. Next base: position 24,922,899 of record NC_136789.1, on the reverse strand, counting down.
TAAAACTGAAGGATGGCCGTGTGGTGAGTCCAAGTTACTCAAATGAACCACTTAACTAAATTATTTTGAAATTTTCTGATATACGATATGACAGTGTAAGTAGATTTCTTTTCCCCATTTTCACCCAAAATCAGTATGCTATGGTTAAAGTGGTTAAGTTCAGTTCATGTAGTAGAAAAGAAAGGGTAGGGTAAATATATTTTTCTGACTGTCTCTCATGTTCCAACTATAGGTGAAAACCGACCACATTGTGGCTGCTGTGGGTCTGGAGCCCAATGTTGACCTTGCCAAATCAGCAGGTCTGGAAGTGGATGCTGACTTTGGTGGCTTTCGGGTCAATGCAGAGCTGCAGGCTAGATCCAACATTTGGGTGGTAGGTTCTGGACTCATTTTACGGTTGTTGTAAAGTACTGCAGGTACAGTACAGGCCAAGTCAAACATTGTTTTGGTGGTCACAAGTTTCATGTTTGAAGATGAAGTTCATATTGTGGCAGTTGCAGTGGCGTTTCCAGGAATTACATTTTGGGCAGGCAAGAATTACATTTTGGACAGGCAAGATGTGTTAATTGTCGTCTCCCCGCGCACAATCGTAGCACTAAAGGTTTTCAAAGAGATATACTTGCCAGACGAGTAGTATACAAAGGCTGAAAGGCTTGCATTTACATTCCAATGGGTGATTGAGGGTCGCGCTCTACCGCGACGGCCAATCAGCTGTCCATTAATAGTTCTGATGTCTTGTTTTTGTCCTTTTTTTTCTCATTGTATGGATTTTGGCCAGGCCAGAAATGGATTTGGACAGGCGGACGCCTGCCCTCGCCTTATTGTAGATACGCCTCTGGGCAGTTGTGACCTACTGTGCCTACAGTATAACCATACCGGTCTTTAGAGAACAATGCGATTAGTCAGACATGTTTTAACAACAATGTTAATGCCCTTTTATATTGTATTTTGCTGTTGTAAATACTAGAAAAAACGCGTCCTTTCCACCTAGAGATGAAACCCTTAAATGTATGTGTACAAAGCCCACATTGGTATGGTAACTAAGAACATTACGGATTGGGGAAGTGTATTAAACGCTCTTATTTTGTAAAACTGTATTAAGTTCATACAGAAGCAATCTTGTTTGTGTTTCATAGTTAACCCATTTTGAGCGGGAACCCCTTTTGGTGTTCGCATTATGTTATGCTTTAGCTATTGAAAAATAGCCGATCTACAAGCTCATAGCGCGCCACCGAGTGGCGCGCTATGAACTTGTAGGTCTGCTATTTTTGAAAAATCGAAGAACGACTGACATAGAAACATAGCTTTTTAAGAAAACTGTCAGGATGTAGAAGACATTTTTAGAATCTGATCTCGGGTCAAAATCGGGTCAAAATGGATTAACATCGGCTGCAGATATCAAACATTGACACCAGACACGAACACGATACATCTCTGTAAATGCACTTGGTCTTTTGGAGTGGCAACTATCTCTCCTAACTCCACTCAAGAACAAGTTAAGTACGATGTTATGGTACAAGATGTCATGCATAGTACATAACCTCCACTGTTCTGTTCTGTGCTTCAGGCAGGAGATGCTGCATGCTTCTATGACATCAGACTGGGACGCAGGCGAGTGGAACACCATGACCATGCCGTCGTGAGTGGTCGGCTAGCGGGAGAGAACATGACAGGCGCTAACAAGCCCTACTGGCATCAGTCAATGTTCTGGTGGGTGTTCATTGTACAACAACTTATATTTCCTTTTTTTATAATATTTATTTTATTTGGAAAAAGCAGTACAATAACAGCATTTCTATGTATACATAGGACACAAGTGCAGTTCACAGGATTTCTTTTTTCACCCCTCTTCCCTCCCTCCCCCCTCCAAGTGACTCCATCTCCAGTGTCTCTGTAACATCCTTGCTTTCTTCAGGACTACATATGGCATCAAGTCAACACTTAACAGGGGCAAAGGGCAATATCGCTTCAGAGTGTACATTTTCAGAAGGAGAAAAAGAAGAAAGAGTGGGCAACAACTTATATTTCCAGACAGTTATGCTAACTAACTAAAGATTCTCATTGCCATCCAAAATACAAGGGTCGCATCCAGTGACAACTTTGGCAACAAGCCTTTATACATGTGCTTACAACAGATGGAAAGAGCGTCAGCCGTTTAACCAGTGTAACCTGGGGATTGTGTGTTTCCATGGATGGGACTTTGTTTGGTTAGTACAGTATGTAGAGAGATGCTCAGACGGAAGCTATGGTCTTAAATACAAGAATACAAAAGAAAGTTTTAGTTTTTATATATAATTTATAAAATTATATTTCTGGAAGAAATGTAAAAAGTGCTTCTTGAGAATACTCCCTTCTATTAAATTATTGAAGAGTACTTGTGGTCTGTAGGAGTTTCCAGCAGATGGCTGTGTTACTTGGAGTCAGAGAGCCTGCATCTTTCAATCCACAAGGATGTCTTTCCTCTTTGAAGGACAGAACAGATAGCACCACTTTAATCGCAGGAGTGTTTGGTTGTTGACAAGAATGCCAGAAGAGTAGTGACAATTTAATCCTCACTACAGATGTTAAGGTTGTAATGCCTGTTTTTTCTGACAGCTAGTTAAAAATTTTAATTGGGCAGTTCTTAATCCACAACACATCTGAACCATGAATCAACCTGTTGTGAAACTTGTGAGGGGTTCACAACTAAATAAATGGGCGGCCACCTGGATAGCAATGTTAATCTTTACAGCAATTTTTTATTCAGTATTGGTCATAGTCATTTAAATAAAACCATGGTAACTTGTTATCATGGTAACGTAGAAGGATGGCTGCATGGCATGCTAGAATGTGGAATTGTGCTACACAAAGCGGTTAAAAAAAACAAAATTTTAAGATATTTTTGGGGGCTTTTTTGCCTTTATTGATAGATATACAGTAGCTTGACAGGAAACGGGGAGAGAGATGGGGGGGGGGGGGGAGAGACACACAGCAAAGTTCGTCGGGATCGGGACTCGAACCCGCGTCACACTGTCATGCTTGATTACCAGCCAAGGTGCCTGGACCGCTAAGCCGTCCCAGGCCAAGTTTTTGTTATGTAATAAAGAACAGAGTGAAATAAGTGAACCTAATTTGTTGTGTGGGGTCACTCTGCACGTTTGAATGTAGGGTGCAATATTTACATGTTCAGTTGATGAATGCGCTACAAGCTCGTAGCGCGCCACCAAGTGGCGCGCTACGAGCTTGTAGGTCTGCTATTTTTGAAAAATCGAAGAACGACTGACATAGAAACATAGCTTTTGGATGTAGAAGACATTGTAGAAGACATTTTTAGAATCTGATCTTACGTTTAGTTTAGATGTTCAAATAAACTAAACTAAACGTAACGTTTGTTAATTATCATGGACCCTGTAATCCCAGTATTATGAAAGCAATTCTTAAAAAGCACTCATTCTCACTGAACACGGTTAAGATTGGACTCTCTCACTGAACACGGTTAAGATTGGACTCTCTCACTGAACACGGTTAACATTGGACTCTCTCACTGAACACGGTTAAGATTGGACTCTCTCACTGAACACGGTTAAGATTGGACTCTCTCACTGAACACGGTTAAGATTGGACTCTCTCACTGAACACGGTTAAGATTGCGTCCAGACCTGAATATTTGAATTATGAGAAATCCCTGTAATAAAAAATTAATGCCACGGTGGGGCATTCAAATGTCAGTGTGTCAGCTAAGCACTTATCATCCCTCCCCGACTGGGGCTAATAAGGCATTACATTAGACATCATTTTCAAAAATATCACAGCAAAACAGAGTGATTGTCTGCTCTTTATATACACATAGAGCTTTATCAAAGGATAATTAGCCATTCACATTTAGGTTAATAAAATGCTTTAAATCAGTATCAGCCAACCATAAGTCGATGTGGCAAAGATGATACCTTTTATAATATACACTACAGTCTACGCTACGCCGGTTTGAAATGCTTAGGCTCTGTTCAGAACTGAAGATGTTTTCATAATTGGGAGAATATTGTGTTAGGATTTAAAACCACTACCCCATTATATTGCTATAAATATGAATGTGTATGCTGGACATACTTAAAGAATCACTGTCATTGAATGTTGTTACAAATCACTGTCATTGAATGTTGTTACAAATCACTGTCATTGAATGTTGTTTTCCAAGCCACACATGTATGACGACAAGCAGTACTGAACTACTAGTATACCGTAGCCATTGTTCTGAAAATCTCAAACTATAATTGCTAATAATCGCCATGTCTCCTGATCCTCTGTTTCACACAGGAGTGACCTGGGTCCTGACGTTGGCTATGAGGCAATTGGAATTGTTGACAGTAGTCTACCAACAGTGGGAGTATTTGCCAAAGCCACGGCCAAGGACACGCCTAAAGCTGCCACAGAAAAGTCAGGTACTGTAGGACCATCCAGTTTATTTCTAAATCATAATCAGATCGAGAAAAATACATTTGAGTGTTCATTCAGTTTAAAAGAGCCAGGCCTATGCTGAATGCCCTTCACACTATACCAGACAGTGGCCTTGTGGTTGGAGTGTCCGCCCTTAAACTGGGAGGTCGGGTTCGATCCCCGGCTGGGTCATACCAAAGACTGTAAAAATGGGACCCAATGCCTCCCTGCTTGGCACTCAGCATCAATGGGTTGGATTGGGGGTCAAATCAACTAATGATTCCCGAGTGCGGCGCACGCTGCGGCCCACCGTTCCAAGAGATGGGTCAAATGCGGAGAACAAATTTCACTGTGGTAACGTCTGTGACTAATCGTACGACTTTGACTTTCACAGAAGACGATTATTTTTATGTGGAAAGAAACGATGCCATGAATATTTAACGCGTTAAAACGTGTTGACCAATAAAAATCTTGTTTGACTGTGTGCAAGGGCCTTAACCACTTTCAACCTGCCTCTATTTTGTAGCTACAAAATGTTCATCAAATATTTGTAAACTTTTTGCCGTACAACAAAGTATAAAATGGGGATTAGGTGGTTATGGCTCTCTGATTGTGATTTATTGCAGGAACTGGAATCCGTTCAGAAAGTGAGACTGAGGAAGTGGCCATAAGTCCAGTAGCCTCTTCCACACCAGCTCCGGCTCCAGTGCACCAGAAAGATGAATATGGCAAAGGAGTCATCTTCTACCTGAGAGACAAAGTGGTGGTGGGCATTATCCTGTGGAACGTGTTCAACAGAATGCCTATTGCAAGGAAGGTTAGTAGTACTGTCACTTTGGTGGAAAAACATATTTTCCTCATAAATGTGTTTAATATATATATGTTTTTTAAATCATTGCTGTATTTTATTTTTGTATAAAGATCATTAAGGATGGTGAGGAACATGTGGATCTGAATGAAGTGGCCAAGCTCTTCAATATCCATGAGGAGTAGCTCTACTCTTTGGAGACTGAGGTTTCGTCGTAGGTTTCGTCAAAGCAGAGGCAAACATAGGAGTGGACTGTCACTGCACATGGTGGCTTTGAACTTTGACAGTCAACGCCAGGTTCTGGAAAATCCACCCACGGATGCACATGAAAGGGAGAAACGCTGTACATCACGTCACGTTGCCGGAATATTTTCATATATTTGTAATTTGTACCAATGCCCTGCCCCGTTTTGTCGTTTGTTTTTTTGTTTATTCTATTGAAGAAAAATCAAATGAATGGATCTCATCTAAATACTATAGTATCCCCAGCTGTTATAGGCTCATGTTGCATATAGTGATCATGGTGTATATGTTTGCCTACTGTCCCCCAGAGCTCTACCAGGATAACAATGTTGTTGCTTTGCCGTGTGTTCAGAGCAGCTTATGATGACAAAGCCTGCAATAAAAGAAAAAAGTATTTTTAACGTGACTGACTGATTCTAGCAAATAACTGATCTAGTAAATCGGTTATTTTTGCCGAGGTACGTAGTGAGGGGGTAAAGAGCAGGCCAAGTACAGAGCCAACCCCTTTCAACCTAGTTCCAATTTATTTTCTTGAGATTAAAATAGTAAATGGTGCATTTTATATAGTGCCTTTATCCAAGGTGCTTTACATTGTGCATTACATTCACCCATTCACGCACACATTCATACACCGATGGCGGCAGAAACCATGCAAGGCACCAGCCTGCTCATCAGGAGCAAATAGGGGTTCTGTGTCTTGCTCAATGACACTTCGACACTAACTCTGGGGGAGCCCGGATTCGAACTGGGAACCTTGCGGTTGCCATCCGGCCACTCTATCCATGATCCACCGCTGCCCCTGTAACCAAGTACTAATTTGAAGTATGGAGCGTTTAACTTCTTAATGCCCTGGTTAAAAATCCTCTGGTAATTTATCAATTAGAATATACAAATGTAACCAAATGGATGAAGAAAACAAATCTATGGTACAGAGTGACCAGTTATTTTTTCCTTGAGAATTTCTTGTCAAAAACTCTGTTGGACACAAAGTGCTGGTCTTTGACGTGTGCGAACATGCATACAGTAAGAACCTTATTTAGAATGGTGCAACTTCCATGTGCATAGAATGTGAAGGTACTAATTAAGTAATTAACCCATAACAGAAATTATCTCCGTTGAGGGAAAACAAGGTAACTAACCTCAATTTGGCATTAGCAAGGTGGGCAGAAAGATTATAAAGCTTGGTTAATTTAATTTAAATGCATTTCTTATAACCTGTTGAACTGCCATTATGTTCATCCTGTGGGCTATTCTCAGATTTTCTGATAATGAACAGTTCTTCCACAAAGACAGAGATGATAATGCAAGAAGAACAGCTTTGCGGTGTCGCTTGATATGGATATTGTCCCTCCCTTTGCATTTTGTGGATCATGTCCACTGCAATTTGTAAAAGTCATTCAACTGTAAAAAGCTCAGACATGAAGCTTGGTTTCCGCAAAGTAGGACAGGGCGATATGGAGAAAAGAATCATCACAATAACCAGAAGACTTTCTTCCGATATCTATGAATATCACTATGGAATATTATATTACATGTCAGATTGCTTGATGTGCAATGTTGATGTACAGTAGGAATATCTGACTTGGTAAATACACACTACAATGATAACCCATAAATACCCTCAAATTAATTGTACACCTCAAAGTAATGGTGAATCCTTCCAGGTCTTACTTTAACAATAGCAGGCGTTTGAATTTCCTGACAGTTTTTATACAGCAGCCTACAGTATACCTTTTGACAGAGTTAAATTCAGATACGTATACGATTCACGTGTTTTTAGTTGGATCTTCACTCGAGGCACTGCATAATTATCCAGCAATATTTAACAAAATATAATACTCTTACATTAATTTTGCTATTTTAGTGTTTTCGTTTTTTTTGTTTGTTTTTCTATCCAGAGGGGACATGTATCACTTCAATGCTTTACCATTAAAATATGAAACGGTCATATATATAGTCTTGAAGGATGCATGGGTCAACTGTGCCTTGGAAGGTTATGAAAATGGTGCTGTCTCTTTAAATATTACTCAAGTAATTCCTGGAGCATGTATGTGCCCATAAAAAAGAGATAAACCTCCCAGTCCTCCACACAAACACTTAAAGAAATTTCTAAATTATACAGCAGTGGCATCGTCGATGTAACACCTGCAGGGAAAGTGGGAGGCTCCGATCACTCCATACGGACGCTGGCTAGCAGAGCAAGACCAATGTTCCTACGTATGTCCAGCATCTGTCCTCCTGTTCAACTGGCATTTTACTCTGGAATATTTCTCTATTTATTACATTTATGCACAGAATCAGCAGAGAATGCAACCACGTGTGCTATGCATGGTCTGGGTCTCATCTGTCTTATTTCTGCAAATCAGGTAAGAAACAAAAATTATATTAAATTGTAATTTATTAACTTTCCTTTGCAAAGTTTTCAGGAGAAAGCCAGGAGAAGCTTTACTGTTGGAGTTCTAGTCACTGGAATCTTTTAGAAAATAATTATATTGGGATATAAACTATGCTTACCAAATGTATTAATAGTAATACTATTGATGATACTGTTGATTATTGCTAATGTTTGCACTTTTGTAGTGGGATGCATCAAATATTTATTATGATAAATCGTTATTTACTATAAGTAAATTTAAGTAAATAAAGGGCTGTTCACAACAAGCACTCTATAACGATTACACTCAACTATAACGATTACTATAACTATATTATTCTCCATTGTCATTCATTATAATTGTGGCATGCGTGTGGAGTCTGCTGTTCACTTGAGTCGGCAGAGCAGACGGCAGAGCAAGACTTGTTTTATTAATTTAATCATTGAAAGAAAACTAATTGCGCCTCTAGGCTTTTAAGTGTTAGACGACATGCAGTACTATTGCACTTTACTGTTACATTTTTATCCGAATCATGCTAAGCATTCACGACACCTTTAAACTGCATGCACATTAGTGATGATAAGAAAACAACCCTTTATATACTGCTATAATGACAGGACTGATATCTGTACCACAGGTGTCACATGCAGCACAGTACTTCAGACCTCCTGTTTCTTTGTAGTTGACGAGATTTGTCATCTTTTTTAATAACCAATATCTAGTACAAGTGTGTTTTAGGGTATGATGTTTTATGAACATTCTCTTATGAGAGGAACAACAAGTCTTGCTACAGACATTTCTAACTTTAACCCGACAGATCTGCACACTGTAAAGAGATGAAAGTTCCCAGTAAAGCACTCAGGCCACCCTCTCCATCGGACTTCTTAGACAAACTAATGGGCCGGACATCTGGATATGATGCTCGCATCAGACCCAACTTCAAAGGTAAAGCAGCAAGTGCAGTAGTAGTACTGTAGGTGCTTCTCTGTGTGTGCATGTGAAGCGTTTCACATGACGAATGTAGGCAGTGAAGCAGCACTGATCCTATACCAGATGGGTTATCACAGTGGGAGAGCGCTGGGGGCATGACATTTTTAAACAGAATGACTTCAAGTCTTTTATTGTTGTTAGAATTGTGTCATTACCCATGTCTGTTTATCCTTTAGGTTACATCTGTTTCCCTTTACACGTAATTCTTTCAAGCCTCCTGTTTCCTTCTGTGTACCCCCTACAGCGTACAGTATTCTTCTGTATTAACCCATAGACCTAGTTAAGTAATTTCTCGTTCTCCTTTGCCCGTGAAGCCAGCAGAATCTGATTCTCTCTGACACACTTCCTCCTCATTTCTCTGGGGTCACATTTCATTTATATTTCATATTTGCTCCACATCTTTGAGATGTTTCAGTGTGTAGGCTATACTGGCCAATTCCCAGCTGATTATCTATAAATACACTAATGTGACTACCGAGAATCAATAAATTATGACCTCATAGGAAATTACTTAACTTGACTGAAATATTTAAAGGTTCAGGTGTTGTCAGATGAACCAATGTCTGTTTTGGAGGACTTTGTTAACTGAAAACAGGATTATAAATATAGAACAAGCAGAAGAGGCCTGTGTTTGGGGATTTTCAGTGTTTTTTTCTTTTCTTGCACATGCAAGAGCACATGCCTCAATGGATAATTATGTCAAGTTAAAATGGCTGTGATAAAGACAATGGCAGAGTAACAAAGGTTAAGGAACTGAGATGAGCTGTTCTTCTCAGGTCCCCCTGTGAATGTCACCTGCAACATCTTCATCAACAGCTTTGGATCCATCACTGAAACAACTATGGTGAGAATTAAATGTTAAATGTATTAATTTTTTTTATTACGTGTGATTGTATTGTCAATTCCAAATGAACATGTTAACTCAACTACATAGTGTTAATGTGGTTAACAAAACCATACTTTGTTGATCGTGATCCCCCACCGATCTGTACTTGTTTGGCCCCCTCCTTTTTTCCCTCTACACCAAACCTCTTTGCTGAAAATAGCCGTATCGTAAAAGTGACGTGAACTTGTAGATCACTATTTTCGCCAAATGTTCACCTATTATGACAGAATAGGGACGCTCTGGTTAAGACAAGAGTGACTACTTGGCTTGATGGATTCATCTTTCAATTAGCATCACTGTGATTTCATTATGCTACAGTAACCAGCCTAAGGGAAGTAGCATTCAAATAAATGTTTCAGATTACTTAATTAGCAGATTACATTATTTCCTTTTTTCAATGATGATCAAAATTACATTCTGTTAGTTAGGGTTAGTGGATCTTCATCAAATGAATTATAATTCAAAGTGGGTTCACTGACTGTAACTAAGCTGCCATTGTGATAATCACACTGTTTGCCATGTGTAGTGTACTGTAGGACACATCATCCCCTTCGCAAAACACAAAAACATTGCCATGGCCACAGAACAATCCCATACAATGAAATATTGTGCTATTTTTGCCAGGCTGTTGTTTTCTACTGGGAGTAGACTGCTGGCACTTCCATATACTTTAGTCTACAAACTGAAAGATAAGAGTTGACTTGAATTTGGCTAAGCGGAAGAGTCCACTGGAAGAGAAAGAGTCCACTGACCATGTTTTGGTTGGATTTTTAGATGCACTTCACAATTTGAAACCATCAACATGGTTGCTCAAAGATACCTGTGGCTATAGCTAAATATATGGTTGGAGAGCTCGCATGAGAAGCAGGAGGTCCCAGGTTCGAGTCCCGGCAATGTGTCAATAATAATAATAATAATAAAGCTGTATTTATATAGCACCTTTTAAGAACAAGTCACAAAGTGCTTAACAGAAATATATAGAGAAAACATGGATCAAAAAGGCATAGAATACAATAGAAGACATTTGTCAATAGAACATAATAGAAGATAATAATACAAAATAAAAGAATCACATGGGTGATGGGCTAAATGCAGCTCTGTAAAAATGAGTCTTTAGGAGCGATTTAAAATGTGACACAGACTCGGCAAGCCTGATCTCCAGGGGCAGGGCGTTCCAGAGTGAAGGTGTACTGAGCAAGACACTTCAACCGTAAATGCTTCTTTCCCCTATACGCTCAAGTCTGACCACTCTTCACCAGCTGGGTGAACCTGAAAACCCAACTTCCCCCACAGGATCAAATGGGTCTAATTATTATTACTATTATTATTACTATTATTAGTAGAAGCTTTGCAAATATACAGGTACATGTATATCAGAATAATAATAATAATATCTACATGATCCTGATGCCTGTATAGTTTCTTTAAAATTTCCAAATTGCTTAGTATCCCTGAATATCTGGTAGGAAATACTGTTTAATGTCAATAAAGTCAAAACTCTATTCTAATACATTACATTGTGTTCCGCACTATAGGACTACAGGCTCAATGTATTTCTGCGGCAACAATGGAACGACCCACGCCTGGCATATAAGGAGTATCCTGATGACTCATTGGATCTGGACCCGTCCATGTTGGATTCCATATGGAAGCCTGACCTGTTCTTTGCTAATGAAAAGGGAGCTAACTTTCACGAGGTCACCACAGACAACAAATTACTCCGGATATTCCAGAATGGCAATGTCCTCTACAGCATCAGGTAATCACTAAACCTAGCTGCGTGCATGCGTGTTTGACCTCAGACCTGTTACCTGGCGTGTGTGTCGCTGATGACCTGAGGGTGTGCAGTGCCAAGTGGGGGACGTCCATCAGACCAACTGATCAACGCATGAGAACACATGTCTGTCTGTGTGTCTGGGGGTGTAGGCAACCGCTTCTCTAATTGGCCAACCCAATCCATTAGCTTCACGGATTGGCCAGCTTTGTGTCACGTTTGTACCGGTACCAAGTGGTAGTGTGCACATTAGACCTCCATTAGAGCTCCAAATATGGAGACCCTCCTCGTATCTCCATATTTGGGTCGATGGGTCGTATAAAATGGTATACACTGGATACTCTGACAACAGGTACAACGGGTACTCTGATAGCAAGTACAAGTACAACACATTGCATGAACAGTTGGGTAGGCCGGATTATAAATAACGCATTCTTTATAACGTTATTAGTACTGTGGTAATGGGTATCGCCAGGGGCGTGCACAGACATTTAGAGGGGCAGGTGCTCAAGGAAAAAAAGGGCACCTTGTGCAGCGCGTGGAACCGGCCGGTTGCCTAAATAGTGTGGGATTTATAGATTCTGGGGACTAAATAATATATTAGAAGCTTTTTATTAAGAATTGATCAATGTCACCATGGTCCACATACTGTACAGTGTACACTGTGGACCAAAAGGGCACATTGCTCTAGCACCCCCTAGTGTCTATCTGTGCACGCCACTGGGTATCGCACTGGTTACTCAAACAATGGTTACAGCCAGTAATCTGACAACAGGTACAATGGGTATTGCATAACCAGGTAGGACATGTATTTCCCACCCGGTTATACCCATTGTACCTGTATCGTTCCTGACTTGTGTGGTGGTCCGAGAGTAGGCCAGTGCCCTCACCGCTCTAATATATATAAAAATCACACCTGTGTGAAGTGAGGGGCGCTCTTATCATTATACATCATCATACATCATCTCATGAACAACTGAATTTATGTGATTGGTTAGCCGATTTGCTCTTCTACATTTGACGTGAATTTCCCCTTCATTGTCAATAGCATTTCATGTTTATGTTGCCACAAAAATATTTGAGGCACATATGACCTAATTTCTCCCTTCATTGTCAATGGCAAATGTGGGGACAAAAGCTGTATATAGGAGGGGCTATGGCCCCTCTCTCTGGAACACTGACCCAAATCTAATTCTTTGTAATTGTAGGGTTAACATGCTTTGGGGACAAATGTGGCTAACACAGCTGTGTATTTCATTTAACATGCATTTAAATGAGAGAACACCGAGAGCAAGCTCCCATTTCCAGCTGTAAACTATTCCTCATGCAGGCTGCAGGCTAGACAAGAGAAAGGGTACAAATTGCAAGTGACTGCAGTGTCTTTGGGCTACAAAGTAACATATTATGGTTTACACAGAAGCTAGTGATCCTATAAGCCCTGAGCACTCTTTTTGTCCTTTACTTTAAGTGTGACAGTTGTATGAATATGACAGTATATGACTGTGTTCAAGTTCTTGGCCCATCTACGAGTTAAAGTGCACTTGCATAACGCATAACAATGTATGATTTATGATATAAATCTTTTATTTTAGTAAATGCTCCTAGGTGGATTGGGTGCATGACAAACCAAATAGTGGAAATGAATGAAAGCACTTCTGACACTGTCTGCAAAGTATGTGTTTACTAGAAAGCAAAGCAATATTTGAATGTCACATTTCATCAAGCAATGTTACACGCTCTTCCATTCAAAGCGAGCAGCAACACACAGCACACAGCACAACAGCACGCGGGCTAATATTGCCCCATAACAAGTTGTCACAGATGCCAATATAATGGTTAATATGATATAATGAGATGTAACTGCTCCACTGAAAGCAACTTTGTAATAATGTGCATTCTGAAAGATGAGATAGGCCTACTTTGGTTCCTAAGGATGTGCCAATAATATTATACTTGTACATAGAGACATGCAACACATCTGCATGACTGGCTGACATCTCACAGTTGATGTCTTCCCACCACCTCAAGCTCAACATAGATAACACAGAGTTTATCTTCTGTTCTTCCCTGGGAAGTGTTGCCCCTGCAGGACATTTCCATTTCCATTGCCAAGAACCTAGTATCCTTGTGACTACCTTAAGCACACATTACAGTGATTAGCCTACTCACTCACTCCTGTAGATTTTCACTTCACAGCATTCTGGAGGATCAGGTCCTTCTTCACCAAGGAGTCTGCCCAGCTTCAGTCATATTCAGTCTTAACTACTGCATCTCCGTCCTTACTGGATACTTAGTTACTTACTGGATGCTCTCCCAAATGTAGACCCCTTACCACTTATCTCTAAACTTATTTGCCATTTTTTACTATTTTGAAAAATCTTTTAAAATAGTTCAAATAGCCGATCTACAAGCTGCAATGTAGATCGGCTAGTTGAACTATTTTAAAATGTTTTTCAAAATAGTAAAAAATGGCAAATACCTTTTAAGTTTAGGGATAAGGGGTAATGGGTGGCTTTCACAGGTCCCCCCACTACTTCACTCACTCCACTGGCGCACACTTGCTGCTTTTCAAAACACTGGTGAACTATTAGTACAAGGTTACTTGCAAGATATGATCCACTCCTACACCTCTTCATGCATACCTCCATTAGTCAGGACTGCAGACTCATCCCCATCTTTTGCCACAGTCTGAAAACTCATCACTAGACTCCCTAGACCAGGGATATTCAAATGCTGCATGGATGTTGCACTCGTTGTACAGTACAGAGAATATAGGCTATGTATTATTTGTTTATTACTACTTGGTTCTACTGCTCTAAGTACGCATATAAACTTCAGTCACTGAAAGTATGCTTGGCCAAAGCCTGATTTGTGGCAAAAACAAAATAATATTGGCATTTAATTCCTGATATATCTTTTTTATATATATATATATCTTGTGTGCAAGTGAAAGGGCATGATGGTGCACATCCACGGCTGGCAGCAACTGCACTGAGTTTCCTGACTAAACTTGCTTTGCGCAATGCGCATGTCTGTGACTGTGACAGGCGCAACGCTCATTTAGCTTAGGCTTACTTTTGACTTGAACACAAAACACATGCCACACCGTGTTGGCCCTGACTGTGTGTGTACTTGTGACAGTGTGACCCCACCCTGTCACTGTTCATGTTTTGCTCATTACATGCCTGTCAGTAGCGCGCACTGGTTAGGTAGGGTATGGGTTCTCAACCCGTGGGTCGCGACCCCTCGGGGGGTACATACACATAGTACATGCATACACCTTCCCTAATGATTATATCTGGTTTCAGTATTTATTTATGGTGTATTGTCTCTATTATTAAGGTTATTGTAGAAGTCAATTTATATTGGGGGTCGGGAGGGGGCGGGGCGGGGGTCCCGAGACATTGCCAAAGCATTTCCGGGGGTCCCCGGCCAAAAAGGTTGAGAACCCCTGAGGTAGGGTATGGACAAACGAAACAACAAACAAATCCCCATCTCTCGGTATATCTCTCGGTATATCTCTGTTCAGCTATCAAACATGTTCAATGGTGTTGGACAAGAAGGTGTCAGTCTCTGAGGAGATATTTCGGTCTCCTCTGTATTTGGTTGTCACTTATTCTGCACTTGGGAAAATAAACCTTGTTAAACTCTGCCCTGTGTTGCCTCGCCATCCTTGATGTTCATATTACCCTCGCCTGAGACAGGGGTGTGACAGTACTCAAGGAGAATTTACTAGTGAGAAACCATTGAGGTGCAGGTGTAGTTGATTACTGCGATTTAGGAACCCAAACAACAGTGCTCATTGTCTCCACCAGGCCGAAGGCCTGGGGAGAGAGTATGTTTTGCCCTCCGTCCTTGTGTCCGTCCGTCCGTTACCAGATAATCTTTGGCACCGTTAATTAACCCGGTCAATGCCAAACTTTGCACACACACTCCCTGGATGCCAACGACAAAACCTCTGCCCAAAATGTTCCAGGACGGCCTGTTATAGTGCCACCATTTTTACCTGCACCTATAACTGCACCGAACTGCGTGAAACGTTGAATGCACACTTCCTAGAGGCCAAGGAAAAACCTTCCAGATTCTGCACATCCCGCACATCGTTACACAGTATCTCTATAGTCATGTGCTCAAGACGGATCTGTCCGATATTTCACATTCCATCCTAATTGGCTAACATTGGCTTCCAAAGTTTGCAGGATTGGCCCGTTTTAAATAAAAAGCCTCATATCATGAACGCAGTGTGCAATTTACGTGGAATTTTTCCACACACTTTCTGAGCAATAAATCCCACCCATTTCACATTGGCCTATTATAGCGCCACCAGGAGGCCACAATAACCTGACCTGGCCTGGTGGAGACCTGTGCCCAGAGGGGCACGTTTTCTAGTTGTTATTATGTCTGTCCTTCTACAATGTTATTCTTTCCCTAAATCTAACAACAGCCCCTTGAATTCAATCTGGGGGGGAAATCCACAATGTTCTCTTATGAAAACCAGATGTATACTGTATCTCAAACCTCTTCTTCTCAATGCACTTGTATCTTTTACTAATGCCTAAAAACCCTCCAAGTGGCATAACCCAAGAATATTTGTACATTCATATGGGATTCAAGAGCACGTATGCTTTATTCCAGAGCTAACTATAACTTTCCTTTGACGAGATTGAGAAGATTGAGTGCATGCGGTTTGTACTTCAGTGATGGTCATTTGCATAATGGTCTTTGATACATTCAGTGAATATGTGTGCCACTGGGTCAGAGTGTGGTCCAGTGGGTCCCGGGCGTGGGCTGTGGCATTTTATATGCATAATACAATTAATCAAGGAATAAACAAGCACAATTTTTCACAGTGGGTGGTTTTAGTGCGCATGAGGCATGTCATCCTGATACTAAGTCTCACTGTGATGTTTTTATTATGTATGCCAACTTTCTTTTAGTGTGTTAGAAAGTAATGAGAAAAGAGATAAATAATTTTATGTACAGTATACAGGCTATGTATATGTTTGTGTGTGTGTGTGTGTGTGTGTGTGTGTGTGTGTGTGTGTGTGTGTGTGTGTGTGTGTGTGTGTGTGTGTGTGTGTGTGTGTGTGTGTGTGTGTGTGTGTGTGTGTGTGTGTGTGTGTGTGCGCGCGCATGTGCGTGCGTGCGTGCGTGCGTGCATATAAAATGCTAAAATTAAGGTTGAAGGGTTCAAAATGGCTATATATTCCAGTATTTATTCAGTATTTGAACCACGTACCACTATCTAGCCATTCATTTCAGACCCATATTTTGTTATCATTGGATAAGACTTTGTCCACAATTCGTTGCTGTATTGTAGTGGTAATGCAGATGTTTTAGATATTTAAAATCTTGAGAACATTAAAATGTAACCAAATGGACCCATAAGGGTCCATTTGGTTACACTTTACGCTCTCAAGGGGCGAAAGCCACTGATGTACAGTATACACTTTCACAATATATTCCTGCTTGTGTTTTCAAGGCTCACTCTAATTCTGTCCTGTCCCATGGACCTGAAAAACTTCCCCATGGACAGTCAGACATGCACAATGCAGCTTGAAAGCTGTGAGTAAAAACTTCCTCTTTTGACTCTTTCTCCATTCCTGGAGCTAGTAGACATGACAGACTTGATACATTATATAACTGTACATGTCAAAGTTGCCATTATTAACATGACCCATATCACCTCGCCCTCCCCATCGTCTCTCCTCCAGTCGGTTACACCATGAATGACCTTATTTTTGAATGGCTGGATGTGGGTCCCGTGCAGGTGGCCTTTGATCTGCAGCTCCCTCAGTTTGTGCTGAAAGAAGAGAAAGGTCTTGGCTACTGCACTAAGCACTACAACACAGGTATGGTCTCCATTCTGGCCAGCCCACTCTGTTAGGACAGTGGTTCCTTCAAACTTTTCAGGCCGTGACCCCCCCCCCAGAATAATCACATTTGAACTGGGGACCACCCACCCTGACAAGCACTTGGAATGTAGGAGTTGAGGGAATATATTTTGTTTGACTCGGTTCCACAGATAAATATTGTGAATATAACCGATCTACAAGCTCACAACGCCAGGCATTGTGAGCTTCGGCTAAATTGGCTATTTTAGAAAAATTGCCTCTTCCTTTTTTTTAGCCAATGTTTGACCAGTTTTTATAGGATATTTTGTTGATTAATTTTGATGCAGTAATAGTCTTTTTCTTTGTTTACTTTCTTATTTTTTAGGCATTAAAAATGTCTTAAAAGTCCAACCTCTTGAGCCCCATTGCCCCCACCGGCGGGGGCAGCGGCTGTCCACCTCATGAACAGCTCTCAGCGGGTAAATGGAGACCCAATTAGTCTCCGGTTCCAACTCCGATGTTTTTGATTTCCCCCCCTGGACCCCGCTGGGTTTTAAGAGGCTAAATTGTCACTTTACTGCCATCTGGGGACACCCCCCAAAATAATTTGGGGGCCCTCTTCGGGGTCCCGACCCACAAGTTGGGAACCACTGTGTGACGGCCAAGCTACACCAGGCTTTTCTTGCGCGTTTACCCTAAACGCGCGGCCCGCGCGTGCATTTTTTAAAATAGGACTGGACCTAAATTAAACGCACGCGCAGGAGAAAACGCGCAAGAAACGCGCGAGAAAAGCCTGGTGTAGCGTGGCCGTTAGGATAAGCTAACTACAGTTTGCCCTGCACTGTCTGTATATTCTTGTCAAACATGTCTCCTGTGCATAGGTAAATTCACCTGTATAGAGGTAAAGTTCTATTTGGAGCGTCAGATGGGCTACTACTTAATCCAGATGTACATACCCAGTCTGCTCACTGTTATTCTGTCCTGGGTCTCCTTCTGGATCAACATGGACGCTGCCCCTGCCAGGGTGGGCCTAGGAATTACTACAGTGCTCACCATGACAACCCAGAGCTCTGGTTCGAGGGCTTCCCTGCCAAAGGTTGGACAGGAGAAATGAAATAACACCTGTGATTGTACTGTAGTTATACAGTGTACAGTCCTGGGAATTTACTCATTACTTTTTACATGACTTTGGGCTACATGCCGTAATGGCCTGATTGGCCTCTACTGTTTTCAGACGCTGACTGTTTAATTTAGACATTATTTTTGGCTAAATGAACACCATCATCTTCTATGCTGCTTGTAGCAGAGGAGATTAATAAGCACCATTTTCTTTGGTAAAGGTAAACGGTAAAATGATGATAATAATGTCAGAGAAACCTGCACTTAACTATTTTAGACGCTCACCTGAATTTCCCAGAGGGGAACCATTGATGCCTACAAGAATTTTTCTGCAATCAGAGTACATATTTTTTTAAATAGCAATGTGGTAAAATATAGAGCTCTTTATTTCTTTGATCAAAATATTAAAAACTAACACTATTGCTATACTAATACTATATGAATTATTCTAACTTGTGTTCAAATGTATGGTTGTATGCCGTAGGTGTCTTATGTAAAAGCCATAGACATCTGGATGGCTGTCTGTCTTCTGTTCGTTTTTGCTGCACTTCTGGAGTATGCAGCCGTTAATTTTGTTTCACGGCAGCACAAAGAGTTCTTCAGACTGCGAAAGAGGCTAAAAGAACAACAGCGACAGAGAAACGTGAGTGCAACCCACCCACTCACCCCCTTAGGCAACTGTCACCTACTATTCTCTATGCCTAGCTACGCAGAGGCTGCACAATTCATCTGCATGTCACAATCCATGCTTGAGAATTCAGAGAGCATTGACCTGTGCTTAATTAATGCCTTCACCTCACTCCACTAGTGGTTACATTTACTAAACAACTTGCTTCTACACAGATCTCATTGCAATTAAAGAAAAACAAATAGGCCCAAACATCTTTACCTAATGAAACGTTTAATTTTAAATTAGCATTTAAAATAGGTTTCAGAATTCCAAAATGACTTAAATACCACATTGAAGTTTTAACACTTAAAAGTATTGAATTGTCTCTTGTATTGTCCTTTTATTAAGATATCCATGTCTCAAGCACTGATTTATTATTGTTTTTGTTATCATTTAAATCTATTTTGATCTCAAATGTCTCAAATTGGAGGCTGTTTCCTTTTTCACTGTAGGATACATCATCTGAAAAATAAATAACAGCATGTCTTCGTTGCAGTTTTAGGCTGTGTGATCACATGTTTACTAGCTAAATGTGTGCTATTTTTGTTTTGTTTGTTTGTTTGTTTTGACCCATCAGCTGGGAAGTGGTGAGACTAAAGTGAAGGGAACCAACATGCCAGACAACAGCGATCCGCATGAGTCCAAAGCCCAGCAATGCAGTGTTTGTGCCAGGGTAATACATTCATCTAGCTTCATTGGAAACCTACAAATTAGCATTTTAGTTTACTTAGTATTAAGTATTACTCATTCATCCTTCTTGTCTTTGGTTTTGATCTATAGGAAGAGGAGCTGGCACAGCAATTCTACCAGAGTTTAGGATTCGCGCTTTCAAACGATGCCGGAACAGAGATGGATGCAACGCCAGTCTTTGCTGATTTGCCTCCTGGATTAGGATTCTATGACATCCGCAGGCGCTTTGTGGATAGAGCAAAACGGATCGATACCATATCCCGAGCTTTATTCCCACTCAGTTTCCTCATGTTTAACGTCCTCTATTGGCTGACCTTTAAAGTTCTACGACATGAGGAAGTCCAAGCCACACTGTGATTTTCCATCCACTGAGAACTACCTTAATTAACACTGATACCTTTAATTCTATGCATTCTTTCCTAATTAACTGTAACCTACATTTGAACACTCTCTGAGTTATGAATGGACATTAACTACTTTATTATGCATAATTTTAATTCACAATTTGTTTACTTTTTATCCCACCAGGCCGAAACAGCCATATAGGAGAGGGATTATGTTTTCACACCTGTGAGTCTGTTTTGTCTGTCTCTCTCTCACTTAATCTGTGAGCAGCTAATCTCAGGCACCGCTGGACTGGTCAAATTTCAAATCTGCCTCATGGTGGCGCTATAACAAGGCACTTCATGTTTTGGTCTATAAATCTTGAACCCTAAATCGTACAATAAAAAAAGAATCATTGGATCATGATGCAACTCACCATTAGGTCTGCCGGCTCCGCCCATTTGCCTACATATTGCATTTTGGCTTCAAATATTTGCTTGAGGGGCCATTTAGCAAAAGCCACAAATCAATCACTTCTGCCTATAGGGGTTGCCACCAACGCGAACACTGTCATATCTGTCATACAAACTATTCCTCTGGCTGCTGCACCCCAAACTGACACAGCCCTGGGTAAGCAACCCAGCGTGGCGGGGATGGATCTGCACTTTCTTTCGCACTAGGCTTTAAAGTCTAGAGTTTACAGTACACTCCACTTACTATATGACTCAGAGCCATGAAGTGAAAAGAAGACAGAGACTCTTGAGTAGGTTTTTGTGTAGCTACTACACAGCGCGCATATGCCATACGTGTGTGTATGTACGTTTTTAATCAATGTGTCTCAGGTAATAATAATGGGAACAAGGGGAACAATGGGAAAGGGTTGTCCTAATTGCTATTCCTGTTCATAATACTATGAGTTAAGTGTTTCTATTTAACAAGACTGTTAAGGGACTTTTAAATTGCACGCTAGCTGAGATGGCTGAAGTAAAGTTGTGTTCAAATGAAATCCAGTCACCTGTGTGACTTATTTTCTTTTGGTCCATATACCATCAACTTATTACAAAAATGGATGAGTTTGTTATTCATGGAAACTACCAGTTGATTATTATTATTATTATTATGTTTTAGGAATTATTTCCTTCTGAATTAGCTGGAGAAACCACACAGGGAGAATGGAAGCTCAGAATCCAGTTTTCATTTGGTGAATTTTGTTATAGTCAATGATATGTACTGTAGCCTATACTGTACAGTAGTTTATTTAGGGCTTGTATGCCTCATACAACCTCCCATACAAATTCTGAATTTTCTATTAACAAATTGCAGTTCTCATCTGTTATAGACAATGTTTAGCTGCCTTTTGGGTACTGTATACAATTCTATAATGATTAGGATCACCAAAGTTGATTTAGTCTGAGTAATCTATGCTTAATGCCTGTGTTGGGTGAGGTCTCATATCTGGAAAGGATGAGACGTTGTCCCAGGTTTCCTACGTGTAACATTAGTGCCCCCTGTTGTCCTGCACTTTGCATGTACATGTTTTAGGAACAGGCACATAGATGTAGTTCTTGATAAGGTAGTCTACTACACACAGATTTTCTCTCAGGCAAATAGCCTACCAATGGTGTAGATTAGAATATAGATCACTGGAATAATATAATAATTGCTTGTTTGTCCGAATTGCTGCCTCATGAGATCGTTAACATAAGTGTATAGGAATAAGCACTTTATTGATCCAGCAGAGTGAATGCCTTGATCACGCCACAGGGCAGGGCTGCCAACACTCCTGGATCCCGCAGGAGTCTCCTGCAATTCGACCATATCTCCGGCAGGACGCGGACTCCTGCATTGTCATCCCTCCTGGATTTGGCATCAAACTCCTAAAATTCACCAGAACACAATAACTTACATCTACTATGTTAAAAAAAAAGGAGGACCCCATGGGCAGTGCATGCAATCATAGAGAGATGTTCACTTAAATCATGAATGGCTAAAGATGTGTCTTGGGGCTTCAGTCATCAAATTATTTGTATTTTAATGGCTGTACCCATCATTTTCCAATGCTAGTAAGGCAAGCCTGATACAAGTATCAAACTATCTACTACCACACCCAAAAATATCCCCAAGATTCTCACATGTTGGCAGCCCTGGTTCAGGCCGGTTTGGGTTTAGGTCAAATTTGACCTATAATATTATTATGGGCAATTGGGCATAATGACAGTAGTCATGTTGCACATGGGGACTTATGTCAGTGATTACGTCACGTGACACATCAACGAATCCACACATGCCTCATCTCGTCCCATTCCAACATTATTTCCAATGAATCCAATCAAACTTCTTTACAAGTTTTGTGTTATATCTGCGCGTCCAAGGCCTGCATGGTTTCAGAAACGTTTAGAACACTATACTTCCTTCATATCATCCATCCATTTGACAATAAACGTCTGTATTACATCACAATGAAAGTACCGGTAGGCCTACATTCATGTTAAACTCTTGATTTCTTTGCCCACTTTTTAGTTTTTGCTATACTCCTTTAACATAAATAATACAAAAAAATACAATCAAATATTTATTTGAGAATATATAAAATTAGTTTTCTAAAAAAATAAAAATCTGCCTCTGCGGGGCACTTCTCCCCCCACCCCCACCCCAGATAGTGTCCCCCGCATGGAGACGTGGCAGCTCCATTGGTCATATGATTACATTTCACCGAACCAAACCCCACCCGTGTTATCGTCCAGTCTGCAAACCTTTCCGGGCGGCTGGTCAACACGTAAAAAACAACAACACTGTTCCATTTCGTGAGCGGATGACATATTATTTTTCGCCGTTTTCTCCCACGTATTTTAACGGTGCCATAACATATTCTTCTCGGAATAGCTACACCTTAAATGCAACACATAGGAGTGTTGGTGGCGCGGCGGTGGTGGCTGGTGACCACCCAAAATAGTATCGTTTTTTTAGACCTTTACTGCTGACGTTTCCAGAGCTTCAAATAGCTTCCGTTTTCCACTGGCACTGATTGGACTGTTCTGTGAATCTGGACAAGAAGAACCTTCCACACTTCAATGGAGGAACAGCCCAAAGATCTGCTGCGGGCTCCACCACACACCGAGAGACAGGGACACCACCAGCGCCAAGGAGACGACACAGACAACCCCTCTACTCAACACACACCTTTAATAAAACATGACCAGAGCCACAACATCCAGTACCAGCACCAGGAAGCGACGACGAAGAAGAAAACAGGTTAGGGGAGGAAAAGTTAGCTTACATTACATCGTTCATGCTAGCCTTAGTCAGCTAATGTCAGTCAGCCACACAGCAGACAGACCAGACGGGGGGCTAGCATTTTTTAGCTAACTCGGCGACAAATGGCAGATCCACAAGCTCACAGTGCGTCGCTTACGCGGCGCGCAGTGAGCTTATAGAGCGTCTTATATTCGCCGCGCGACGCCCTCGTACGGGCGAAGTGCAACCAAGAGGCTTTAGCTAAGCTAACTCGCGGCTAATTTTGCGTACACGTAGTCACGCGAGCGTTTCTTTCGCTCGACAAAAATACAAGTAGTTATTGCTGTTATTTTTAAACCGAATGCAACGTTGAGAGTTGCGTCGACAATTTTTTCAGTTGGAGATGGGGGGGCACGGGGCCAGGGCATCCATGTTTTTTGGTCGAGCTAAATGAGATGGTCGCTCGCGACGACCGAAGAAGTACGTTAACTAAGCGTTATAACTCCATCGCAGTTGAAGGTGTGTACGCTAGATTTTTACAGTCTATGGGCTGAGATAACGACGCATGTTACTGACGGTGAGGGGACTCGAGGCCCAAATCGATTCCAACAGACCGCGACAATAAAGTTAAGCTAACGCTCGTTTAGGTGACGTTGCGTGACAGTTGGTGTGGTGGTTGGTTTGACATATCGGGGATTGACCTTGTGTGCGCCGGGTTTCAACCAGCCGTTTAACGTGTGCTTTCTACGGTGTGAACGATGGCCTGCACGAGAACCCTGCGGTCCCGTGTGTGCTCGACGACGTGTAGCTAAAGATTGTTTTTTTTGCATTGGACCTTGTGTAGAGTTTTACGAAAACATGCCGGCTCCACTGGAATGTTCCGTGGATGCATTTCCTGTCGGCCATGTTAGAATATTATTGTAAGCTAATGCTAAAGTTAACCTGCACAGCTAGCATAGATATTTCCCGGCCGTCACGCTTGTTAACCGTTTTTAAACTCGATACAGATGCATTGGTTGTCTTCCATTTGTATCAATCGATGTGCTAGTTCCCTCTTATGCCACACATGAACGATTTGCAGTGTCAAAGTTGGAAAACTTGGTGATTGGTCTGGTAGTTGTCATAGGCTATTGCTAATGCTATCTATGTTTTTTTTTCCGGGTGGGCCTGTTGCATGTTGTGCTGTCAGCCAGGAATCACGCGAACAGCTCCCAGTATGGCTGCTTCAAATGACACGCTTAGGCCAACACTGATCAATCAATGCTTTCTGTTCACCCAGATAAGAATAATTTTGCTAATAAAAATCGCCTGCTCTGTATGATTTAGTTAGGACACAAACGTATCGAGGTTTCCCCAACAGCCTGGGCATGCTATGATTTGAGGTTATGTAGGCTACAGGTATAATAAGCAAAGACGCTTACATAAGGCAAAATAAAAAAATCACATGAGTAATGTTTTAGTTTGTTGTAGTGCACTTTTCCTTTAAGATACAAACTGAAACTATACAACAGCAGATATACATTTTCTTTTATTAACTAGAAAAGAAACTACATGTAATTAGCGAGTTAAAATGGAAATTTAACTCTAGAACCTAGAGTTCATACCTACTCAACTATGCAACAGTCATTGGCTTGGCTATGCAGCAATCCCTAAAATGGCAGGAGAGGGTAATGAATGGCATGAATGTAGAGTTGACAGTGCTTTAACTATTCCCACAATGGATTTTAACCTGATTGTACTTCCCTTTCAGGTAATAGAAAAATAAACATCGGTGAGGAAGAGGATACTGTTGCTATGTCGTTTCCCTCCAGCAGCAATGGTAACAGACACATAAATACAAACGTGAAGCAGAAGTCAACACAAAAGCTGTACACAACTGCTCCAAAAGTGAGCAGCAAAGGTTTGGACCATAAGAAGAATATGGACCTAAAACATGACAAGGAAAAGGCCCTGGATTTGCATCACACTGAGGGTCAGTCAGTGGATAAGAAAGACCCTATATTGCTTCAAAATGGCATTGTAAACTGTGGCTTCATTACAAATGGTTATTCAAGCAAGCAGTCGCTGGACAATGATGGCAGTGGCTCCGAAGGTGGATATACTACTCCTAAGAAACGCAAGGCCAGATGTAACAACATTAAGCACATTGAGAATATGAGTATTGAAAAGGAGAAGGACATGCAGCAGGGACATGCAACCCATGATTCTGGGACTTTTAATCCAGATACAACAGAGAAGGGAGTAAATTCAAGACTGGATGGCTTCAGGGCTGGCCATAAAGTAGAAGTTCACTCTTCAACTAGACGGGTGGTTACCACTGAGATGCCAATGGGTGAATCTCAGAGGAAAAACTCGGATGGCAAACCTGTAGGCACGTTTGGTAAGAAATTTGAGGAAAGGCACAAAGCAAAGCTTTCCTCTTCAAAAGAGGACTCATGGACTTTGTTCAAGCCCCCTCCAGTATTTCCTGTGGACAATAGCAGTGCTAAAACTGTGCCCAAGATCAGTTATGCAAGTAAAGTAAAGGAGAACCTCAACAAAGCCCAAGGTGGAGCTGAGGCACTGCCTCCGCCTGTTAGACTGTCACAGGTCCCCATGTCGGCTATGAAAACGATCACCTCAGCTAGCTTTACTAATGGTCCTGTTTCTGGTAATGGAAACAGCTGCCCATCAATGGGTACCTTCTTTGCCCCTGCTGCTAGTAGTATTCCACCAGCCCCTTCTCTCCCAAGTGGTGAGAATGTAGCATCTCCTTTGGACAGTAACTGTAGCTCGACAACCAGTGCTGTGGATGCAGAAGCTTATGAGCCTAGAAAGTGTACTCTTTTAATTTACCCTTTAAATATGCAACCTGTGCTCCCTAGTGCTCGCCAACTTGATGCACCGGCTGCTCAGACAAATCAGAAAGCCTTGGGCGATATCTTCCAGAATCAGTGGGGGCTTTCCTTCATCAATGAGCCCAGCTTGGGTGCCGCAGAAGGAGGAAATGGGAAACTTAATGTGGAGGATAAACCTACTGTGGTCACATTTCACGGAGAGTGTTCCCCTGTATCAGCCCAGGTTGCCCAGCCATGCCTTGACTATAGCTCATCAATCCCAGAGCCATTGGCTCAAGACCCAGAGAAAAGGACTTGTGTCCCCAGTGTTTGTGCAGTGGCTGAGGACGAAACGAAGACACATCTACGCGGCCAGGATAAAACAAAAGTGGAGGCCAAGAGTCCAGGTTGCTCTGTGTTGGTCCCCGGTAAAGACAATGGTGCTAAGCATGTGCAGGGTCTACTGCCCACCTTGTCATTTGGCTCATCTAAAGAGCAGGCCCATTCAAAAATCCTTGATAGAAGGTGTAGCTGGGGTTCCTTCGATGTTAAAGCTGCTGTCACTTATCACACTAAAGGTAACTTTCATCAGCTTATCTCTTCATCATTTTTCTATTAATGGCAATTTGATTTGTAATAGGGCTGGGCATTTAACCGAAAATGTATAGAAACCGACATTTATAATCGATAACCAACTTGATCTTGCTCATGTAGGTTAATTGGATCAGGTTTATTTTGTGTAGTTTTTTTTAAATATATCTTATATATTAACAAATTCACTTTATACTACAAATTATAATAGTTTTCTAATTTACTAAATTGATAAGTAGGTGTGGTAAATTATATTTTCAACTTATTTTTTGTTTTGTTAAAAGATTAAACTAAAGCCCTATATTCTGATGGTAGGAACCATTGCTAGTGTGTTTGTTCAATAACCCCCATCTCTTAGCTCTTTAATGAACAGAGAATGCATTTTCAGGTGAGGGGTATTTTCAACCAATCAGGAGAGAATACCCATTTATCAGCTTTATATTGGCATAATTGGCACTACGAGCTGGATGACACTATAGCGATGATTGCTATAAAAATATATTGTGTTTCTTTTGTGTTCTTTTTGGATCACTTATGCTAACTAAGTACCTTTAACCACTTAATCCTGAACTTTGTTGTACAATGGTGGCGTACAAACTCTAGAGAGTTCTACAAACTCTCTAGATCTGCCATTTTCACTCTTTTTAAATATAATTGTTCATTAATCGTGATATTTATTTGAAGTCCTATCGCCCAGCCCTAATGTGTAGCCTGAAAGTTTGTATGTGCTGGCTGTTTTGTTTCTTGATCTAATACTCTTCATTTTTTTCTTCGACAGAAATGGAATACATTTTCAACTTGAAAAAACAAGGTAAATTATATTGACTGGTTTACATTTAGAATAAATATTTAGGTGTGACATTACAAAAGTGCCAATTGTACTGACAAACAAAATGTGAAAGGATATATAAAAAGAAACGGGTCAGCACTGATTTTGAAGAGATCCGAAAAACATAAGACTGAAAGTTCAAGAATCATATATATATATATTGTACAAGTAATCTAATCGACTCATAATGTAGTAATTATGTGTAATAAACCTTGTAACTGCTGCCTGGTTTAGGAAATGTTGACAGTTTATAATATATTCTATTTAATCAAGTAAATATTGACATCAAGTCAATTTGTTTATCTCCTCACCACACATTCAATGGCACAAGTCGCTACTAAGAAATGTCCTTGAATGTGTTAGAAACAAATTGAAATGGAAGAGTTTCATCCATTTGTCAATCAGTAAAAGTTTGACAAAGAGGTTTACCATTACTGCTAGTATTTTATGCAAAGTTAACAGAAAAGCCAAAAGCTGTGGTACCTGGACACTGGGGGATTGCCAAATGGATTTAAAAAGCATATACAAGTTTGTCTTTGGGTGATAAGTCTCAACTTATCTAATCATGTAATCTTTCTTTCCTGTGCTCTAGATCCAAAAAGAGTAGTGGTTTATGATGAGACCAAGGATGGACCTAATCAGTGAGGAGGTAGATTGCCCACAGTACTAACCTCCTCTCCTGGGTGCTGCAGTTCTCTACCACGGATGTCATGATCCTGTTGGATAACTTTGTGAGACGGTGACTGTGAGAAATAAGACATTTGTGTGTCATAATGGATTTAGTTTTGGACATTGGGTGAAATGATGGACCTTTTGGGGGCATCATCGTTGGACTTAATTCAGAAACACATACTCGAAAGAAGTGTGCAGGAGTTATGTGGTGCCTCTCCAAATTATATGAATGGACACTAGTGACACTGTGCTGTGATAGACATACTGTGTCATAGCTCTTTACAAATATTGGGAGTATCTCAAAGGAGGTGTTGGACTGCACCTCCCAAGCCTTTATCCTGTTGTCCATTGAACTGTGGCAACTGTCAGTGTGACTGTAGGCTGCCTCAATCATTTTGTTTCTCCATGCATTCAATTTGTTCCTTGTAGATATATTTTAAAATTTCCACAGCATCTGTGTGCAAATTCGAAATCATCACAAAAGACGAGAAAAGAATGCCTTGAACTTGTGAAACTGAATGGTTGGCAGTCTTGTTAAACTGCGAATTGAGTGAAAAGTTGAGCGGTATTGTCAGGCCCTATCCAGTGAGGGACAACATTTGTCTTAATTACATGGAGGAAATTAGAATGCCCAGTAAATAACTGCTTGCTCTGCTCTCTCTCTCATGACACTATTTGTCCTACATGCATTGCAGTGTGATCTATGCTGCATAAGGACCCCAGAGCACAGAAAACAGAAGTGCCCGTTGTGAACGAAAGCCACGCTCCTTCATTTCTGTTGTTCCATACTGGTTGTACTAACACTTTTAGAATCGGGTTATGGTTTGTCTTCATCAAAGTCTTTTACTCTTATCCTTTAAAACTCCATACATTTCATGTGATCAAATGATATATGGTTCGTTCAACCTATTCTTACATTCAGATTCATACAGCATACCGTATCATATGACATGAATCATTATATTATGTGAATAATGTGAGTTTAGGGATATGGTGAAAGTGACGAAAGCACAGAACACCACTTGGACTATCATAAGTGGTATTCTGTGTTTTTGAGCATTTATTTTTCTCAAAGGAAGACTCAGGATGTCCATGCAAATTATTTTTGCTACATTTTCTCCATTAGAAAAATGGTTAATTTACATTTGTTCCCAAGTCTTTTTTTTTCCTTTTTTTTTTTTCAAAACCCGTTTTACTATATCTTTTGCTAACTCAGCATTCTTCAACTGTATGGCATTGTATTTCTTGCATGTTTACTGGTGGAGATGAGAAAATCAGAAGGTCACTGTTCATTACCATACAAAGATAACAGTAAAACACATTTGCAATACTAATCCAGGGTCCCTGACTAGCCACTTTGTCATATTGTGTTAAAATGTGAAGATAAATAGTACTACGCATTATGTTATACTGTGGATATTCTTAGTTTGCAAACAAGTGTGCAATAACACCATGCAGTCCCTATAGCTTGTGAAATGGGTTATATGGGACCTCAAAAACATCACAAAATGCAGTTTTTGCCTGTAGTACTTAATTGGCATATTTCTGTGTCCCAACAGGTTAAGATGATGTGATCCCATCAATTACATAAACTCTTGCATAGTTTAAATATTGTGAAATCAGTTTTGTAGATGAGGCTTTTTCAAAAGTTCTATACAAGTCTAGGGAGCCCAAATTACGCAACATGCTAATTGGCCGGCCATGGCATTATGTTAATACACTCTCCAGGATTGGTTGTCGGCTAAGGACGATAATTATTCAAGTTTCCTTCGTCTAGAATATGTGATTTGGTGGATTAATAGCACTTTATGTAAACTAATTACTTTTATCTTTTAATTACAAGAGAGATCTATATGTACTGATGAGAAACTCCTCGAAAGAATGGCTCTGGGCTGTTACTTTTCAGAAAAAAGATAAATACAGAACTATTAAATGTAACTCAGGTAGTGTTGATAAAGCCATGACTATGTTAAATATTTTCTTTTTCTTTTCTTCCCTGCCAAATGGTCCCTGTCATGTTATGTGCCCAAATTTAAAATGGTTTAAATGCTTAATTGGAGTCCTGTTGTATAATATCATATGCTGTAACAGAACACCAAATTATTTCATTTGATGAAAGTTGTCATGGCTTGCAATTGATCATTGTAAGCTGTAAGCCTACGAATTTCACTTAGTGAAGCACATTTCTCTGCATTGATTTCCTTGAATTGAACATAATCTTGCAGTTTGTGATGATTCAGTTGTCATTTTTTATGGTGTAGCAAGTCTTATTTTATCAAGCGGCTACAATCTAGCTCTGAGCTTTCAAGTCTAGTTCTTATGCTCGATGATTAGGCCATGTCACAACTTGTATTAAACACAGGGAGGGAACAGTAAGACATAATTGCAATTAACAATTATGTTTTGTACAACTTTGACCTTTTACTTCCCTCTGGCTAAGCCTTGGTAGCCGTCTATGATTTATGCCGTGTGTTTTTGTTCCATTGTACATTGCGTGACTGTCTTTTCAGATGAGAACAAAATGGTCTTACCTGGTCAATAAGGTGTTTCTGAATGCATGTTGTCCATTAATATTTATACTTTGTGTGTTTTTAACGATAGCCGAAAATCTGGCATAAATACTGGCATTGTGTTCTTTTCTGAATGCCCATGCTCGATAGACAAAGTGACTCAATCAGGCTCCCATAACCTAAATGTCAAAATATACAGTGCAATGCATTGAACCGGTCTCAAACTATAAATTGCATCTGAGTGGACAGTGAACAGTTCTATGTGCTTCTAAATGTAAAACAGGGTGGTCAAAATCGGTATGTGAGTTTTAACTTTTGTCTTATGGTGAATGGCCTTTGAGCTGTTTTGTTTTGTTTTTCTTCCAAGTTTTAGTTTTTTTGTTTTGAGGATTGTCCTGGCTACAGGGAAATCAGATGTCACACACCACCTGCACCAAGGCTCCTCATATTTTAAGGCACTTAATACAGCATCAAGGCTATACTGAATATGCATTAATGAAAAGATAGACATTATTTAACATTGTACGTAGCCTGCAAAACCAAAAACTGGCTCTTGATAGTGGAGTATACGGTAATACAATGATGGGGGGGTGTTGGTGTGCTTGAACATGTGGATTCTTTGTTTTCTCCTCCCCCTCAGGATGTGCAATCACCTCAAGGATGCTGAAGCAGGCCTCTGGGTTTTGAATGAGTTTGGTCATTCGGCCATGTTTTTGGGTGTGTGCATAGTGAGTTCTTCCTATTATATGCAAGTTCCCCTTATTTTAAAAGAAAAATCTGTTTCATGTTCAGGTGCCTGTGTGATAAATATACTTTTACAGCGATTTTGATTGTTTAAAAACTGCTTCCAGCATATATCCGTGCCATGTATTTTTTTTTGTTTCCTTCCCTGTAATGTTTGCTAGTCAAATTTTCTTACAGCTGTCTTTATTTCTTTAACTGACATGGAAGTAGTTGAAAGCAATGTGCGTTTTAGATGTTTGCTAGATTTTTAACTGTTATGGCTTGAAAATTGTGTGACCGAAAGCCAAAATCACTTTGAATGGGACTGATTTTTGTGAGAACTGCTTGCTGATGTGTAGACATGCCAGTCCATCGTCAAGTTAAGGTCAGAGGTAGCACATTTTAATTTGAACTGATTTAACAATACATATTTTAACTTTGTGTATGTTTTTAAATACTAAGTTTATTTTTGAATTGTCACTTAATTTATCCATAGATGCACAATTAGTATCAAACTACTTTATTTCAGAGGATTATGATAGGGAGAATTACGATGTCTCATTTTTGATCATACAGTTTTAGACTTTAGTTGTTGATCAAGACTGAAGTAGACCTATTTTCCCCATATAGCATCAATATTAATATATTTGAAGCTGATGGTAAATGCTACTTTTTTCAACAATTTTTATACAAATTACTTTTAACTATTTTCCTCATAGTCATGCTGAAGTAATGGGAAAACTGTACACCAAGAAAGTTCCTGTTAATGCATTGCCCCCCCGCCCCCCTGTGTATTGTTAATTATATTGTAAGGAGAGTGAGTTATGGGGTATGAACTTACAGTTTGACAACTCTAAATCTGCTTTCGCCAAAGGTACACACAACTCAGATATTCAGCTACTTTACTTTATGGCCCACGCACAGACAGGCGACGTGATGCCCAGCTTTGTGACAATCTGCAGGGCATGGGAGGATCTTTGAGTCGCCAATACTGTAGCAGCTGAATGTCGTTTCATGAGTGTGATATGACTTATGGTATGAGCAAGGAGAAATTATTGGAGAGCAAAACTAATACCTAAAGTGCTGCTGCTTCATCCAGTAATCAATTGTCTGTAAAGGGAAATGCTGGACTTGGTGTTTGTGCTTCATTTTAAAACTGTCCCTCTTACTGCTGTGTTTGCCTCTGGGGAAGACTTTCTCTTGTACTTTTTTCTTTTTTTGGGGGGGGGGGGGGGGGTACTTTTTAATTTTCCTCTATGGCACCTGAGAGGTACAGTATTTACACTTACAAACATGGGGCATAACCAAGAGCATTGTGCGTCTTAACAGAATTCTGTACTGCAAAATGTTTGTGTGGAGAGGTGATAGGCTATGTGGTGCCGAGTCATGTTTGTTCTGTTTCTCTGTGTCATCTCAAATGGCTATGTGCTTGTTGATGCATTATAAGTTTGCTTCTCTTCTTTCACCTCTTCACTTCTAGCTCCCAGAAAATAAGGCGATTGACCATATTCACACGGTGGCCATTTTGCTCTTGCATTACTCCCCCAACCCAAGGGGTGGGAAGGGTTTCCCCAACCATGTGTCAGAATAGCAAAATAGCTGCCCTGTCAAAATGGTCAATAGCATTTCTTTCTAAAAAAATGTCTTACAACTTCTTGACATTTAAAGTTTTTAAGTGTGCAGTCTGATTGTTTCATTATGTTTTCTTTGAATTTAACAAGTGTCACATTACAATGTTCCTTTTTTTAAAGCATGATAATAACCCTCAAATTCCAAACAATGTAATAGATTTAATTAAATTAAAAAAACAAGTGTTCACAATTTTAGTTTCCATTAAAATGTCAAATTTTCATTAAGAATTGTGTTTTGTGTCAGTTCTGTGTATATTAGTCAACATTTTACTATTTTAAAAACTGGATACTCGCAAAATAGGCTGCTTTTAATATTGAAATGTTAAGAGGCTACTAAGTAGGGATCAACCAATTATCGTCAACGGCCGATGATAATGTTCTCCAATGCATTTAAAGGAATTCTTGTGTTGTTAAACAAAATTTTAGATTTTTACTTAAATTCATATCGGCTCATAATACACTACTACACTAATCGGTAGTCGGCATCGGCCATGAAAAAAACATCGGTCGATCACTACTACTAAGTAATTGTATAAATTCTAGAAATTCAAGCCTTTACAAGCAAAACTGCAACAGTGAATTGGTTACTACTGGCCTATAGTCTAGCAGCCTATACACCCACTGTTTCATTTAGTTTTCCCCATTTACAATCCTAGTATCCTACACCATGGTTTAAAACTTTGCCAAATTATTTTGCCTATGCCACTGGAATTGGGTTTTCTATTTGTCTCAATGTGTTGAAGGCTTGTGTTAACCTTATGATCCGGCCTGTTAAGCACAATGCTGAGTCATGATGAACACAATGAATGTGGGAAAAATATTAAAGGGCAAATTCAACTATTTCAGACATGCCTCTTAAATACTGTTTAGGCTACCTATAATAGCACTTGGACCTGCAGTGAATTTAAGCTCCAGAGTCAGCTGTCGCTATACAATCTTTTGCCAATATGAAGCAAACGGAATGTCAATGTTTGTCAAAACCAGCATCAAGCATCTTCCTGTATCTGAAAATGTTGTCATGGAGGACATGTTGAACTATGAGAAACACATATCTTCCCATCTCATCCTAATAAAGTTAGCTAACTCTGCCATGTCACTATGACTCAGCAATAACCATAGTTCTGAAACTATGACAGACAGGCATAGCCTGGCTTATCCTAGAAGGGAAGCACATGAAGAGGGCAGCCCAGGGCAAGCCCTGTTTGACCAGTATGGGGAACGATTCTTCCACAGAGTATCCCAACCTGAAGGGTCCATGTGTATTAGAGTCAGTATGGTTTACAGAAGCTGTGACGTTGAGCACATCCACCAAGAGGTGGCAAAGGAGCAGCAGGCCAGGTATAGTGGAATAATGTCCTGGAGGCCATTGTTTGACAAGGAAGATGCCAAAAATCCCAAGTTCCCTCTACTTGCTTTTGGGAACTTCATCTTTATTCTCTCAGCGTACCAGGCTGATTTCTCTCTAAATCACAGAAATGAAGGCCCTGCAGACCAAAGACCACAGATCTAAAGATATTGATATAGCAATACTGGATAGAAATGTCACTGTCAATAAGAATCCATCAATCACATCATGAAGGTCTCTGGATGCCATGTGGACTACTGAATGCTTCACAGAGAGGATTGTGTAAAGCAAAGCAAAGCAAAATTCTTTGTTTTACCCAGGGTAGGTGGACTAAGCTCGAGATGCTTGTTTACAGCCACGCCCTGCTCATAGAACATTTCATGGTTGGGGTTCAATGCCTTGCGCAAGGGCTCAAGGGCACATCTTGTGTGCATATAGGCCAGGTGCTGGATGTCAAGGCATCAAGGCAAACATAAAATTAAATGCCTGGTGAAGACCTAAAAGGACAAAACGTTGCAGTTTTTTGCCATTAAATAAAGTAAGTCTCTTGTGGAGCTCTAGAAACAAGTGTGCGGAAGTTTCTTCTTTGATTACTGAATGCTACCACAGACGTTTTTCTCCTGCCAACAAAGACACACGATTATAGTCGACTTATAATGTGGAAGACAACACACCTATGGGGAAGTATCAATGGTACATTGTTGTAGCGGTACAACATTTTGTCAACATTTAGTAAGAGGGGAGCTTTCTAGAGAAGCCATGCTGTACCCAAACAAATGTCCAGTGGGCTGCACCAATAGAGGGTATGCGCATGCATAAAGTAAATGGCAAATTGAGTGGCAAATCGAGTGGCAAAGTGACAGGCAAAGTGAGTTTAACATTGTTTAATGTCGTTTAATGCAATTAGATATGACTTTTCTGTTTGGATGTAGGGGCTGTCAAGGCCAGAAAGTCGTTTTTAGCCACTCAGTATAGGCATTCCTGCATAACTTCCTGGTTTGATGATGATGTCACGCGCATACCCTCCTACCTTCTGGGCACCTCTCAAATCCAGTGACCAGTGGGCACCATAGACTTATATATATCTATTAGTGGGCACCATAGACTTATATATATCTATTAGTGGGCACCATAGACTTATATATATCTATTATATATATCTTATATATATATCTATGGTGGGCACCAGGATTTCTGGCCACCAATAACACAGTGAGCACCAGTTATTTCTAGGTACCAAAACACAGTGAGCACCAGTTATTTCTAGGTACCAAAATCGACTGGGCTCCGGAAATACTTAAACGTAAAGTCTTAAACATTTCTTCATCCAGACTGACGGCTACCTGTAAGCTACTGGGTGTAACAGAGTTACATTTACTTTCTACAACATCTATTATGCTTATTATGTAACTGTACTGTATACTCCTAAGCCACCTGCTGGTGTAACAGTGCAGCTGCACCTAATAATGTCAATTTCCTCTTCCATGCTGCAGTGAGACAAGTACATGCATAGGTGCAGAGAGACAGAGGAGCAGTTGAGGTTAAGGCCCTCATTTATCAACCGTGCGTACGCCAAAATATGGGTGTAGGCCTACGCCGAAATTACCGCAATTTTCGGCATTTACGATTTGCGCCAAAGATTGAAAATGATCTTGTGCCAAGACAAAACTCACGTCTGGTCGGGAGCTGTCGTACGCTTTGTCCTCACCTGTTTTTCTGTCGTAGAACAGCGGAGCAGCATTGTTTGACCAGCTGAGAGGCTGTCACAGGCATCGAAACATATGTATTCACTCCTAAAATGTTTATATAAAACTGTATAGGTATGTATATGGGCTAAATGTAAAAAAGAAAAAAAAAAGTAAAGGAATACATCAACGATGTGTCTTTGTGTCATATGAAATTAGTAACTTTACAAGCAAGCAATTAAAATCGCGCAATTAAAAACAATGTTGCAAGTTAGATGCTTAAGCCATTTAAACAGTGTTTTGCATGAGCGCATACATGCGAGGATTTGGGCTGTCTGTGCTGAAATATTTCCATGACGGGACGTTGGAGAGTACTATAGGCTAGTGCAGTGCTGCAGCTGCGGAGAGTCCCAACGTGGGTAGCCTACTGTAGCCTAATCTACAGCAGGCCGATGTCTTTCTGGAGTTACGGTATGTGCAATCTCCTCCTCGTTTAATAAACCCGACGCGTCGCTCGAATGCCAAATGTACCGTGCCAGCGCACGTGGGAACCGCATCGGAGATATAGGTAGGCTACCCAGCCAGCCCACCACCACCAGTGCCCAGCCATCTAAATCTAAATACATCTAAATAGTCTGTCGAACATGCGGTGCATGGTCAGTTGGTCACGGTCACGGACGGACCACAGTGATAGAGAGAGACAGACAGACAGGACAGGAGGAGCACCTATGCAAAACAGCAGCGTGTGTGCCTATTTGTTATTTAATTCATGGTTCACAGGTTCAGGTTTTCGTTCACCAATATATCTTGTTGTATATTAAATTAAAAATACTTTAATAATTTAATATACAACTAACAACACACAGTGACAGTTGCTTGCAAATTGCGATATGTGCGTGCGTGCGGGGGGGGGGGGGGGGGGGGGGGGGGTGATGCGGGCAGCAAGGGAAGCGAAGCGAGAGGAGAAACAGACAGCGTAGTCCTACAGCTTTATTTAATTCATGCAGGTTTATTTATTTAAGATACAACAAGTTGCGTGTGCGTGCGTGCGTCTGTGTGTGTGTGTGTGTGTGTGTATGGGAGGGGGCAGCAAGGCAACTTTTTTTTCCTGTAACCATGGTTTCCAGGTCGTATTGCAGTTGTTCATGTCGCAAAAACGAGGGCAAGGCTTGATTTCATAGGGCGTGCCAGATTGATTTCAGCCGTCACATTTATCACTGCTAGGAATGAAATTAGGAAGAAACAGCTGTCTGCGATCACTTTGTAAATGCCGACCCGACGTGGGTGTACTACGAATCCTACACTCGAATTTGGGGCAGATTTTACACTCGATTGATAAATGAGGGCCTAAGGCCCTCATTTATCAATCGAGTGTAAAATCTGGCCCAAATTCGAGTGTAGGATTCGTAGTACACCCACGTCGGGTCGGCATTTACAAAGTGATCGCAGACAGCTGTTTCTTCCTTAATTTCGTTCGGACGTTTATAAATGTGACGGCTGAAATCTATCTGGCACGCCCTATGAAATCAAGCCTCGCCCTCGTTTTTGCGACATGAACAACTGCAGTACGACCTTGGAAACCATAGTTACATGACGAAAAAAGTCAATAAAAAAGTCACCCCCACTCTCATACACACACAGACGCACGCACGCACACGCAACTTGCAAGTCCAACTGGTTTGTTGTCGCCTATCTTAAATAAATAAAGAACGAACACCTGTATGAATTAAATAAAGCTGTAGCTGTAAAGTACCCTGTCTGTTTCTCCTCTCGCCTCGCTTGCCTTGCTGCCCCCCCCACACACACACACACACACGCACATACGGGCCGTGGCCCAGTCAGTTTAGAGCTGGCCCAACTGAGCCTTGTGCATGCAACTTTCTGGTTAGTAAACCACAGCATGCAAGCCGCCTTTGTTTTAAAATGGTTCCCCAAACCGTTCACAGTTCACACTTCTCTATCGGCCGTGGATGCGCCCCCCCCCCCCATGCTAATTTGCCCAGTCAATCATTTGATCCGCGCTACGCGCCTGCCGTGTGTTGTTAGTTGTAGCCTATATTAAATTATTAAAGTATTTATTCATTTAATATAGCCTACAACAATATATTACTGAACGAAAATCTGAACCTGCATGTGAACAATGAATTAAATAACAAATAGGCGCACACACACGCTGCTGTTTTCCTCCTCTCCTGTCCTGTCTGTCTCTATCACTGTGGTCCGTTCATGACACCGCGACCATGCACGTTCATGACAATCTATTTAGATTACCTCGCTAGTCGCAGTAGTCAACTGACAATTATATAAATGTGCAGCCTAAACCAGCCTCATGTGGCACACTGGCACTGGTGGGCTGGCAGCCTGGCTGGGTGGTTTAGCCTATACCTAACTCCGATGCGGTCAGCGGTCCCCAATTTTGCGCTGGCACGCCGGCACGGCACATTTTGGCATTCGAGCGACGCGTCGGGTTTATTAAACGAGGAGGAGATTGCACATAGGCTACTGTAACTCCAGAAAGACATCGGCCTGCTGTAGATTCGGCTACAGTAGGCTACCCATGTTGGGACTCTCCGCAGCTGCAGCGCTGCACTATAGCCTACTCTCCAACGTCCCGTCATGGAAATATCCTCAGCCCAAATCCTCGCATGTATGCGCTCATCATGCAAAACACTGTTTAAATGGCTTACGCATCTAACTTGCAACATTGTTTTTAAATGCGCGATTTTAATTGCTTGCTTGTAAAGTTGGAAATCTCCTACTAATTTCATATGACACAAAGACACATCGTTGATGTATTCCTTAACTTTTTTTTCTTTTTTACATTTAGCCCATATACATACAGTTTTATATAAACATTTTAGGAGTGAATACATATGTTTCGATGCCTGTGACAGCCTCTCAGCTGGTCAAACAATGCTGCTCCGCTGTTCTACGACAGAAAAACAGGTGAGGACAAAGCGTACGACAGCTCCCGACCAGACGTGGTTTTTGTCTTGGCTCAAGTTCAAAATCAAACGTTGGCGCAAATGGTAAATGCCGAAAATTGCGGTAATTTCGGCGTACACCCATATTTTGGCGTACGCACGGTTGATAAATGAGGGCCCAAGTGTCTTGCTTGGGACACCTACACCTACTGCTGGGGTTGGGGCTTGAACCTGTGACCTTCTGCTCACCAGGGAGCCACTCTATCCATTCACCTAGGCTGTAACAACTCTTCAACTCTTCAACAGCAACACAATACAACAGGCATATTCTCTAGATTCACATCTTTCAGATCAACCTTCAGTTCCTGAACCAGTAGCTGAACATGTTTCAATGCCACCTAATCATTGGGTCTCAAAATAACACCATATGGACAACAGCTTGAATCCTATTCTAATAATGAGTTGTATTGGAGTTTATATTATTCTTTTATATACTTTTGCATTGGACTCCTACTGCAGCGGACACAGCTAATTCAGAATTATTGGCTCAGGAATGCGACAAAAACAAAAAACAATCTCCTTGAATTCAAGGCTTCGTGGGAAGTATGAGTAACTGATTTATCATTTTTGGGGTGACCTTTTGGGGTTATTCCTTTAAAATTTAAGCAGAGCAAGATTATTCCATATTTAAATCAGACTTTATTTTTTCTGTTACTTAATCCATTTGATTACAGATAATCTGAAAAAGATTAAACAGCCAGACTGTTTTGCTAACAATGCCTTCCCCTTGAGAGCAGAAAGCACCGCTTCGGCTACGGCACTGCTGATTCGGACTCAGTGACCTTAAGTGCAACGGACCCTTTGCCACCGGACCACTGCGTCACATTCCAGGCGGATAGCACTGCCCATGGCGCTGGCATTACCTAGGGGGGGCCCGATAATTTACGATTGGCACGTAACTTGAACCAGAGCAGTGGCCTTGTGGTTAGAGGCCCTCATTTATCAATTGAGTGTAAAATCTGCCCCAAATTCGAGTGTAGGATTCGTAGTACACCCACGTCGGGTCGGCATTTACAAAGTGATCGCAGACAGCTGTTTCTTCCTTAATTTCGTTCGGACGTTTATAAATGTGACGGCTGAAATCTATCTGGCACGCCCATAGAGTATATATATAATAGAGACTGAACTAGCGCGAAGCTCCGCCCCCCCAGCTATTCATGTCAGTGGAAGTTGCTCAGTGGCGTTTTGAAGCACCCGGAAGACTGCCGGAAGTCCCTCCCAGGACCTCAACTTTGAGGTCCTGAGTGACGTAGGGCAACCGAGCGCTCAACGTTAAAGCCCAGCTGCACGGGGTTTCCCGGTCATGAATCCACGGGTCCGCCTGTAGTCCCTCGTCCTACCACTAGGACCTAGAGCTTCAACGTTGGAAAGCCTGCCTGCCCCCTTGGGCACGCCCTATGAAATCAAGCCTCGCCCTCGTTTTTGCGACATGAACAACTGCAGTACGACCTTGGAAACCATAGTTACATGACGAAAAAAGTCAATAAAAAAGTCACCCCCCTCTCATACACACACAGACGCACGCACGCACACGCAACTTGCAAGTCCAACTGGTTTGTTGTAGCCTATCTTAAATAAATTGTGCATGCAACTTTCTGGTTAGTAAACCACAGCATGCAAGCCGCCTTTGTTTTAAAATGGTTCCCCAAACCGTTCACACTTCACACTTCACTATCGGCCGGGGCTACCCCCCCCCCCCCCCCCCCCCATGCTAATTTGCCCAGTCAATCATTTGATCCGCGCTACGCGCCTGCCGTGTGTTGTTAGTTGTAGCCTATATTAAATTATTAAAGTATTTATTCATTTAATATAGCCTACAACAATATATTAGTGAACGAAAATCTGAACCTGCATGTGAACAATGAATTAAATAACAAATAGGCGCACACACACGCTGCTGTTTTCCTCCTCTCCTGTCCTGTCTGTCTCTATCACTGTTCATGACACCGCGACCATGCACGTTTATGACAATCTATTTAGATTAGCCTACCTCGCTAGTCGCAGTAGTAGTCGGTGCAGTGGCTGGGCTATCAACTGACAATTATATAAATGTGCAGCCTAAACCAGCCTCATGTGGCACACTGGCACTGGTGGGCTGGCAGCCTGGCTGGGTGGTTTAGCCTATACCTAACTCCGATGCGGTCAGCGGTCCCCAATTTTGCGCTGGCAGGCCGGCATGGCACATTTGGCATTCGAGCGACGCGTCGGGTTTATTAAACGAGGAGGAGATTGCACATAGGCTACTGTAACTCCAGAAAGACATCGGCCTGCTGTAGATTAGGCTACAGTAGGCTACCCAAGTTGGGACTCTCCGCAGCTGCAGCGCTGCACTCTCCAACGTCCCGTCATGGAAATATTTCAGCACAGACAGCCCAAATCCTCGCATGTATGCGCTCATCATGCAAAACACTGTTTAAATGGCTTACGCATCTAACTTGCAACATTGTTTTTAAATGCGCGATTTTAATTGCTTGCTTGTAAAGTTGGAAAGCTCCTACTAATTTCATATGACACAAAGACACATCGTTGATGTATTCCTTAACTTTTTTTTACTTTTTTACATTTAGCCCATATACATACCTATACAGTTTTATATAAACATTTTAGGAGTGAATACATATGTTTCGATGCCTGTGACAGCCTCTCAGCTGGTCAAACAATGCTGCTCCGCTGTTCTACGACAGAAAAACAGGTGAGGACAAAGCGTACGACAGCTCCCGACCAGACGTGGTTATTGTCTTGGCTCAAGTTCAAAATCAAACGTTGGCGCAAATGGTAAATGCCGAAAATTGCGGTAATTTCGGCGTACACCCATATTTTGGCGTACGCACGGTTGATAAATGAGGGCCAGAGTGTCTGCCCTGGGACTGGGAGGCAGGGGTTCAATCCCCGGCCGGGTCATACCAAAGACACTCAGCATCAAGGGTTGGATTGGGGGTAAGTCCCTGCGACATACTAGCGTCATGTGCAGGGGGTGTACTTGTACATCAAGCTGCCTCACGCTACAGAAACAGGAGATAGGCTCCTTCCATATGGGCCTCATGGCTCGGCAAGGCTACTTACTTACGTAACTTGAACGGCGCTGAGTTGGTTGAAGTGGATATTGCAACGTTCGGCACCCTAAGTACACTCCTGATGGGGTGGCCAAATGCAACACAGGTTGTCTATCCTGAGTCGGCCCAGTTGATTCAGCATAGACACAGAAGACAGTAGGCTGCTAGCAGATCCTTTCAGCATAGACACAGAAGACAGTAGGCTGCTAGCAGATCCTTTCATAGACACAGAAGACAGTAGGCTGCTAGCAGATCCTTTCATAGACACAGAAGACAGTAGGCTGCTAGCAGATCCTTTCATAGACACAGAAGACAGTAGGCTGCTAGCAGATCCTTTCATAGACACAGAAGACAGTAGGCTGCTAGCAGATCCTTTCATAGACACAGAAGACAGTAGGCTGCTAGCAGATCCTTTCAGCATAGACACAGAAGACAGTAGGCTGCTAGCAGATCCTTTCAGCATAGACACAGAAGACAGTAGGCTGCTAGCAGATCCTTTCATAGACACAGAAGACAGTAGGCTGCTAGTAGATCCTTTCATAGACACAGAAGACAGTAGGCTGCTAGCAGATCCTTTCATAGACACAGAAGACAGTAGGCTGCTAGCAGATCCTTTCATAGACACAGAAGACAGTAGGCTGCTAGTAGATCCTTTCATAGACACAGAAGACAGTAGGCTGCTAGTAGATCCTTTCATAGACACAGAAGACAGTAGGCTGCTAGCAGATCATTTCATAGACATGCACAGAAGACAGTAGGCTGCTAGTAGATCCTTTCAGCATAGACACAGAAGACAGTAGGCTGCTAGTAGATCATTTCAGCATAGACACAGAAGACAGTAGGCTGCTAGTAGATCCTTTCAGCATAGACACAGAAGACAGTAGGCTGCTAGTAGATCCTTTCAGCATAGACACAGAAGACAGTAGGCTGCTAGCAGATCCTTTCATAGACACAGAAGACAGTAGGCTGCTAGTAGATCCTTTCATAGACACAGAAGACAGTAGGCTGCTAGCAGATCCTTTCATAGACACAGAAGACAGTAGGCTGCTAGTAGATCCTTTCAGCATAGACACAGAAGACAGTAGGCTGCTAGCAGATCCTTTCATAGACACAGAAGACAGTAGGCTGCTAGTAGATCCTTTCAGCATAGACACAGAAGACAGTAGGCTGCTAGCAGATCCTTTCATAGACACAGAAGACAGTAGGCTGCTAGCAGATCCTTTCAGCATAGACACAGAAGACAGTAGGCTGCTAGCAGATCCTTTCATAGACACAGAAGACACTAGGCTGCTAGCAGATCCTTTCATAGACACAGAAGACAGTAGGCTGCTAGCAGATCCTTTCATAGACACAGAAGACAGTAGGCTGCTAGTAGATCCTTTCATAGACACAGAAGACAGTAGGCTGCTAGCAGATCCTTTCATAGACACAGAAGACAGTAGGCTGCTAGCAGATCCTTTCATAGACACAGAAGACAGTAGGCTGCTAGCAGATCCTTTCAGCATAGACACAGAAGACAGTAGGCTGCTAGCAGATCCTTTCATAGACACAGAAGACAGTAGGCTGCTAGCAGATCCTTTCATAGACACAGAAGACAGTAGGCTGCTAGCAGATCCTTTCATAGACACAGAAGACAGTAGGCTGCTAGCAGATCCTTTCCGTAAGCAGCTTCTTGAAACAACCTTGGCCTCGCCTCTAGAATGGCAGAGGCATGGCAGTGGCAGATGACACAAAGTGTACCAGACCACTAGCTCTGGTCTATAGCTATGGATCAGAGCTACCAGACCAGACTTGGCCTCACCCCCCGAACCCACCTCACCCCTGCCCACTTTGACAGGCTGGAATGGCTTAGGGTCGACGACAGAGTACAGCATCTTGCAATGGGTCTGGTCCACAAGATTCGATACACCACCAAGATACCCATGTACCTGTCTAGATACTTCCTTAATGTTAACGAAGTCCACACCCACAACACCAGAGGGAGTGCAACGAACCATGTACAACCCAGCTTCGGCACAAACAAGGGACTAAACTCTTTTCGCTCCTATGCCACCAAAATGTGGAACGCCCTACCAACAGTCATTAAGACATGCGAATCCCTTGACTCCTTCAAAACCACTCTCAAAGGGCACCTACGGATGGCTGCAATTCGAAACTGGCCCCCGTAAAATCTGAATCCCCCCCCCCCTTCTTCCCTCACTGTATATGTTTATTTTCCCTTTTTACCTCCATTATGATGAATTCCTGTTCTGTTCTTTGTCTATATAGAAGTGTCTATTTGTACGTCTCTAAATGTTTTGATGAATTGAACATGGTGGACCCTCTTGTAAACAAGTGTAATGCTTAATTGGGTCGTCCACTCACAGTTAACAGCCTTTGTATTGAGTTTGTGCTTGAAATGTACTGTAATTCTGCAAACTGTTAATACATATTTCAATCAATCAATCAAACCACCAGGTCACTGAGGTCAGCAAGGGGACTGGGCCGGTCTTAAGTTGTGCCTGCAGCAGACAACAGAATAAGTGTGTGGTTGCAGTCAGAGTTTAGATTTGGGCACATCCAGAAATCCTGGGACGGCTGTCCCAGGATCCTGGGACAAG
The DNA here is from genome assembly GCF_951216825.1 of Electrona antarctica. Taxonomy (NCBI): domain Eukaryota; kingdom Metazoa; phylum Chordata; class Actinopteri; order Myctophiformes; family Myctophidae; genus Electrona; species Electrona antarctica. The sequence goes on along the minus strand of NC_136789.1, from coordinate 24,878,100 downwards.
GCATTCACGTCATCCAGGTTTGTTTGTGTTGGCTGCCCCCGGTTACTCAGTATGTTAGAGTGAGTCCAGCCTGTTACTGTTGCCAGAATACTTCATGGATTCTATATTTGGGAACACGTGACATGGGCATGACACGTGACATTGGGCATGACATCACAACCCATCATGATGTCAAGACCACTGACAGACGATATATAAGCCAGCACCTGCTCAATGCATTTGCCAAAGCATCTTAAGTTCTTCTTAATCAACACTGCCAGCAAGACAATCAAGTCCAAATACATTTTCAAAATGTCAACAGCTATGGAGGTTACTAAACCAAGCAAGTCAGGCAACAAGAAAAATATTGAAGTGAAGAAATGGAATGCCGTGGCAATGTGGTCCTGGGACATTGTCGTGGATAACTGTGCCATCTGCCGCAATCAGATTATGGATTTATGTATCGAGTGCCAGGCCAGCCAAGGAAACGAGCCGGAATGCAAAATTGCCTGGGGCGTCTGCAACCACGCTTACCACTTCCACTGCATTTCACGCTGGTTAAAGACCAGGCAGGTGTGCCCGCTTGACAATACAGAATGGGAGTATCAGAAGTATGGAATCTAACTTAGATTGCTCTAAAGGAGCGGTTCCCAAACCCTTTCAGATCAACTCAAAAGAGAGGAAATTGGTGTCTCCCCGGGACCCAAATGCACAAAAATGAAATGAATTATTTCAAAAATAAAATATGTTGAAAATAGCCGATATAGTAGCGCACAACGCAATTGTGTTGTGTTGCGAGATCTGCTATTTTCAATAGTGGAAAGAAATGTAGAAAAGAACAAAAACAAAACAAAAAAACAGGACTACTCTTGTGTCGCCTCGACCCATAAAAAATGTTAATATTTGGAATCACTGAGCAATATTCAGATTCTCTGACTGAAAACTCTGGACAAAAGCTAACAAAGCTTTTCTAAACCAACATGAGTGGCAAGTTAATCAGAGAAAACTGCATAACAGTGGCTATGAAATTAACTGGGAGAGTGCTGCAAGGAAGGAATGCCTGATAAAGGAGCTGACTTGCTGTTGTGAACAAAATATAGGAAGATCAGAAGTGAAGTTCCTCAGTCACCTGACTGCAGATTCTTGCAGCCAAGCACCCTGTGAAGAAGTGGGAGGAGGAGGTTCTTTCTCACAGGCAGCAGCCTGTACCCTGGAGCCTTGAGGACATGCTGAAGGAAATAAATGGATTATTACTGATAAACATCACCCAAATCCAACAATGTTACTAGCTTCACAAAGGAACCCGAGAAAGAAAATGGCCAACTTGGGACAATTCTGACCGATTCCATAAAGTAGCCCACTGTGTTGGACTCTGTAAGGAAAACTGATGAAACGAAAATCCAGGCAAATCCGCTGCAGAGCATGGGTGACATTTCCTGTGTGAACCACCTTTTTTTTTTAAAGGAAAACCTTTACAAATCTCCAATGACCTTAGCTTCGTCCAATCATCCAGACGATATTGCAATAAGATTGTAAACTGAACATGCACTCATGTCCAAATATGGAGTTCCACCCGGCTCCATATTTGGGGTGACTGATTGGTGGTTCAGTACGTGGATCAATGGCTAGTCAAAGGGGAATTCCCCTATACAAGTGGTTAAAGCGCAAATAACATGCATTTTAAAACTGCTTTTAATATTTAATATCATATTGTCTATGTCCCTCAAAGTTATTTCTAATGGTTTGAGCCTCAATCACCACTCTGATATAACCAGGCCTTGTCATTTCTTTCTGGACTTTGAAAGCAGTTTTAGCTGCAGTACCACAATGTCCTGAGGTGGTGGGGGTGCTGATATGCAGATTATTTAATATTTGAGTCATTATAATACTGATGCTAGATAAAACCAGGCTTGTTTCCATTCCATGCCAGCTTGGAAAATCAACAATGGTGGACATTGTAAACAAAGTGGAAATGCAAATTTGGAACTGAAGACTGAAGAAGAGGAGGAATTATACAAAGTAGGGTGACATTGATGACATCACGATGAGGCCAAAATCAGTTGAGCTGTTCCTGAGAGCAATTTCCATTAAAACACCCATATGACATGCAAGCCTGATTGTTCAAAATGGTTTGTGGGGATAGAAAACACATATGGGAGCCCCAAAAACACAAAAGAAATTGAAAAAGTAGGTCCTTTAAGATGTTAGCTTTCCTCAAGGGAGACCGCCGGTTTTGATACTGCAGGCATTAAACATATAGCTTAGTGGTTCTTCAAGTGGGGTCTGGAGGGTACTAGGTACCCTCACAAAAAAACATGCAGTAATCCTGGTCTCTAAACTGCCTCCTCCTGGCCAGCCGGGGCGCCTGATGGAGGGGAAAGGAACTGGTCAGAATAACGTGTTCCTTCCACGCGCTACGTCCGGCCGGGGAAACCCACCCCCCTGTCAGGTGAAAAGAAGCAGCTTGGATTCCTCATGCATAGAAGGGAGCATGAGGTCAGTCCGCTGCCCCCCCCCCAGGTTGGCAGAGAAAGTGTAGCGATTGGAGAAAAAAAAAGAAAAAAGAAAAAAGAAGTGGGATCTGGCGGGTGAAAGGAGCCAACTGGACCCCTACAAGTCAACCCTGGATTTTGCCTAGATCCTGGATTTGTTTATTCTGCTTTCGTGAAACAGGATATGTTTATCCATGACTCCGTTTGAAAGGAATACTACCATGGAGATATACGTATATGTGAAGTTAGCCTGGTGTGTGCGTATACAGTATAAGGGGATGGGGACAGGGCGGGGACTCGCTTTTGATTGATTGAAAATGTTATTAACAGTTTGTAGAACATTAATATAAATATACAGTACCAAAAAAACAAACATCATATAGACGGGTAAAAATCAAAGAAAAAATATGTACAGTAGAGGAGGCGGGGGGCCCGACACACACACGCGCGCATGCACACACATGGCCCTCACCTCAAGTGCCACGCCGGGCATATGCCTAGATATGTAGATCTCTGCATTTGTCAGTTCTTGCCCCTTTTATGGCCATAATTCTAGATCCCTGATGTCATAGGCCGTAGGCTATATGGACTAGCCCTTTTGTGCCCATATGGAGCTGAGTGATTTGTTTGTGATTGATGCCACATGATGACGCATCAATGTTAGACAACCCACTCCATATTTGGGTGTAGCTGCGTTGGGAACTACATGAGTGTGATAGCGTGGTCCAACTGTCCACCTGTCCTGTCCTCGCTTTAGGCCAGGTTCCACTCGATAAATGCCAATGCGTTTTCCATATAGCCCTGTACATCCAACGCCCTCACATATCTCTCTCTCTCTCGCCATATCCCTGACATGTCAAGTGGCCAGTCCATCTGAAAACTATTAGGATTTAGAAGACATCAGACATCGACCTCAGGTCTTAATGGGTTAAGCAAGCTAGAGGCTGTTTTCTGACTTTTATAGGTCCCTCATGCCTCTGAGATGGAACGCAAGAGCAGAGAGAACAGAAGTTACAGAACACAATCTTGAAATGCAAAATAACCTGGTCACCTGACCGTCAGGTCTCTAGTAAGAGAGTTTGATTGATTGATTGAAATATTTATTAACAGTTTGCAGAATTACAGTACATTTCAAGCACAAACTCAATACAAAGACTGTTAACTGTGAGTGGACGACCCAATTAAGTTTGTTTGTTTTGGGAAGTCTGGAGCCTAGTTTTAAGGGCCTTTGAGGTGCTGTGGTACCAGGAGGTGCATGCATAGTCAAAGAAGCCTTGTACGAGGGCTCCTGTTAAGGTCTTCAAGGTGTTTTTGTTGACCAGTGAGGAGTCTTTCCTGTAAAGGAATCTTGTTCTTTGGTTGACTTTTTTGATTACGTTGGTGGCCATTTTATCACCGGAAAGATTAGCCTCCAGGATGGAACCTAGGTAGGTCATTTCATCTTTACGTGTGATAACATTGTCACCCACTTAGTGGCGACACTCTTTGATTTGAATGTACACACAGTGCAACTCAATCAAGCTATGTAGATTCAGAGGATTAGCTCTTGACCTCAATGCAATCTCTCCTGAGTCCTGAGAGCTGATAATGTACTCATTGAAGAAGATCTGGGAGCTTTTGAGAAGCTGTTGAGGTGAGGTACTGATTCACGAGACCAGGTGACTAGGTGATACCAAACCTTTTCCTTTTAAAACAGGAAAAGGTTTGGTATATACATACCAATGGGGAGTGGTGGTGGGGCAGCACCTGGCCAGTCTTACTAGTAGGTAGGCTATAGCTTCACCTTGAATATTGGCTTAGTTCATCTTCTTTACGAGGATGCATGAAATTAAACTAGCAGAATCAGAATAGGGTCTAGGATGTGGTGTCTGTCTGGTTGCTAGGGCCAAGCTTACCAGCACTCCACTTGTAGCCTCGACACTTCCACAGACTATTCATAAGTACTCAAAAAGAGCAGGAATAGAATGATGAATGTGATGACGACTGATATAGGCATAGAGGTCAATCTGTGGTGTCACTGGCGAAAGTCAGACAAATATCTGACTTATTCAACGCAGAATATTTTAAAACCTATAAAACTATATAATATTATGAAAATTGGACATTAATTAATTTGGCTGTGTGTTAACACTACACCAGAACCAATTTGGATTCTATAGAACCTCGATTAAAAAATAATATATTAAAGTCTAAACTCATGTTGATTAGGTGATGTAATAGTGATGTAAAACAAATGGTGCAAGCACAAACATTAAACGCCATTAACAATAAAGAGACAATATGACGTAATGAGGTACATTATGACGTAAATGTTCCCTTCATTGTCAATGGCGGTTACAAAACACATTGAACTAAAAGACAAACATTAAACCTGTGTATAGGAGCCCCTCAAAAAGAAAATAAAGAAAAATCTCCAAAATCGTACAGGAGCTGGGGGGGGGTTACAGTGAAGGCTCGTGACGTCACCAGTAACTACCTACCAGCCAGTTGTTTTGGAAGAAGAAGAAGAGCAGCAGTGCCAGTGGGAACAAGCTACTCTATGGATCAAGCGCAAGAAATAACCATTTACATTAGTTTAGGATTTATAATCGCTTTTATCATCAAGTGCTTCCACACCTTCTTTTTTAAACATTTTCAATAATGTCGACCCCGGCTAGAAGACGACTTATGCGAGATTTTAAACGGTATGTATGGTAACGTTTTTTATTTATTTTGGCATCTTCCTGTCTTGTTGTTGGGCTCCCGGTGGGAAGCTGTCGTTAGCATGTTAGCTTTAGCCTTTCTGGTGCAGGGCAGGGGAACCGACTAAGTGCTGGGGTCAGTGTCAAACACAGAGATAGGTGCACATGTTGTTTACGTTTCATGCAGATGTTCTGATATTTTGTTTTATGGCTGAAGACATGAAGCGTGTAGGCTATGTGTTGTTCAGATAATTAATGGTGTGCTGTTTTGTTTCTGGGATGTCAGTTGAAGTACATTTAGGCATTCCTGCTGTGTTCTTATGTTCCTGGGAATAGTCGGATCTTTTCGCATCTTTCCTGGTAGACTTATAATATAAGTCTATTATACCGTATTCAAACTTTGAATAGTCTTTCTTTGAAATGTCACGACACTCATCGGGCGCCTTGACGGAGGAACAATCGTAAAAGGCTCTCAGTGTTTGCATTTGAAACGTATGGGGGACACACAGACAGTAAACACAGCCGATGCACAAACATAGGATAGAGAGAGAGAGACTTTCTGATGCCCTGGCTCTACCTGTCTGGTGACATTCTTAATGTATGTACTGTACAATGGGGGTGTTGCTGTTAGCCATGGTTCACACACTTCACACATGATGCTCGTTAGCCCGTCTCCGGACCCCCCGGGTTGAGCTCCTTTGGACCTACCACGTAGGGTCCGGTCTCACCGGCCTCAAGCGACATGGGATGCCATCTGATTTCCCCTGACTTAGCCCTGTGCTGCGGTGTGGGTGTCACGCTGACATATTCCAAACGAAGCATATGAACGCTATAGGAGACAACGAACCATCTGACCCCCCCCCGCGAACGGCTCAGAAGCCGTTAAGTATTTTTAATGTTTGTACGACCGTTTTGGCAGCTCTGAAATTCTCTCTTGTTGACATCCCATTGTACCGCCTCTCGGCATCTCGGTTGGCTAGCAGCGCCTCCCTACGCGCCTCGTAGGCGCAGCTAGCCAACCGAGATGTCAACAAGGAGGGACCGAAGAGAGAATTTCAGAGCTGGCAAAACGGTCGTACAAACATTAAAAATACTTAACGGCTTCTGAGCCGTTCGCGGGGGGGGTCAGATGGTTCGTTGTCTCCTATAGCGTTCATATGCTTCGTTTGGAATATGTCAGCGTGACACCCACACCGCAGCACAGGGCTAAGTCAGGGGAAATCAGATGGCATCCCATGTCGCTTGAATCCGGTGAGAAGGAACCCTACATAAAGTCATCAAAATGTCAGAAACTTTAACGTAGGGTTCCGAAAGGAGCTAGATGCTCGTCTGATATGACAGGCCTGCTATTCAGGCCGCTGTTGCTGTTATGGAAAGTTTATTCTATTATTATTATTATTTATTATTTGGAGTAATCTCCAAGATTAGGTTGTGCAATAATAGCTGCTGGCTGCTGTCTTGCTCCAAGTCCAAAGGGGCATTAAATAGTTCATTTATATAGCAACACACACACACAAGAATTTTGTGGCTTAAGGTTTAAGGGCTTAATTTGCACGAGAAAACATACATGCATTGCCAAAGCAAATGTGGAACAATACAATCAAATTAATGTATGTACATTTGAATGGGAATAGAAATTATGTGCACACACAGACTGAAATTACATTGCAACTGAGGGAAATCTACCGATAACTTACAAAACATGATAATTGTGCACATGCTGTCAGAAATAATAGAAAATAGCCTATATAAGCCTATATCCATAGTCAATTGTACTGAAGTCACTCAACAAGAATACACACAATGATAAGTAGTCTTTAAGGTGACACACACACACACACACACACACACACACACACACACACACACACACACACACACACACCATGCAAGGAAGGAACCAATCTCCACATTAGGAACAGTTAGGGGTTCAGTGTCTTGTTCAAGGACTTTTCTTGCATCCGATTCTCTACCTCCTGAGCCACTGCCGCCCCACTGTGACCCCCTTTCCACCGGTTGGTTCCCAATGGGAACCGGTTCAGTTCTACTTGGTCAGTTCTACTTGGTTCTTAGTCCATGAGCCAGAGCTCCAAAATTGGTGGGAAAAACTAGACCTATATTAAATTGTTTATAGGATCAAATCAATACAAGTAAATGAATACATGATAACCCTTCCACAGTAGTAGCTTTTTCATATTTTCTATTATTTTGCATATTTTCCTACATAATGCCTCATTTGCATATTTAAAAAAATCACACCCGTGTGAACTGAGTGGTGTAAGGTTTTATATAGCATGATCAGCTGTGGTCTGACGTAATGTCTGACATAATGAAATCACACCCGGATGTGATTTCACAACTGGCTTTTTTTGTGCAGAAAAAATTAGCATGGTTGCTACGGTCATCCAGTTCACCCGGGTGTGATTTAATTACGTCAGAAATTATTTTGAACATGGCAACCATGCTCATTTTTTTCTGCACACAAAAGCCAGTTGTAGGAGTGGTTTACACCACTCAAAAATGTAACATTTGTAATACAATAAATCATTGTCTTCGTGTAAGTAATCAATTGGGGAAGTGTCATGGTGATAACAATCTAATATAGGTATAGTTTTGCCCACTCAATTCATAATTAATGTTCCAATTTTGGAGCTCTGGCTCATGGACTAAGAAGAACCAAAAATAACTGAACCGGTTCCCATTGGGAACCAACCGGTGGAAAAGGGGCCTGTGTGTTGTTCGAGAGAGAAAGAAAGAAAGAGACACTACACACTTGTCAACGGAGACTATGAGGATGATGCTTAACTATGCCACTCAGCGTGTCCCTTGTGCCTAGCAGATAAGGTGACATTGTGTAATACTAAACTGGCAGTTTCCAGGTGGTCCAGTCAGTGTATTTGTGAAGGAGAAGACAATGGGGCTTTCCTTGTAGCGAAGCCTTGTTCTTTTTTTATCACTCCAGTTAAAATAGCCCAGGCCAATACTTGTTTGATTGTCTTTTAAGTTTTAACTGTCATTGTATAGTATACAACTATACATGTGTACCTTGTGTGCCCTGCACAATATTTACACTAGCTAGCCACTGAAAAGGGGCATGGCACCCTAGCAGTCGTTGACACTAAGGCCCCTTTTCCACCGGTTGGTTCCCATTGGGAACCGGTTCAGTTCTTTTTGGTTTTTAGTCCATGAGCCAGAGCTCCAAAATTGAAAGGGTAGCCCACCTGTAACCTCCTCCTGCCTGCATCTGGTCTCTCTCAAGCAGAAACAATGAACCGGAAGCAGCGGGACAAACATCTGATAATCTCCATAATAATTTCGAGTTGTAGTCTTGTTAGGTTGTGTTTACATTTGCCCTGTGGCAGCGCTTCAATACGTCATCAGTCTCGCGTTAATCCCGCCTCTAGCGGCCGCATATCGCTTCAATACGTCATCAGTCTCTAGCGGCCGCATATCGCTCCAATCAGCATTTGATCGGAGTAAATCGTCAACATGGGAGCAGGAGGAGGAACTCACTGCTGCCGCCATCTGGCGGAGTCAGGTTAGCCCACCTGCCCCTGGCAGGTAAATAAAAATGTCGGGCAGGTGGAGTTTGTTTTCAGGTTGCCCGACCTGACAAGTGCTTGTTTTAGAGTGGCCACAACCATCTTGAAAAACAGCACAAGATATCTGTCTAAACCCTGAACGTGGCCAGAGCGCTGTCTTCTGGTCTATGGAATGTAAAATAAGGGAAATTATTTATAATGTGCTTTTTTCAATGTTGATACACTTAAAATGATAAAATAACTAAAATACTAACTAAAATAACAAGTCTGAACCCATAGGCATATTCATAGCTATGTAGGTTTATTTGGCATAAACATTCAGGTATGACCGTGTCTTTCCCTATCACACAGTGGGCATGACCTTTTGGGCAAGTAGAACATGACCTGTACTTCTCCAACTCTGAGACCTTAGTGTCAACTGTCAACCCAGTGCCTAGGCTGATTTTATAATAGTTCCAGTTAAAAACTATGAAGCAACGCAGCTGCAGCTGATGAAGTTAGATTTAGGTATGCCATTGCCAATGTACAAGCATAGCTAAAGACACTCGGACAGTAGTCAACTCAACTATAGTATTGTCTAGTAACTAGACAATACTGTTGACTACTGTCTGTCTAACTAGACTAGTTACATTGACACCCAAATCTAAAGCCTTTCTAGTTGTCTTGTTTTCCTACAGTTACTGAGTCCACCTTTACAGCGCAAAAGTCTATAGAGATGCCAGGTGGTGCCAGGTGGCTAGGTGGTGGGCTCTTTTTGAAACTAGCTCCTCGCCACTCGCCCTACGCACTTCCACTCTGTTTGAGCATAGATATATAAATAATAAAGATGGCACCGGGATTCCTCTCCCATCCAGTGCTGTCTCTATTATTTATATATCTTTGCTCAAACCAAGTGGAAGTCTGTTGGGGCGAGTGGCGAGGAGCTAGTAGAAGTAGAATATTTGAATGTGCCTGGATGGGGGGGGTGGTGACACACTGCCAGGCACGCATGCGTAAAACCAAATCGCCTAAAGGCTCATACATAGTCTGGATTTTCGGTGGTGAGGTGACCACCGCTCCGGTGGTGAGCTGACCACCGGAGCTGAAATAACGTTGATCGGAGGTGAGTAAAAACAGAGAGAAGGGCTGGAGCGGTGGCGGTGGTTTGCTCTTCATCACGGCTCGTGACGTCATGTTGTAGTTTGGTGGGCACATCACCACCGAAAATCCAGACTATGTATGAGCCTTTAGGCTCTGCACCAATGTAATAAACATAAGCGACGTGAGCCATGATCATGATGTCACAGTACGTTTTGCGGATTCATCATTTTGCCTGTTTACATGGAGAAGCCAGGCAGAGCGTTTTCAAAGATTTCCATTCCTGAAGGGGTTTTAATGGACGGCACATCTGATATTTTATTTTGCCGTTTGCTCTAGAGACTGTTCCGTGTAAAGGTGGCCTGATTATGCATGTTTGTGTAGTGTACATGTTTGTACTTGCTTGGCACATTGTGATTGAATTCAGCAAAAGAGCATTTTTTTATGTTAAGTCAGCACAGCATTCCCTATGAATAAGGACTTCTTAACCACTTGAACCCTAGCATCCCTTTTCTTGGAATTCGGCAGATTTGGTGTAGGGGGGATAAACCGAGTGCGCCTACGCCTAGGATAGTTTCCTGGGGGACCCTGGTCAACAGAATTATAATAGGGTTTAACCACTTAAACCGGTTTACCGGAGTCCCAAGACACTATGACTATACTAGTGTCTTTTCTGTTTTCGCTCTAAATTTAATATCTCTGCTGAAAATAGAGCTTGTTGATCTGCTATTTTTGTCTTCCACACAACAACAAGGATGCTGGGGTTGAAGTGGTTAAAGTCGGCAACTCCATAAACATCACCTGGCTCTTGACCACCTGACTGTTAATCGTTATGTTGTCTTTTCAGAGCCATTAGTGTGGGATCTTGAGCTGTGCTGTAATTTGACCCAGGACTGACTTGTAGTAGTCATAATAATCTGCTCATTATAGACTAGTGTAATCTCCAGGGATTAATAATGCATGAATTGGTAAAACGTGCCCATCCTGTGTTTCTAGTGGGCCATGAGTTTGATATCCCTCCACCTACAGAGAGCTACTGTATCAGATTAATTCTAAATGAGGTTAATTGCAGTGGGACTGTCTGAAGCGAAGGGACTTAACGGATGGATCTAAATGGTAAATGGACTCTGCCGCATTTATATAACCTTTCTCCTAAGCGCTTTGTATTTCACGTTCACCCATTCAAATACACGTTTGTGTGTACAGATTCACCCATTCAAATACACGTTTGTGTATACAACGACTCCGGAGGAATCCATGTAAGGCACCAACCAACTGGCTCATCGGAAGCAGTTAGGAGTTAAGTGTCTTACTCAAGGACACTCTGACATTAATGGGATCGAACACACACACACACATGCACGCACGCACGCGTGCGCACACACACACATCGGCCCATCTTGTTTCATAGCCTTAAGCTCAGATGAAGTCAGCTTTCACATAAGAGTTGGATTGTAGGCCTCTTTGGAGATTCGTGATGCTGGATGGGGTTTTAAACCTCACTACAGTGTCAGGCAAAGCCGGAAAAGCATCCAACAACACAATGTTCTGCATCCAGGCACATTCAAATATTCTACTTCTACTGTGCTCAGAAGCAGGCTTCTAACCCATTTTCAACCACAAGTCTTGTCGTTTTAATGACCCGAGGGCTATTTTTAAAGGAACTCTCTTTAATGCCACTGGCTGGTTTGCTGCTAGGTTGGGCGGTGTTTTGTATTCTTATCACGAACACGTTCCTCCTTTTTTAGGCAGGTTGTGTTGTGTTGCAGTGGTCCCGTTCACAAGCCGCAGCAGGAGCACGGTGCGCCTGCATGCATTTCCCTACTGGCTTGGAACGGTTTCAGAGCATCACCAGCACGTCTGTTAGACTGTGCGAGTGTTGCAGTGCAGTGCACATGCATGCGTTTGTTTGTAGTCAAAGGTAGTCTCATATCAACACACACTGTATAGTATATGGTGTGCTTGTGGCAGCAGAGTGACAAAAAAACAGTTAAGCTTGATGTATACTTGGTTTGCACGCCGGTATCTTGCTCGGTAAATAGCAGATCTACAAGCTCATAGCGTATCGCGTTTGTGACGCGCTGTGAGCTTGTATATCTGCTATTTATAGCATGCAACACCAGTGTGCAACTAGCACAAATCAGGATTTAGTCGGCCTCTACCTAAAGCAAGCTGGGGGACATTGCAGAAGGAAGAGAGATCCATGTCAAATGCTAGGAAAGTATCTGGAAGATGGAGATATATCCTTCGTTTCAGTGTGTCTAGGATGCGCGCGCACACACACACACACACACACACACACACACACACAGTATATTCACATATGGTTTGTGTTTGCCTTTTCCGCGTTGGTGAAATGGCTGACCGAACGTTATGACCGTAACTCTAACTCTAATCAAAACCCTGTTTTCTGTCTTACTATGCAGACTTCAAGAAGACCCCCCTACGGGCGTGAGCGGAGCACCGTCAGAAAACAACATCATGCTTTGGAACGCTGTTATTTTTGGGTGAGTCATTCTCTAAATCCTACGACGCCCCTCTGCGTCTCTCTCTCTCTCTCTCTCTCTCTTTCTGTCTCTAGCAGAGCTGGCGCAATCGCCATGCAGAGATGTGATTTTGTCCTTATTTTAAAAAAAGTTCCCTATTATTTTAGGAGGAACAAACTTAGGGGGGGGGGGGGCATCCAGTGAAGCATTTTTTTAGCTTTAAGGTTTCTGCCAACGCATCGCTGCAGTGTTCTTTTTTTGTTTTGTGGCAGCATTGTGTTTTATTTATGTATTTATTTAGTATCTGCCCTTATTAGGTGATGGATGGTATTTTTGCCAAATGGTTTGCCTATTTTTGTCTATGACATACCCAGAATCAGGATGCTAGTGTTTATGTGGTTATGGGACATTCAGTGTGGAAAAATAAGCCCCACCTCTGTGATCCCTGATATCTGGCGTTCAGTAAGTCATTTGTATTTTAGTATCTGTAGAACATTGGTTCTCAAAGGGGTCCTTGAGGGGGGGGCCCCCAGCAAAATCAGCGTAACCACTTTTAACCGGGTATTATAAAAGTTTTTGAAACACAAATCTTGTATGGGGTCCCTGGCACGAAATATCTTCTGATGGGGGAGGTCTGTGTCTTAAAGGCAATTTAGGGGTGGGTGTTTGACCTGAAAAAGGTTTGAGAACCACTGATCTAGAAAACGCGGGTGGTGGTGAGGCAGGGGTTAAATAAGAGGAGCAGGAGTCAACCCATTCTGGACGTGAACCCCTTTTGGTGTTTTAAGCATTATGTTATACTTTAGCTGTTGAAAAATAGCAGATCTGCAAGCTCATAGCCGCGCCACAAGCTTGTAGATAGACTGAAAAAAACTGAAAAAATCGTGACAATGTGGTGCAAATCTTTGAATATATATTCTTTCAGAGTGATCGTTTTAAGCTAAAATCTTTGTTTCTGGGGCGTGCCTGGAACAACATATTTTCAGATGGGGGTCGGCAGCCGATTACATATAATTTTGGGGGTCCTTGAACGACATAGAAACATGACATAAAAACATGGGTTTTTCAGAAAACCAGGATTTAGGATTTAGAAGACATTTGTAGAATTGTCCTCAGGTCTAAATGGGTTAAATGTACAATAGATAACGGAGGAGTTCATTCATAAACGGTGGTGCTTGTTGGACTGTGAAGGACTAGCTCGTCAACATGTAGTCCTGCACTAATTGTCAGTCTGGGGAAAGAAGCGATGCGAGAGCCAAGAACGTCAAGCCTCCTGACCCTTCCGTTTTGAAATTGGCCTTTTCACATCCTGCACAGAGTTTATTACAGACTTGTTATGGTCATGTATGTTTTCCAGTAGGAAGCACTTTTAATTTAATAGCCACAGGGGCCCGCCGTACTGCCATTTTTAGAGCTACCGGTAATTCTCTCCCTAACTTTGTTTCTCCCCCCCCCCCCTCTCTACCTTTGTAGACCCGTGGCGACACCATTTGAAGATGGTAAGTGGTGCAGTTTATCATAATTCATAAAGCACACATTCACACAGGGTGGGGTCGTGTTATTGAATCAGTCTATTGAGCTACGTGAAAATGAGGCCGAAGTAGCCCAGAAGCATTGGGTATTATCATACATTATCATTGTCATCATATATCGTTACTGTCGAGAGAAACCTCTTATCTCCATATTTTAACTTTTTGGTTTTTTGTTAATGCCATTTCATACTACAGCATCAAACAAAAGTAGCAGATTCACGAGCTCGAATTTGAATCCTGAAAAGTGAAAAAGAAATAACTCCCGCACACTGTCTTCAAATGCAGTTGAATAGTTTATTGAGGGAACAGCAACGTTTCAGTCTATTTGACCTTCATCAGTCTATCTTTGTGAACGAGGATGAGAGAGAGACCATCTGTTGTAGGCTGTCTTGTCTAACCTAAGGTGTAATCCTGAAAAGTAACAGTTTTGGACATGTGAGGTTTCCACTCGACAGAGACAATATAAGTGTGATAGGTAAGGTATATATACTGTATCGCTGGTTCTACATCGGGTCCGGGGGCCACCATCGGTCCAAATGGACCCTTAGGGCCGATTCATACTCCTATTTTAGAGCCGAATAAAAGTCGGTTCGGCGCTGTAGAGCCTACAATGTGACGTAATTTGAGGTTCGGGGGGGGCGGGTACCGTCCTAAAGTCGGCTCTTCGGTGCTACTGAAAATTTCTGACGAGCCGAAATCATTTCGGCACTACAGCGCCGAAACAGCGGTAAAATATGAGTATGAATCGGCCCTTACAGACCTGTAACTCTTGAGAATGTACAATTTGTATATTCTCAGAGGTAAAATAACATGGATGATTTTATAGTGTAAGGTTAGAAAAGGGTCTGTATACAGTATATCACATCAATCTCTCTCCCAATCTGTGTCCGTGGTAAGTCCCCAGCCACATTGATGTGCCTTGTACTGTACCTGCGTGTGCACACATGCAGACAAACATACTGTACACCCTGCTACTACTGTACATACTGTACACCCTGCTACTCCTGCCCCTGTGTTTCCTTCTGTTCTTCTGGCATCAGGAATGCTGAATCGGGGTTTCATGGTTTTAGCCTTAGTCAGATATTCTCCTCTCTGGTCTCATTAGCCTGCAGGGCTCACATTTCAGACTCCTTGAAACCATTAGCTCTTCTATAAGCAGAGCAAGTGGTATTTATATGGAAAGAAACATATATACAGATACAGTATAATATATATTTTAGTTTATTTCTTCCTGTCTCTATGTACCACTATCTAAACCCCACTACCTCTCTGTTCCTCATCCCCTCTCTATCCCCTTGGATGCTCTTCAGGAACATTTAAGCTTGTGATAGAGTTTTCAGAAGAGTACCCCAACAAGCCTCCCACAGTTCGGTTTGTCTCCAGAATGTTTCACCCAAATGGTAAGCAGTGTCCATCCCTCACGTACTTCCACCCCACCTCGCCCTTAACGGCCAAGCTACACCAGGCTTTTCTCGCACGTTTCTCGCACGTTTACCCCCGTTTGTGCGTTTAATTTAGGTCCAGTCCTATTTCAAAAAACGCACGCGCGGGCCGCGTGTTTAGGGTAAACGCGCGTTTAGGGTAAACGCGCGTTTAGGGTAAACGCGCGAGAAAAGCCTGGTGTAGCTTGGCCGTAAAGTGCGACCCGTGTACCGTTTTTTGGAAGATTGTCATTTGACCTTTTTTTGCAACATTGGATTAGGAAATTGTGCAGCCTGTGTGTGTGTGTGTGTGTGTGTATGAAGCTTTTGCCACTTTCAACCTCGTATTACTTTTTTGGGCATATGTGATGTATTATGTTTTAATAGCAGAACTCCTTGGAAGCTTGTAGATAGCCTAATTTTGAATAGCAGTAAAGTAAGTAAGTAGCCTTGGGAATGAATGGTTCCCGTAGCTTCCCGAGCCATACAGGTCAGGAGCCTATCTCCTGTTTCCTCAGCATGAGGCAGCTTGACGTGCAAGTACTCTCCCTAGACATGTTGCTAGTAAGTATGTGACGTCGCAGGGACTTGATGCTGAGTCATTGAGCATTGGGCAACATTCTTATAGTCTTTGGTATGACTCAGTCAGGGATTGAACTCCCAACCTCCTAGTCTCAGGGCGGACACTCTAACCACAAGGCCACTGAGCTGGTACTAGTCTCAGGGTGGACACTCTAACCACAAGGCCACTGAGCCTTTTATTGAAGTTTTATCTATCACGTTTAAAAAACAATATAAATGCAGTGTATATATATATTTATTTACTTATAAGTAATAGAAACTTTAACTTTTTCTCTTTTTTCCATATTGTAGTAAATATTGTACTTGGTTTACAAAATATCGGTCAAAACATCTGTAATCGGTGGTGTAGGACAGGGGTTCTCAACGTTTTTGGCTGGGGACCCCCGGAAACGCTTTGGTCATGTCAAAATCACATATGACTAACTGGGATTTCCAACTTTCAGAGGCTGAAATTAATTGCATAATTTTTTTTAGCAAAATTGTCTTCTAAACTAGGTATTCTAGTGTTTTTGTAATATTTGGTCCATGAATCCAATACAGCACAATATTAATCTCACACCCACTTATTATGTCATATACTATATACTATACATTGCTGTACAGAGGCCAGGGAGAAGAGCTCGTACAGGTTTCTTGACATTGCGGTACAGAGGCCAGGGAGAAGAGCTTGTACAGGTTTCTTGACATTCCAAGAAGCCATCGGATTCCATACATTATGTACCGTTTACTGTACAGTATGGTACAGTAAACGGAATTGAAGCTTTACTTAAAGAAATATTGCATCACAAATTGAATTGCAATATTAGTCATAATGGTACAAGTAAAAAAGGTGGTAAGATGGTATTCAGTCATTTAACCTAGAGATGGTCCTAGTGTATTGTTGACTCTTTTTGATTTGATATGCTATTTTCCTCTGTTAACTTTTCTGCATGTTCTTTTTGTAGTTTATGCAGATGGAAGTATATGTTTAGACATCCTTCAGAATCGCTGGAGCCCGACGTATGATGTCTCATCCATACTCACCTCCATCCAGGTTGGTTAGGCCTTAACACTATTCTCTGTGTTAGTGTGTGCCGTATGTTTGACCCCTATTCTGTGGTGAACATTCGGTGTAAATGGCTGATCTGTGAGCTCACAGACACATGTGAGCTTGTAGCTCGGCTGATAGAGATATAGAGCAGGGACTCCCACTACATATATATATATATATGTGTTGCAGATGAAACTTTTTCATAGATT
Organism: Electrona antarctica; assembly: GCF_951216825.1. Taxonomy (NCBI): domain Eukaryota; kingdom Metazoa; phylum Chordata; class Actinopteri; order Myctophiformes; family Myctophidae; genus Electrona; species Electrona antarctica. The sequence goes on along the minus strand of NC_136789.1, from coordinate 24,861,069 downwards.
TCATGGATAACTTCAAAGACTTGTTTTTCATGCATAACTTCAAATACTTGTTGACAATCAGTGTTGTCAATTAATGTTTGTTAAACAAACTAATTGACACAAACTTGTATTTTGTTGGATTAATGTTAAATGTGTATTTTCAGCTATTTAACCACTTAATCCCTCAATACTGTAGTAGCTCACGATGCCTGCGCTGCGAGCTAGTAGCTTTCCCCACAATAACAGAAAACATAATATACACTAGTATAGAGCCCTGCGGGACTCCCTCCAACCATAGAGCCTTGTGGGACTCCCTCCAACCATATAGGGTTTAATGGTGCGTTCAGACGGGCAGATTAATCTGCCTGTGTGAACTAGAGCTGGGATCGGGACGACATTTTCCAGCCCGATTTTATATATAGCCTACTACTACGTTGATTAATAAATAGTATAACACGTGCACAGCAATACACACACACACACACACACACTTTCCACAGTTCTCAACAATAGCTTTTATTAATATTCATGCAGAAGTCTTACCAGCATTGATGATTGATTTGACATCGGCAATTCAGCATTAGCATTTACTCCACATAGCGGGCAGCGCTGTAGGCTACTTTGGGACTGTTCGTGCAAAGTTGCAGGCTATTTAATATTAATGGTAGCCTATTTACCATGGTCCATGGGCAAAGTTGGGCATTGATCGAGTTATTTACTCATACTAAACTGTTCACTGTTTAACGGCTAATAAATCAAACTATTGACATTAATCCAACCATCGCGGTTTACATGTGGATGGGTTTAACGCCATCCCCTATCTTCAATGGTTCTTCCAGCTACGCTAAAGTTACATTCGTTGTAGCCCCATATGTGACCTCAGTCCCTACGCTCATTCTGTAGCTCCTACAGAATGAGTGTAGGGACTGAGGTCACAAAAGGGGCTACGTTAGCTGCTGCTTGCGTTGTAAGCAAGCAGTGCTGCTGCTTGCAGTGCGTTGTCACGCTACCCTAACCACCCTAACCAGGAAATACACAGACAGACTAGTCGGATCGTTTTTATTCATATTTACAGTTTACACTTTATTTTCTATATATCAACAACATGGCCGACCCTAATTGAATCCCGTCCACCAATTATGCTAATGTGTCCGACCCTATCCGACAGGGTCGGGCCGGGTTTCGGTCGGGTATCCCAGCACTAGTGTGAACGCAACATAAGTGGTTTAACGTTTGGTTTTCTTCTCCCCAGTCACTATTGGACGAGCCCAACCCCAACAGCCCTGCCAACAGCCAGGCAGCACAGCTTTATCAGGAAAACAAGCGGGAGTATGAGAAGAGGGTGTCTGCCATTGTGGAGCAGAGCTGGGTGGACATCTGAACTTATACCTTCAATTTGTGCTCCGCCACGCGACAGCATATTGCGTGGTGAAAATAGCCGACCTACAAGCTCACGAGACACGGCGGATGTGATGCTTGTAGGTCGGCTATTTTCGACATGCAACGCTGTCGTGCGACGAAGCGTGAATCGGGCGTCACACTATTGACAGTGCAGAGGATCTCCTCTCACTGTCTTTTCTCTCTCTATCATGCCAGCGATTCAATCTTTTCATTTTACCTCGTTGAGAAAAATACATAAGACGACAGAACTCAAGTGCCACCTCGATAAGAAGAATTATAACAAAAGAGCCGGTGTGGACTTTTTACTTGCTTGCCAACTCATTTGAAGAAAAAGGGGAGAGGGGGTAAAAATCTATCTAATATTTGTTTCTTGTCCTTAATTTCTTCTTTTTTTATTGCATGATGTGAAATAAGTTATTGCTAACAGAATTTGTAATATATCTTTTTTTTTTTTTTTTTCTTGCTGGATTGATGCTGTTAGTGTTTAGTTTTACAGAATGAAAAAGAGAAAGTGATTTTGTTGTCTCTGGGTGTGACAACACAACCGGGCTGTTCTGGAAAGGGTTGGTTGACGAGCATATTGAGTTAACGGGTCCCACGATTTCAAGGTAGTCAGGGGTGGAATGCACTTGTTTCTCCATGTACACTCCAAGAAGAAAAACCCACCAATTCTCGTTCATTTCAAAAGTACTTTGATCATTTTAGAAGAGTTACTGTGCGTTGACATTGGCAGGTGTCACGGGCCACTGCGATGATGTGACCCAGTGATCTTGCATGACCGGCACACAGTATACAGTATATTGGTGCTCTGAACTTTTATGTTAGTGGTTCTCAAACTGGGTCGTGACCCCTGGGTCTCACAACGAGAGTAGATCTCTATTTTCACAATATATTTATCTGTGGAATAGAGTCAAAGAAAATGTAATTCTTCAACATTCTTCAAAAATGATTGTTTTGGAAAGTTTGATAAGCACTAAGTTTAGAGGACATCTACATAGGACTCCTGTGGGGTGGTGCAATTCCATTGAAATCTCAGGACGGGATGAGATGGGAACAATAAGCTACTGGGGTTGGCAGGGACAAGTGGAATCTTGGCCATTTCTATTTCGCATTCTTTTCTGGTATTAGTTACATTTCTCAAATAATGATGCCAGTGCCACAAGAAAAAGTGGTTATTTGGTGTGCGAGAATTCATAATCAAATTGTGTATGTGATTTCATACTTTAAAATACTGTTTATTTTCATCATTGTATTTTAGATAGTTCTTGATCATAAATGTCACAAATTGCCTTATAAGCTACATTATTTTGAGTAGCTCAAATGTTTTTTTTGCTACTTCATTGCACCATATCAAATGCGGTATCCGTTTTCACCTTGCCACGACACTCATAGCAGCATGCTTCCATGGCTTGTTGTCAGACCTCCACAGGAAGAGTTGAGTTGTGTGTTCCCTTGTTGCCTCTGACAAGTGACACCTGCCAGTGAGAGTCGTCGTAATTATGCTCATACAATTATATAGCCAATATCAAATTTCCATTTGAGTATTTCAATAAATAAGCAAAAGTGTCAAATGTATTCACGTTATCCAACCACTGCTACATAGTCCATGAAAATCACTTGCATAAATTCAGACTTCATTTTGAGAGTACACAGTATAGGTCATGTGGTGGCTAGTGACTTCATTTCACCTTATTTAAAGAGAAGGGATATGTTATAAGGTTTTGTGAATTTACTTAAGAGTAAAAACAATGTATACATAATAAAACACGTTTTTCAGACTTTGCGATTGTTTTATTTTACTGGATTGTTCTAAAGTTTGTTTATTCAACAAACTTCGTAAGGCATTTAATATTGGAATGCAGTTAAGAACTGGAAGGTTGTTTTACAGCCAACAATGTTCTAGTGGTGTTACTATTGCTACTGGCTTTTCTCCCCCCCCCCCCCAACAAATGTTGCATTGACCATAACTTAAAGATCTGATATATTAAGTAGCAACATATTAATCCATTTATTAAAGGTGTTCATTCTGGTAATCAACCACTGGCTGGTATCATACATGTGCTATCAGTAAGACAATATCTATAATTTGATACAAATTCATAGTATTGCATACATATTTGAGGGGGTTCCTTTACTGGTATTGTAATTCTGAGTGTAGATATTATGCTTTGTCACAAGCTAAATAAGCCAATAAGATCTATCCATATGGGTTCTACCACATCGATCTGATATCAGCACTAGATCAACCCGGACCAAATATAGGGATTGTCATACTAGACATGTCCATATGTCAGATATAACCCAACGTGCTAGTCATGTGTCATATAGCCCGACGTCCTAGTCGAATATCCCCATGTATGGACACTAAAATATCCAATGAACAACTCTCCCAGATCCAATAATATGAATGGAATTGAGTCTTTGTTACAATAGCCATCCTTGACATTAAACATTTTGAGAAGAACCACCGGTATTGTATTTATATAGCAGACAGGACGTCCACATACCAGCTCTGACTGACTGTGATAAACCAGTCCTGGATACAGTTCCCAATGTAATGGAACCACTCTGACTGACAGTGTGATAAACTAGTCCTATACGGTTCCCAATGTAATGGAACCACTCTGACTGACAGAGTGATAAAACAGTCCTGGATACGGTTCCCAATGTAATGGAACCACTCTGACTGACAGTGATATAAACCAGTCCTGGATACGGTTTCCAATGTAATGGAACCAATTCCGGTTACTCATTGTTGGATCTGGTTCCTCCGGTTCTGGATGCCGAAACTGGGCAGCACGTACTCTTGCAAAATACATGTGCATGCAACTTGTGATCATTTCATAATTTGTTCGTATAGCCAAGGAACGATTCTAATATCGGCACAAATAAACTCAAAACAATGCCTTTAATGAAGAGTTAACACTGTTCACTGACAAAAACAAATTTTAATACATACACAGGACAGTGCCTCTATCATGGTAAAAAAAAAAGAAAAATATTACACATCTAAAAACCATAACACGTACACATTCAACATCACTTATAAAACTAAAATGTGTGATTAACAGAAGTATGGTCCTCCGGGGACAGCTTGTTCGATTTGTTTCTGCTCGGTCACAGACCCTGTGAAGTAAGAGAGGTATTGATTAGACCTTTAAGTTTTAGCTATAGGTGACACATTTTTTCAGGTCATGAGTAAATATGTTTATTTCTTCTTTCCTACATTGTTTTTTACTAACATAAAATGTTTAAGAAGTAGTGAAAATAGCCAAAATAGCCAGTAAATTAGACATCCGTTTCCAAAGGAGTATGGCAACTTAAAAAGTATATTATATATATATAAACATTTTACCTTTTGTTTCTTCATAATCTCATCTCTGGTTTTGAAGATCGGTGCGTCGACCACCTTAATACCCTCGGCCATCTCTCTCACTTTCTCCAGCAGCTCATCGCTGTAACTGTATGGAAACATTAGACAATTAAACATAATGTAAATGGTGGTATCACTCTCGTCTGTGAATTGCTTTCCCCTTGTAGTTCTTCAAGCTGCAAAACATAACTTAATCCAATTAATTAGTAGATTGGATTTGAGTGACTAATTGTTTTATGAGCCAGACTGAGGGTGTCCCCTTTTCAATGCACAGCAGAACCTTGGAGGACGGATTGCTGAGGGGGAGCACTGGCACTGCACAACACATCCAGTACTTACAGCACGATTTAGTTTAGTTGGTGTATGAGACAATGAGTAATGAATTCAGTGTTATTTAAACCAATCTGTGTATGGTCGAGTGAGTATGTAATAATCTGTATGATCTCAGATCTGCACAGTGGTTGGATAAGATTTAGCCCCAACGTTCTGGCCAGGACAGATGAGATAACAAATTATGATTAGAATCACGGCTATCATTGTACATTCATTGTATAAAGTTGTGCAATGTGCTTGCACTGGCACTATAGCAGTGTTTTGTTTGGTTGTGGTCTTTTGTCCAGTAAAAACAGCTTTTCTTGTAGTTCGGGCATTACCTCTCTTCATCGGTAGAGGGAGACAACAGACTGACAACATAATAATAAGGATCAGTAGTAGTACGACTGTGCTTGCAAAGATCTGCAAGCCTTTGTACGTGTTAGCTTGTGTAGATTATCTTTTTTTCTTTCGGCGTTCATGTTAAGTTTCCTCACCGACAGCCCAGAAACACGTTGTTGGCCCACACCATGGACAGAGCCAGCAGGTTATCCATGTGAGGGTCTTCATAATCGTTGATGTTCCGCAGCAGAAACTCCCTCCTGGCGTCCCAGTGCTTCTCGCTCTCTGAGACACCGCGGTACGTTTCTACCTGGTCGGCCAGCGCTCTGTTCTGCTGGATAAACTCCTGGATATCCAAGTCACCCATGTTTGTTTTTATTTGTGCAAACAGAACACCGCCAGACGAGCATGGACGAAAAGGAACTATTAGTAGAGGAAAACTACTTCCTGCCTGACAACAAAGCGAGACAGGAACCTGACATTTCAAGCCGCATGTTTCACCACACTGCCACCCCGTGGTCAACCTGTGGAACTGCACACCAGGCCAGACATACAGGTACCACACACACACACACACACACACACACACACACACACACACACACACACACACACACACACACACACACACACACACACACAGAGAGAGAGAGAGAGACAACTGCAGTTATATAATGTATTCGATTTTCAGCTGACCAGAGCAATGGTCACCGACTTTTTAAAGTGTTAAACACTGCTGCAATTAGCAGGGTTTTAGGCCTCTGACATGACCCTGCCACCTGGTGTTTTAGGCCTCTGACATGACCCTGACATGACCCTGACATGACCCTGCCACCTGGGATTAGCAGGGTTTTAGGCCTCTGACATGACCCTGCCACCTGGTGTGACTTTTTGATGGCAGAACCCTGCAGTGTTTGTACTTTGTACCAAGTTTGGTGTATCTCAATTAACACGTTTAAAAACGTATACATCTAAAGTAAATAAGTAATAGATACAAATATAGAACATTCATGTGAAATATCAATACCACAAGGAATATTAGCTATGTAATGTTAACTGCGACCGCAGGTTATGGAATTTAGCATTTCCTGTCAGTGTGTGTGTTGGTTGGTTGGTCAATCCAGGCAAGCTCCCATAGGTCTATATCTGCCCAGGTCATTGTGACATCACGTGACATCATCAGGGATGGATATCTGCTGTCACAGTTAAGCCCATATATGGAGATCTCTGATGTCATCAATATTGGCCAGCAACTACATCTGACCTCAAACCTCAAACCCTTAGATCTCCATATATGGATATATGTCAGAACCTGTTCTGACATTCCATATGTTGATCCTTCCTCTTCGATGTCTCCCTTTTGACTTATACCTGTCCATTCAAACTCTAGACAGGCCTGCCCCAAAGGTATTAGTTCAGCTACGCACGGCAGCCGGCGAAAACCAGAGTTCTCAACAGGCCCACCTGTCCATTCAAACTCTAGACGGGCCTCCCCCAAAGTTATTAGTGCAGCCGCAGCCGGCGAGAACTAGAGTTCTCAACAGGCCCGAAAATGATGGCCCCTTCCTACCTGGGCCCTCATCAAACCCTGTACACTCAAGAGAATGTATCCGCTACCACCCTTAGATCTCCATATAATGTATGGAGCTGACCTGTTCTGACATTCCATATGTTGATCTGACCTCATCAAACCCTGTACAGTACACTCAAGACATGCTCCTTATATGGCCAGTACAGAATTCATTCCATGTTGGTCTGACCCCCCCATGCCAAAGCGTCAGCGCTCGCCCAGCAGTCTGCCGTCAACGAGGTGGATGCGTGCACGGCTGTACGCGACCCAGGCCTGGATTGGCCACAGGACGTACCAGGCATATGCCTGGTGGGCCGACCCTCTGGTGGGCCGACCCTCTGGTGGGCCGGTAGTTGCCGGTAGTTGTCTGTTGGTTGTGTATCATTTATGTTGTACTGTAAATGTGGTGGTGTTAAGGGCTTGTGTTTCAAGTATTTGTATGGGTAGAGTAGAGTATTTGCACGCTGGTTGAAGTGGGCCAGTCTGGGCCAAATTCCGCGAAAATGTCCGGGCCAACATTTTTGTCTCAGTCCAGTCCTGACGCGACCTCACCCTTTAGGGCGAGGTCGCTTCTCGCCCTCAGGCGTCTTAATGGTAGAGCTAGTGTTGTCTTTAATAAAGCTGTTCATGCTTTATTAGTGCTGTCACTGTCTATTGGGTTGGTCTGTCACTGTCTTTAATACAACTGTCAGTCTTTAGTAGCAACACTTGCTGTCATTGTTTTTCACATTGCTGTTGACGTTTTGTTACAGACAGACAGACAGACAGACAGACAGACAGTTCAGGGTACTTTTTTCTCTGCCACCACTTACTGTAATAATAATTACAGTATTTGTCACAAAACAACATAATAACAACAAAAATAAAAAATCCAATGCCAATGTGAAAAGGGTGGGATTTATTCCTCAGCCTAGTTAGTAGAGAAAAGTTCACGTAAATTGGATGCTGTGTTCATAATTTGAGGCTTTTTGTTCAAAACGGGCCAATCCTGCAAACTTTGGAAGCCAATGATAGTCAATTAGGTTGGAATATGAAATATCGGACAGATCCGTCTTGAGCATACGACTATAGAGATATTGTGTAACGATGTTTGGACATTATCTGTAGGAGTAATATAAAAAAAGTAATATAAACAAAAGTCTGCCTCTTGGTGGCCCTATAAAAGGCAGATGTGAAAAATGCAGGGCAAAGGTTTTTCCTTGGCCTCTAGGGAGTGTGCATTCAACGTTTCACGCAGATCGGTGCAGTTATAGGTAAAAATGTGAAAATCTGCCTCATGGTGGCGCTATAACAGGCCGTTCTGGAAAATGTGGGGCAGAGGTTCGTCATTGGCATCCAGGGAGTGTGTGTAAAGTTTGGCATCGACCGGGTTAACGGTGCCGGAGATTAGCTGGTAACGGACAGACGGACGGACACACACACACACACACACACACACACACACACACACACACACACACACACACACACACACACACACACACACACACACACACACACACACACACACACACACACGCACGCACGCACACATGGACGGACACACAGATGGACAGGCGGAGGGCATAACATACTCTCTCCCTATGCCTTCGGCCTGGTGGAGACAATAAGATAAATTTGTCGTAAAAGCAACATAGATAACAATTGTATATAGGAGAACAGACCTTGTAAATGATTCAAAGTTCAAAGATGAACTCACATTATTTAAAAACACTTCATGCTATTATGCCCAATGCCCTTAAAAAAGAAAAGATTTTCTTCTTTCTTTCTTTGACATTTGCGTTACATACTAATTGATGATATGCAGTGATATTTGCTGGGTAATATTATGTGTGTATTTTTTCTTCCAATGTCAAGTCTATTTGATCACGTGATGAGACCATAGTTTAGGCGCATCAAGATTGACAGCCAGGCTGAGCACATCTGCAAGCTGAGCGATAAAACAAAAACACTGTTTCATGTTTTAAACAATAGGCCTACACAGCTTCTCTCTCTCTTTATCTAAGGACAAGAAAGAGCTCTTGTCATCCGTAAGAAAAGGAGTACTACTGTCTGTCTCCAGATAAAATATTCGTTTTCACTTTTTAATGAACTAAATGTCCTCTAAGTGAAACGTTGAAGGATGTGTGCCCTGCACAAAATGATTGCACAAGCATTTCTATCGGCACCTGTACAATTTGATACACACACACACACACACACACACACACACACACACACACACACACACACAGTACACACGCATGCATGCACGCACGCACGTACACACACACACACACACACACACACACACACACACACACACACACACACACACACACACACACACACACACACACACACACGCACACACACATACACACACATATGCAATACAAGGACAGACAAAGAGAGACAAGAAATGGAGTCTGGCATTACTTCACACACCATGGACGTGATTTCATTTTCAGACAAGAGACAGAGACAATCTGACATCGTACCTTGCTGGCTTTCCTGGTGAGGCAAATCCCTGTAGACATTCTGTCCATTCATCTACATCTGTCCTACAGAGACAACACTGTCCATTCATCTACATCTGTCCTACAGAGACATTCTGTCCATTCATCTACATCTGTCCTACAGAGACAACACTGTCCATTCATCTACATCTGTCCTACAGAGACATTCTGTCCATTCATCTACCTCTGTCCTACAGAGACAACACTGTCCATTCATCTACATCTGTCCTACAGAGACAACACTGTCCATTCATCTACATCTGTCCTACAGAGACATTCTGTCCATTCATCTACATCTGTCCTACAGAGACAACACTGTCCATTCATCTACACTGTCCTACAGAGACAACACTGTCCATTCATCTACATCTGTCCTACAGAGACAACACTGTCCATTCATCTACACTGTCCTACAGAGACAACACTGTCCATTCATCTACATCTGTCCTACAGAGACATTCTGTCCATTCATCTACATCTGTCCTACATAGACATTCTGTCCATTCATCTACATCTGTCCTACAGAGACATTCTGTCCATTCATCTACATCTGTCCTACAGAGACAACACTGTCCATTCATCTACACTGTCCTACAGAGACATTCTGTCCATTCATCTACACTGTCCTACAGAGACATTCTGTCCATTCATCTACATCTGTCCTACAGAGACATTCTGTCCATTCATCTACATCTGTCCTACAGAGACAACACTGTCCATTCATCTACACTGTCCTACAGAGACAACACTGTCCATTCATCTACACTGTCCTACAGAGACAACACTGTCCATTCATCTACACTGTCCTACAGAGACAACACTGTCCATTCATCTACACTGTCCTACAGAGACAACACTGTCCATTCATCTACACTGTCCTACAGAGACATTCTGTCCATTCATCTACACTGTCCTACAGAGACATTCTGTCCATTCATCTACATCTGTCCTACAGAGACAACACTGTCCATTCATCTACACTGTCCTACAGAGACATTCTGTCCATTCATCTACACTGTCCTACAGAGACATTCTGTCCATTCATCTACACTGTCCTACAGAGACAACACTGTCCATTCATCTACATCTGTCCTACAGAGACATTCTGTCCATTCATCTACATCTGTCCTACAGAGACATTCTGTCCATTCATCTACATCTGTCCTACAGAGACAACACTGTCCATTCATCTACATCTGTCCTACAGAGACATTCTGTCCATTCATCTACACTGTCCTACAGAAACAACACTGTCCATTCATCTACACTGTCCTACAGAGACATTCTGTCCATTCATCTACACTGTCCTACAGAGACAACACTGTCCATTCATCTACACTGTCCTACAGAGACATTCTGTCCATTCATCTACACTGTCCTACAGAGACATTCTGTCCATTCATCTACATCTGTCCTACAGAGACAACACTGTCCATTCATCTACACTGTCCTACAGAGACAACACTGTCTGTCTGTCCATTCATCTACACTGTCCTACAGAGACAACACTGTCTGTGGTGTGAAACGGCTGCTGTCATTGTACAGAAGCTGATCTTTAACTGCAGAACCAATACAAACAAACAAACGTTAAAATTAAAAAATAACTGCATTCAACCCATTAGACCTGGAAAGCCTATGTGTTGTCATAGCGTTAAGTCCAGGAAAGCATCGCTGTCATTTTAATACTCATCACATATTGTTGGTGTTTGGGCATAAACCTCTTATCTCCATATTCTAACTTTTTGTTTTCTCGTAATTTAACACCCTACTTGATCACACTACAGCGTCACATTATATCATTTAACCCCCTACTTGATCATACTACAGGGTCACATTATATCATTTAACACCCTACTTGATCACACTACAGCGTCACATTATATAATTTAACCCCCTACTTGATCATACTACAGGGTCACATTATATCATTTAACACCCTACTTGATCATACTACAGGGTCACATTATATCATTTAACACCCTACTTGATCATACTACAGGGTCACATTATATCATTTAACACCCTACTTGATCATACTACAGGGTCACATTATATCATTTAACACCCTACTTGATCATACTACAGGGTCACATTATATCATTTAACACCCTACTTGATCATACTACAGGGTCACATTATATCATTTAACCCCCTACTTGATCATACTACAGGGTCACATTATATCATTTTAACCCTTACCCCCTTGTTCTCTCTCCCCAATTCAGTCATTATTCCCCACACACATTTCTGTCTATTATCAATGCTGTTGTGTCTTACTGACTCGTCTGCCATTGAGGAGCCCCCACCGGGAGGACGTAAGGGGAGCCTCCGTCCTACAGAAAGGTCTACAACAAATAGTAGGTCGATAAACTTTTATTGAGCCCCATTGGGGAAATTCAGCTGCTATAGCGGTGAACACAGGATAGATACAGGTAAAGTAGAGAGATTCAACTAAGATGAAAACCAAAAAATAGGAAATTATACAAAAGTGGTGTTTTAGAATGAGAATGCCTACTTTTTTCAGAGATGGTCCAGGCTTTGGTAGGACAAGTGACCGCCATTAGGTAATGAGAATGCACAGTTATTGTCAAAATACATATAGTATAGAAGTGTATATTTGTATGTCTCTAAATGTTATGATGAATTGAACATGGTGGACCCTCTTGTAAACAAGCGTAGTGCTTTATTGGTCGTCCACTCACAGTTGACAGTTTTTGTATTGACTTGTGCTTGAAATGTACTGTAATTCTGCAAACTGTTAATAAATAGCCTACTTCAATCAATCAATCAATCAAAACAAATTCCCAGTTTCTGTTTCCTTTCAAGGTCTGGACAGATTCACTTATATCAGTACATAAAAGATGTGTTGTGTTATGAGCTTGTAGATCTACTATTTTCCAGTGCGTGACACCTTTGTATGACTTCAATAACAAGAGGAGGGCAACATACTGTACACCTGTAATTATATTCAAGATCCTGACAAGGACATACGCTTGTGAGAATATTCTTTTGCAGTGCCTTGAAGAAAAGCCATTTGCATTGAAGTTGAATGAGCAATTCAAACTAATTACCATAATGTGACTTTAATTGCACTACTGGTTTTGCTCCTAAAAGGGCACTGAAACTCATATTGATATAAAGATTAAACTTTCCACTTATCAGTCCAGAGCTTACACATATGCTACAGATGTTTCAACTTCCTCGCACTAATGCTGAAGGTTTGCAGTTCTTTGTCCATACATTTTCATAAAGGCTATAACTATATGGCCTAATCTATGCAAGGTCTTACAATGACGTATAATGGCTTAAGTAAAATCCAGGCCGGTCTTATTTTTTTTACAGTCACAGCTCAGATAATTTGACATATCAAAACATCAGATAGCACGCATGCATACATTACACGCATATACATTACACGCATGTACGTGTGCACGGCACGTGTGCGCACGCATGCACACACACACACACACACACACACACACACACACACACACACACACACACACACACACACACACACACACAGATGCATGCAGAAGGGAAGGTCTTGCAACACAAGAACGTTGTGTCCTCGTTCACCTCAGCATGCGTGTGTCTGCCTGCTTTATGACAAAGGGATGACACACGCACACACACACACACACACACACTCACACTCACACTCAAACATACACACACACACACATACATACGCGTGCACACACACACATACACAATGCTTATAAAGAACTGCCTATAAGACTCATATAGTACAGGTAGGTTTTCAAAAGAAGCACCATTCATTTTACACAGCACAGGAAGGCACAGATACACATTTTATTCACAGTGTAAGTATTGCTGCTGAATGCAGGCCAGTGTCTCTCTCTCTCTCTCTCACACACGCACGCACACACGCACGCACGCACGCACGCACGCACGCACACACGCACGACTCATATGCACACACATTGAATACAAACTCGCTCGATCCTCTTCTCAAATTCCCCCAGATGAAACATCAGCTGGCCTCTTCAGTACGCTATGCACTGGGTAGCCTCCAAGCCATACAAGTCTGCACTTTATTGAGTGAACTAAACCATTAAGTTTATAGGCCTGTCCTTTCCCTCTCGCTCGACCCGAGATAATACACTGATGCTGAAATAATACTCTATGTTCCAGTGAGCAGTCATTTTTGATGAGTCACTGGATGTACTGTATGCTTACTCAGGGGAAAAGAATAATTGGGAGACACGGAAAGGCCTGAGTCCTGTTGACCTGCCAAGGAAGGAACGAAGGAAGAGAGATTAATCCTACTGTCCTACAGTAACAGTCCTGAAAGTGACTAAGGCTATCTGATATCAGGATAGTTATGTTGTTATGTAAGTTTATAGCTACACTCTGAGTATGTTAATATACAATATACTGTAATAGGCACATCTGCAGTGGTTGGAGGTGGTCTCCCTACTCTTTCAACACTGGTGTCGACACTGGTGTCAATAAAGTTATTTGGGGTAAAGCCCGAAGGGGCGAAGACCCCTTATTGTTTTTGTATGGGTTCTGCCATTTTTTGCAGTTTTGGCAGTTCTGTGCTGCCGTTTTCCACAACATTCGGCAATATGGTAGAGGGTCGTGAGAAGAACTTAAAGGACCACTTCACCACTTTCCAACATCTCTTCATATAATTGGTCCTCACTAATGTTCATGATAAAACACCACAATTTTTTCCTACTCAGTCTGTGTCTCATAGGAGGGCTTTGGGCAGTTCGGACACCCGTCCACCAGTGACATCATCATTAGGCAGATTGTTTTTTAAACAAGATTTGTTTTAAAATATATTTAGATTTTTATTATCGTGAGAACGATGGCTTCAACTTTTGCATTGCAACTTTTCAGGAAAAGAAAGCCTGCCATTTCTATTAGCTTGGATTCACCATCGATGATGTCACTGGTGGACGGGTTTCTGAACTGCCCACAGCCTTCCTATGAGACACAGACTGAGTAGGAAAAAATGGTGGTATTTTATCATGAACATTAGTTAGGACCAATTATAGGAAGAGAAGTTGAAAAGTGGTGAAGTGGTCCTTTAAGCTCACAGTCATTCGTCAAAAGACCTCTGACCTTTAGATCTCCCAATGAATAAACTATATGATCTGCTCTATCCACTTTTTTTACATCAAAAAAGCGACGTCAAAGATTTCCGTAGCCTGCATGGTTAACCACTCCGCCTTGAAATCATTTATTTGTGTGGAGTCTCGACCCTGCTAACGCATGGTTGGCTTCCTTTACAATATAAAAAAGGTGCAATTTCAAAGTCTGCCATGAAATTAGACAGTAAACTTTAAAAAATATAAAAAATAAAATAAAGGAGCTCAGTTCCTTTAACTGTAGTGGATGTCATTCCAAGCCCCAGGCATCTGCCAAGTTCAGGGACAGGCAGTGAGATGGTGTCACTTGAATGTAAACTACTGGTTGTGTGTGAAATATACCCACAAAGTTAGGAAGGTAGCAAACCAGACAAAAAGAGGACTCCTGCACATCCAAAAATCAGACCCATCTGAAGTGAGTTGTACTGTACTGTACTGTACTGTACTGTACTGTACTGTACTGTACTGTACTGTACTGTACTGTACACGCTATCCTCCCTGGACTGTGTGTGTGTGTGCGTGTGTGCGTGCGTGCGTGCGTGCGTGCGTGCGTGCGTGCGTGCGTGCGTGTGTGTTAGGCTGCACAACAGGGAGACTTGGTGGTGTGTTAGGCTGTACAACAGTGAGACTTAGTGGTGAAAATATGCTATTTCCGTGCTCAGACCCAGGGACACAGCCAGGCAGGGACACAGCCAGGCAGGGACACACATAGTTGTCTATAGACTCAAAAACCCTGTAGAAGGTGCAAGTCTAGTCAGCAGGCATATAAACTGTGAAATATGGATGGCTGGACCTTCCATAAGGAAGGGACTGCACACTCCAGGGAATAGACATGGACAACTTGCTGCATAAAGTTATTTATTAGCACGGCACGTTTTGCCCTGAGCTTCGTCAGGTGCTGACGAAGCTCACGGAGAAATGCACCGTGCTAATAAATAACGCTATAATATTTTGTATGCAGTAAGTTGTCCATCTCTATTCCCTGGAGTGTGCACTCCCTTCCTTTTGGAAGGTCCATCCCTTTTTACAGTAGGATATATACTGTTTCTTCTGTATACCTGTGCATAACTAATATAAACACTATTAGTTACTTGATACAAACGGAGAATACAAAAATGTTCTGGCTTGGGGGAGAACAGAAATTGTTTAGATTACGTCAATCATACATTATCATTACTAAAAAAGATCTTAGTGTTTTCGTTTGGAATAGGAGTCTGGGAATTATTCTTGACCTCTACATTGACTTTAGTATCTCAGTTCTATAAAAGATTATAGGCTTGGGACTTAATTATAATTTGACAGTCACTCTGGAAGCCAGACTAATTACAACTACAGTGCTTGACATATGGATCCAGTTGCAACATAAGCCTATACCTATTTTATCTCAGTGACTCATAGTATTAACAAGAGAATATATTCTTGCCTTCTACAGTCTAGTTGTGATTGGCACTCACATTAGGGTCATTGAAGAAATAGAATTAACACTCCAATACTGGTATCACTAGTAGGTGGACAATCCCCATAACAACATGGTAATTCATTTCAGAATGTTAACCACTTAGGCCTTACATACAGTACTTTGTACTTTACTTTACTTTATTTGTTTATTTAGAGAGTATATTAATGAACAATATCAATGAAATGTAAATGCACCAGACTTAGCAATGATGCTAATTTTGATCCGCAGTCCACCCTCCAACAAAATAAATAAAATACATTTAAAAAATAAAAACAAGCATCAATAGAATACATTACATTACACAGACAAAACAGAACAGAGATACAAAAACACAGACAAAACAGATATAAAAGGTGCAAAGTATAATCATAAGGCTAAGACTAAAACAAAATGTTTACTTGACTCATTTGTTATTGCGGAAAGAAATAGCAGGTTGAGAATCACAGTGTTAATGTAGAAATGTAACCAAATTTAACCACAACACTCAGGGGGCACATCATGAAATCCTGCTTACTCTGCATCACGTTGACCTCATTTCCCTGTCCTGTGTACCTGCAGTAATTATTCCGTTGGTGGTTCACAGCGGTGGACAGTAGTCATTCACTCTCACCTTTGTTCACCCTTGGACCTGTCCTGCCTACTGACTGAAACACTGTACCCAAAATACTAGGGACGACAGGTTGAAGGTGGATAAAGTAAGTGACAATGGACAAGGAATTGCAAACATTAGGCAGTAACACAAGGGAGTAGAAACATCGGTAGAATGTGTTTAAGCGATGGAAGTTTTTATATGATTGTAGTGACATTTTAAGAGCAATATCAATAGAGAAACCAAAGTCACATTATGGTGATAAGCTTGAATAGGAATATCGACTGCCTTTCTTCAGTGCCCTGCGGAAGATTTTGCCACGAGCGGATATCCTTGTCTGGATCTTTTAATCTTGAATAAAAGTATAATTTCCTTCAAGGCTACAGTTGATGTCTTATTATTCAAGTTTGTGTTTCACCTTGGTCGGCTCCTTGGTGCGCCAGTCCATCCTCTCTCTCTCTCTACTCTTATGCTAAACAACTTGAACAGAGCATTCCTATTCTGGGCATGTCACTCATAATAGGCCAATTCAAATTCTGTGAAAGTAGGGGAACGTTCACCAAAATACAATAGCTGATCTACAAGCTCACAATGTGTTGCAACGCTTTGAGCAGTGAACTCGTAGATTGGCTATTGTTGTTGAAGAGATTTGATGTAGAGGGGGGCCAAGCATAAACCCCTGTGGGACCCCGTTCAACAAAGTATATAAGGTGGTTAAATACTTTGCTGTAGGCACCTTGCCTACAGCTTTATCTCTGTGGTTCACTGCCATTTACTTCAAAATGGCAGGACACCGAGTTCAAATTCAGGGTAGAATTGGAAAGTTACATTTTTCCCCAGAAAGGACTTTAAGCCCCCTTTTTGTTGGGATATTTGTCACTGTACACTTGCACAAAATGTACATGACAATTGACCTCTGCATTTACTCATCCTAACTATTATAGGAGCAGTGGGTGCTATTAATACAGTGCACAGGGAGCAGTTAGGGGTTAAGTGCCTTGCTCACGGACACTTGGACACATGGACTGGGTGGACCGAGGGCGAGCCGCCGAGCCAGTGAAGTGACCTTCCAATTCCCAGGCGGCCTCTCTACCCACTCAGCTACACAGTAACCCCTGACTCCTTTACGCTTGCTATATGGGCCGAATGCGGTTCGGGGAATGTAGGTCTTATGTTGCTCTATGTTACATCGTTTATGTTATCTCATGCGTGTTGTTTAATGGTCGGGAACCATGGGTGACACGGTTAAGGACAGTTTGTGCTGTGGACGTTTGTGCTGTACTTTTAAAATGATAGCAAGCCCTGACTTTATTATATTTTGAACATGATTAGCTGCATTGGAATTTGCCCCTTTATGGGGCTATTAAAATAATCCATAATTAAATGGAGATTTCTGGCTTGATCTTTCGACTTCAGAGACAAGGGAGCACTAATACTCAGCCTTTATTCCATGGCACCACACCAAAGATTATTATCTCAGTTATACCTGGTTTATGATACCAGGTGTGTGGCTGGATCAGGACCAGGGCAAAAAATAGTATTTGCAAATCCTTTTTTTTAGTATTTATGCTGCTAATGGATCAATTTCCTTACATACGGAACACAGAAAGTACGTTGTGAGCTTGTTAGACCAGCTATTTTTAATAAACAGTGAAGTCAGCCCACTCACTGCATGGCCATGAGGCCAGTACATTAGGGCACATTAAAAGTGTTTTCTCGGGGGACCTCACCCACCTGCCTTATGGGGGGCACGGCGGGCATACTGCGAGTTGCTGCTGTTGCATTTGAATGAGTGCCAAGGAGATCCCTCTTCAGTGTCCTTCACCGTCTCATTTCACATTGTGCAAAAGAGCAGCTCCCCCCTCTCTCTCTCTGTCTCTGTCTCTGTCTCTCTGTCTCTGTGTCTGTCTGTCTGTCTGTCTGACTCTCTCTCCTGTCTCGCTCTCCACCTTTACTGACTGAGTGACACTTAATACAGCTGATATGAGCGCTTGTGCACCTGGCATCATTGCGTGTGGGTAAGCAGCGAAGCACATACGTATGATATACGCACGCACGCACGCACGCACGCACGCACGCACGCACGCACGCACGCACGCACGCACGCACGCACGCACGCACGCACGCACGCACACACACACACACACACACACACACACACACTGTGCACACACACACACTGTATGTATGGTGTGGTATGGAGTGTGGACATACAGTATGTGAATGATCTTTCATTGGCTGTGCATTCTGGCTCTGCAGTGATTGGGGGTGGACAGTCAGCCATAAGCTCTACAGGCTGCATGTGCTAAGGTGGATTGGAACAGCTCAGATGTTCTTCTGTTATCTGTCACAGAGCAGGTACAATGTAGGGTAGTGATTCCCAAACAGAGATTAGACGTTTGCCCGGGACCCAAACTAGTAGAAATAGCACATCTACAAGCCTTATATATATATATTTTTTTTATAGAAAACAACTTTTGAAATATATATATTTTTTAAACGTAGGGAAAGAAAATGGCTCATGAATCATAATAATTGGTCTGTAAATACACTAAGGTAGAGGGACCCCCCCCCCCCCCCCCCTCCTGACCTGCCCATGACAGACAAGGATGCCAACTTTTACACGTCGTGTCACGTTGCAGTGTGTCCTGTTGTGATGCCTTGTGACAAGTTGTGAGCTTGTAATTCAGCTATTTGCCACGGAACAGGGATGCTATAGGGTTCAAGTACACCTAATTATAATTACAATTATTATTATTATTATCATTATGTGAGAATAGACAGTTGACAGGGAACAATGATTTGGAGAGTTGGGGTATGTTGGTTGCCTAGTGACTGCATCAACTCTTTAATAGGAAGACAATTTATTTGAAAATTATTTTCTTGATACCCGTGAAAGACTATCACCACTAGATAATATGGGTCTTCAAATTGTTCAATTACTTAATTTATGACATGGGCCAGTTGTATATAAACGTTTTAATGTATTTGTTGTTAGATTCAGTACAGAACTGTCTTCATTGTACAACTGTCTTCATTGTACGTGAGGAGATAGCAGTGGAGAGCGTGAAACCTATGATCTCAATAGTCATTCTTCTTAAACATTCTCTCATTTTCCAATGTTGCGATAGAATCCTATAGGATTCTGAATATTGCTAATAATTTCTGTCACCTCCTATAATAAATCCTATCGAACCATATTGTTGTATTGACTTGACTTGGAAGGTTGTTGCAGTTCCACGGTGTAAATTGCGTCAAAGAACATTATCTGTCTTCATGGTATATTTACAGTACAGTTATATGAAGCATTGAAATAAATGATTAGTTCTTTCAGT
This sequence comes from Electrona antarctica, assembly GCF_951216825.1. Lineage (NCBI taxonomy): Eukaryota > Metazoa > Chordata > Actinopteri > Myctophiformes > Myctophidae > Electrona > Electrona antarctica. The sequence goes on along the minus strand of NC_136789.1, from coordinate 24,841,088 downwards.
CAGGTTCAGGTGAGAGAATAAGGTCAAAGTGATGTGATCTGACTGCATTGCAAACAGCAAAGTTCAACCCCATTCATTTGCATAATTATTGAAGTGAACCAATTTATTTAAGTAAAACAATCACTTGACACAATCACTTGTGTGAAGTGAGGGGCGCTCCTATCATCTATAATATCATCATACATCACATTCCGTGCTCAGCCAATCAAATCATCACAAAAGTCAATTGACATTGGTAAATGTCAATTGTACCTGTTTAAATGAATGTGATGAATCCTTTATTCATTCATTTTTTCATTTATGTTTTTTTCCTATGTCTGCCCCCCCCCCCCCTCCTCTGCCATTTTTTACATTGTACATTCTTGTTGTGTTTTAGTTCATCTCGGCGGTGCTGAAAAAGAGGGTCCCAGTCCTCAGTGTGTTCTCAGAGAACTAAATAAAGGTTGAAATGTACTTTGCTCAGCCAATGCAATCATCGCTATAGTATATCAGACACTCAAAAGCCAATGTTACAAACCCGGAAAGCTGGGCATAGGAGAGGCTAGCACGGTAGCACCCCTCAAAAATACTCTGGTTGTTATGTTTGTCTTTTGGTTACAAAGAGTAAGCGAGGAAAGAGAGGGAGAGAAAGAGAGAGAGCAGATGGAGGAGAGAGAGAGAGAGAGAGAGAGAGAGAGAGAGAGAGAGAGAGAGAGAGAGAGAGAGAGAGAGAGAGAGAGAGAGAGAGAGAGAGAGAGAGAGTAGTTGAAGTAATTTACACTATTACACAATGCTTTGATCCTTGAGGATCTTCTTTAGGTTAAAAGATTGCAGTCAGGAAGATTGCATGTCTTTACAAATACTGTACGCAAATAGACATCGGCCCCACCTGGTGACCAAGGGAGGAACCAAAGACTGCATAACTGAATATGGACATATTTTCATATCAGGCACCATGATATTTTACACTATCTATCCTTTAGCCTAGTTACTCTAAAAAAATGTAATTAAACTTTTAAATTAGCTAAACTTTTTCTCCTATCTTCAAACAGATCCAGATCCAAGGCACAGATCCAAGGCACGCCCAAGAATATTAGACATCATCATTATAAGTAAGACCAACACATAAACCCTGAGGAAACTAATTACAAGTACTGTCTAATGTCAATCTTTCCATTGAGTCCTGTTGTTGTCATAGTTTTAAGCTAGTGTAGTGGATCCACCATATTTATCTCTGTAATAGGAGATTGTCATTGTTACCCCCTCGTCTCTTAACAGACACTTTCTCTATTCCTATTCCTATATCACTATTTCTTATTAGTACTTGAATAAAAGGACAGTCACCCCAAAACACTCTTGCTCAAGGTGCAATGCGGCAACTTTGGAATGGTCGGACGCACGTATGTCTGGCCACCAATGTCTACTCGCTCCGGTCAAATTCCGTGAGCTCGGAACAGTCGGACCCACAAATCCGGCATTGCCTCTCGTGGCTCAAGACGGCGCACCTCAGCGCACCAACTGTTTTTTTGCCTAACTATGACGTAGTACCAGCTCAGTAGCCTTGTGGTTAGAGTGTCCGCCCTGAGACTGGGAGGTCGGGGTTCAATCCCCGGCCGGGTCATACCAAAGACTCTAAAAATGGTGACCCAGTGCCTCCCTGCTTGACACTCAGCATCAAGGGTTGGATTGGGGGTAAGTCCCTGCGACATACTAGCGTCATGTCCAGGTGGTTTACTTGTACATCAAGCTGCCTCACGCTACAGAAACAGGAGATAGGCTCCTGCCATATGGGCCCCATGGCTCGGCAAGGCTACTTACTTTACTTACTTACTTCCTAAATTAATGCTGTAGTCTAGATTTCATATACGGTATCTAACATTGGGCTTAGTACCTTATCTATCATACTGTGGGCCTTTGAGTTTCCCTACCCTTTATTTTGAATATGGTTTCTTTCCTGCCATTATGCCATATACGGTAGGCCGTACTTATATACACCATTGAATAAATGTGACTCATGCACTTGTCCTCTTATTATTGCAGCCACAGCATACGTCGTATCTGTCCTGCAGGCACAGGAGGGAGCTCCCTATACGGCAGGGTTTCCCTAGGGTGCCATGACGCAAGTCCAGGGGTGCCTCAGAATTCTTTGATAATATTTGGAATTTATCAATGTCACTTCAGTTTAACCACTTAGACCCTCTAGTAGACTTGGTAAAACAGACCTGAGTTGCACTGTACTTGGTGAGTTCTTTTTCAATTTTAACTCTCACCAAAAATACCAAGTCGTTGATTCTAAAAATAATTAACACTGTAATTCATGGGTGCCGTGGATGAGAAAGTTATTTACCGGAGTGCCCTGAGTCCAAAAAGTTTGAGAACTACTGCCCTATGGCATGTTCAGCCCATGGATCTGCACCATCTTCCGTAGAACCTGCAGATCCTGGGAAGAGCTATTGTCATTCAGTGAAGACCCCCGTCAGGAGGGTGCTCTGGGTGGTAGCAGAGACCCCCGTCAGGAGGGTGCTCTGGGTGGTAGCAAAGACCCCCGTCAGGAGGGTGCTCTGGGTGGTAGCAGAGACCCCCGTCAGGAGGGTGCTCTGGGTGGTAGCAGAGACCCCCGTCAGGAGGGTGCTCTGGGTGGTAGCAGAGTGGAATGATGTCAGGACTCAGGAGGGTGCTCTGGGTGGTAGCAGAGACCCCCGTCAGGACTCAGGAGGGTGCTCTGGGTGGTAGCAGAGACCCCCGTCAGGAGGGTGCTCTGGGTGGTAGCAGAGACCCCCGTCAGGAGGGTGCTCTGGGTGGTAGCAGAGACCCCCGTCAGGAGGGTGCTCTGGGTGGTAGCAGAGACCCCCGTCAGGAGGGTGCTCTGGGTGGTAGCAGGGTGGAATGATGTCAGGACTCAGGACCTGCTCTGAGACCTTGACTTTCTTCAGTTGTCGGAGAACGGAGGTATTGTCTCGCCTCCTTTGTACTGAACTGAACTATTTCAAAGTGCTTTTTTCTTTTTTTTTGTCTCAGATTGTTATCTCCTATACCAGTTTGTTCTTGCCCAGGTGCACAGATATGGGGGATGGTCTGATTTGACAATATGTGAACAATGCTTCTATCATTGCTTGATGATATATTGTGGACTGTCCCATGTGGAGACTATAGCAGAATAGCAGATCTACAAGCTTAGATCAGCTATTTCCGCTATTTCAATTCTATTTCAGTGCATACTTGCGTTTTTTAAAGATTTTTTTAAGAAATAAGATGTGTATTCATATGTTCCAGCTAAGTGTTCAATGCCATAAACACAATTATTTCATTAATCACAATATTATTGGTGTGACAATAATCATCAACTTACTTACAAGTTTAAATCATGACAGGCCTATACACACACTGTGCAAGGATGTGGATGATATCTCTGGTCAGTACACCAACCAGATGGCAAACTGTGGCGGTGGTGCTGTTGGCATGTTGAGAGAAGTTGGTCAATACCGTCAGTGATTCTCAAAACACGCATGCATGCACCCATGGAACATGGACTTCACCTCTTTGACAGGGAGGGACAGAGAGGGACATGGTGCTGCCAAAGGTATCTCTGTCCTGTAGATTCCACATGGGAAGATGTAGATGTAGATTCCTTCATCCATCCATCCATCTTCAACCGCTTATCCGTAGTTGGGTCGCGGGGGCAACAGCTCCACCAGAGAGCTCCAGACATTCCTCTCCAGAGCAACATTAGTAACTTCCTCCTGGGGGATCCTGAGGCGTTCCAAGGTCAGTGAGTCGATGTAAATCCCTCCATCTGCGCCTTGGTCTGCCCCGAGGTCTCCTCCCAGTGGGACGTGCATCGAGGACCTCCCTAGGGAGATGCTCCTTCATCCAATGGTGTGAAATCCGAGAAAAGGGTAGATGACCATTGTTTTAGTTTAAGCTCCTGATGAACTTGAATAGATTTGACACTGACAAGCTCTGGTCCATGCTTGGGAGACATAGTGAAGAAGTTGTGGTGTAGCCTATATGGTTTTCTTCTTTCTTTCTTCGGAAATCATGAGTGATTTTTCATCAGTTTCATCAGTTGCAGACTTTTGCTAAACACTGCATGTCACATTCCGGGGCTAAGTATATGGTAGGCTATTCAGTATCAGAAACATTCTCATATCATAGGCCTATACTTAAATAATAATAATATTAATATTATTATTATAATATATATATATACAAGGGGGCAGGTATTTATAAGAATTTATTCTTCTTCCTGCTCCTTTTCGTCATAGGTGTATCAGATACTGTATGAAAGACAAATTAATTGTTATCTATTATGATTTGTACTGTATTGTGTTACACTATGTGCGAAATAAAAAATGAAATGAAATTATGAATAATGATATTAATATCATTAATAATAATAATAATAATAATAATAATAAATATATTAAAAATAAATAAATAATAATAATAATGATGATGATGATGATAATAATTATGATAATAATAGCTGACATAGAGTCTGCTTCGGTAAAAAGAAAATCATATTAGACCTAGTACAACACAAATCATCTCTCACAGAAAATAACCAGCACTAGCCTACTTAGAACTTGGCTACTTCTGTTCTTGTCCGTAAATTTCCACTGACTAGGCAGCCTATATCATGTTCATGTTCTCAGCTCTCTCCCAAACTAAACTAACAGGTGACTATTTGACAATCCCCGTGCTCTCCTCTCAGAGGCGGTGTAATCTTGCAATTGTAAAAAAGCTTTTAATTTATAGGCTCCTATACTCCATCTCAGGAGGGAGGGTGTGCTTTACCAATTACCAAAACAAGAATAGATATACAGTAGCCTACATTACAAGCTGACAATCTGTCGCGACGCTTTGTCAGTTTATAGTCGGATCTGTTAATTTTAGGGGGGGGGGGGGGATCATCACCGTTCTACTACGGAGTACAATTTCAGTAGGAGGAAGTGCGGCTTTTGGTGGCGATGCTGGTGAATTGTAAGTACGCCATAAATATGGCGCCAAAAGAGTTTTTCAACCTAATGATATGAGCTGATTTTTTTTTTCTTTAAAAGAAGGGCTGCCTCCAGCCTGCAGGATCCCAGACCGGGTCTATTCCAGACTCCAGAGTAGAAGACCCGCCTGGCTGCCAGGCAAGCTGACTGACTGTGTGTGAACATTTGTGCAGAATAAGATCAGTCGGGCAAAGTGGTGAGGAGGCAAGGCAGGCGCAGAGGGAGCATAAGCCAAAGCCAAGTCAACACACGGGGAGAGAGCAGAGCTGGATGTTTTTAAGGAAGACTAGCAGCTTGCAACATCTTTTTTTTTAATTTATTTTTGTGACTCATCATCATCCCTTTTGGACATTAAATGCATCCTTTAATTCCCGCTGGAAGAAGATCGAGGAGCGTAAACTGACTCGCCGTAGCGAGAGAGACAGAGCGAGGCAGAGCGAGTGAGAGAGAGTGAGTGAGAGAGGATCGAGACCCTGGCGGATTTATTTTATAACCACATTTTGGGGACTGTTTTGGAAATGCGACATGGGTCTTTGGATTTGAACACTCTCTTCTTCTTCTTCTTCTTGCGCCGCGTACCTCGCAGATTACAGCACATCGCAGCAGCACCGATGCTGCTGCTGCCGCCGGGATAATAAATAATCACTCACAAATTCAACCCCCCCACCCCCTCCTCCTCCTCCTCCTCCCCTATCGGTATTACTTTTTTCTTTGGGGTTATTATTTCTCTTCATCTTTGCAGATCTGACGCGCTGCCTGTCAACAGCCAGGAGGAAGGAAGGAGGGACAGTCCTGGGCTGTCACCAACGTGGATCTCTAGTCAGTCACACAGACAGACAGACAGACAGACAGGGGGGCTCGCCCGCTGCTGTAGCACCGCTAACACACACACGCGCGCACGCGCACGCTCACATACACACACACACACACACACACACACACACACACACACTGGAGGATATTTGATCAAATCCACTCTTTATAAAAACTACATGTGGTTGGATTCAAATGATCTCCTGATCGCACCCCCCCCGAACCACCCGTCCAGGACCGAGTCGGACTCGAAGCTGACTGACTGCGATTCAAGGTAAATAAAAAAAAATATTATATATTAAAAAAAAAAAAAATCTAAAATCTTATCTGTAAATGTGGGACAGACAGGGGGGGGGCATGTTTGGGGATTCTTGCAGAGATCCACAGACGGAACGGAACAGAAGTGCAGTTTTTGGGTTTGTTAGCTTCCATGCTAGCTGTAGTAGCAGAGGGGAGGCATTTCCACGCACTTTTGAAGCGGGTTGTCAGTCAGCCAGCAGAGCAGAGGTGCTGTGTGTGTGTGTACATGACAAGCCTCATTTAGTTAGTTGCGTGCCAGTGTCGTGCTCAGTAAATTGAAGATATTATACAAGCTCGCCACGCGTCACGAACTGAACTGTATATCGTGCAACACAAGCTTTGCAACCAAGTGTATAAATGAGGCTGTGTACGTTTAGTAGCGTGTGTTGTTTGTGGGTCGAACCACAACCAGTCCAGTGTGTTGTATGCGGAAATACCCGGCGTGCGTGTGTGTGTGTCTAGTGTAAAACTTAGTAATGTAGTGCTCCCTCCGCACGCAGAAGGGAACGTGGTGGTGAAGTGTTGTGGTGGTGAAACGTCGTAGCGCAGTTGGTTCGCTTATTGCTCTCTGACTGTGTTTATGTAACAAGCCTCCGTCCGTCCGTTCTTCTTGCAACGGACGATGTAACCACCAGAAAGCACGTTGCAAACTGTGTAGCCGAGGGCAGCGAGCGGCCAAATGGAACAGCAGTCTCTCTCTCTAAATTTCAGGTTTTTCCCCCTCTCAGACTTACTTAGTTATGAAGTTGTGTGATTTTTCTCTCAACTAGAATAGAGCTCATGCACATTGAGTGCGTCATGACTCACGGATGATGGATGGATCATGCAGAGATTATGTCATGTCATGATCTGATATGTTGATGGTGGTGCTTTGCATTGGTTTAGTCAGAACGTCACTTTCTCATCCTGCCTAGCTGTGTGACAGACAGCACAGCGGGGGGGTTTGCACATTTTTGGTACTAGGTAGGATTCCTCCCTGGCGAGGGAGAGACAGAGACTAGTGCGCTGCTTGCTTTTAGGAAGACTGTTTAGGAACACTCGCATATTAGACTCGAGCAACTCTTCTCTGCCCTCTCTCTCTCTCTCTCTCTCTGGATTCCTGCTTCGTGTTGACTGACTAGAGGGGGAGTGGCTGTTTACCTCTTAAAGTCTTGCTCTCTGGGCGGGACTATACGGTATCTTATTATTTTGTGTTGGTACTACTGCGCATCCTCCTCACATTGTCTTTTCCAAGTGGAAAAACAAAACAAAAAAAACAGAGGCTTTATGGAGCAGATGCTAATGTTGAGAGTGGGACTGGGAATGCATATCAAAGGAGAGAATTGATTGTAATTGGAGCATGTGATGCAATGCTGTGTGCCTCCAGCATCTCCGCCTTGTCTCCATGCTTTAGGCCACCTACTCTTCGTAATTGCTTTAAAAAAAAGCAGATTATTTATTTCAGGCTATTACTTCTAATCATTAGCGGGCTGAGCAATTTATCTTGATTTTCCTTTTTCTTTTTTTTATAGCACAGTGGTGCTTGGTGGTTGAGCTGGCTCTAGTCTTGAATCAATTAAGTCAGAATCGTCTGGGGACTTGTTAAATGTTCCCAGTTGTGACAGCCCCCCACCACCACTCACACTGGAGAGGACACACACACGCGTTCACACGCACACACACAATCTTCCTCCCGCTGGGTATGAAACCGGAGATGAGTCATGGTGTGTGGGGGCATAACAGCTCTATCTCTCTCTCTCTCTCTCCTCCCTCTCATACACTTTCTTCATGTACTGTTATCTTGTTTTCACTTTGAAGCTCTCTGTTCCTCTCCCTGGAGGCTGTATCTTCTCTCACCTACAGCCAGTGGATGTTTACAAGGCAAGTCAGCGAGGCTGAGACACATTTTTGATTTGAGTGCATCTGTTGTTGTTCTTCCTTCCATCCATCCATCCAACCTTTATTCCTTTTCCCATTACATCATTCATTTACCCTTTCACTCACTCACTCACTCACTCATCCGTCCGTCCCGTCAATCCATCCATCCCCTCAACCGTTCATCTGAGTCAGTCTGTGTGTGTGTGGGTCGCACTGTGAATAAATAGCTTGTTGTGATCTCGCCATCACATACTTAGGAACATGGCTCATGGCTTCATGTGTGCACGTGTATGTATGTACAGTATGTCAACATATGAGTGTGTATAACTATATGTGTAAATATGCCTGTGTGCATTCCTGCGTAGTGCGCGTAGCGTACCCGTATGGTATGTCCGTCTGGTACACATAACATATAGGCCAAGTTGGGGGGCGAGAGCCCGTGAGTACATACGAACACGTGTGTACTGTGTATGTGTGTGTGTGTGTGTGAGGAAGTGGGCGGTGGTGCAGCGTCTGTGTGTGCGTGTTAATCATCTGCTGGTGATTGGTTGAAAAAGGGGGTAAGGAGCCCACGTGGTCTGACTGTAGTATCACATTAGCAGCTCCAGGGGAGGAGGAGGGGGGAGAGTGAGGATGAAGAGGGAGAGTGGGGGAGGGAGGGAGAGAGGGAGGGAGGGAGGGGGGAGTGTAACTCATGAATGGACCGCTGCTTCGCATGGCTGTACGTCACTCCAACTGTACTTCCAATCCCCTCACAGTTACTGTACACAAATGCACGTGTGTGTGGCGGCGTGCACACTCTCGCGCAACACTTTTTGCGGAAAAGCGTGGACATGCAACAGGCATGTATATGCGTGCATGCACGCGCTTGTGCGTGCATCGACACATGCCGTTCATGCATGGCAGTTTGTCAACTAAATGCAACTAGCATGTCAAAACACAAGAGCCTTACTATGAATATGTTCTCAAATTGCAAATGCAAATTCATTGCAAATGAGCAATAGTTAGCAAAAGTATAGAGTAATACTCTATGAAGGCTGGTCAGTAATAAGCCTGGCCTCAATATACATTTCCTTATACGCCAAATAGGAAAAATAGCCAACATAAGCTCACAATGTGTCGTGATGCAACAGGTTTAGTGAGCTTGTAGATCTGCTGATAATACATTTTTGAGTGGTGCAACCACACCAAGGAACAGCAATGTCCGTGTTAACCTATGTGACTGTGTGTTAACCTATGTGACTGTGTGTTAACCTATGTGACTGTGTGTTAACCTATGTGTGTGACTATGTGTACCAGTAGGGGTAAAAGTGGCGCTGTTGTGCCAGAAACAGAGAGAGAGAGATAGTGCTGCACTGTTGCCTGCTAATGAGAGAGAGGGGGGGAGGGAAGGGGAGTTGCACCACTCAGTTCACACAGGTGTGATTTATTTTAATATATTTTGAAAATTGTAATTTAAAAACAAATATTTGACCATGTTCTTTACCCGGAAATTACTTTATTTAACAGGGTTAAAGTGGTTAAACAACAATAACCATTGGTATGATATTGCTGTTGTGGGCTTGTTTTATAATACAAACATTTGTAGGCTTGTTTTATAATACAAACATGACCTATTTTTTTGTGTGTGTGTGTGTGTGTGTGTGTGTGTGTGTGTGTGTGTGTGTGTGTGTGTGTGTGTGTGTGTGTGTGTGTGTGTGTGTGTGTGTGTGTGTGTGTGTGTGTGTGTGTGTGTGTGTGTGTGTGTGTGTGTGTGTGTGTGTTTCGCACAACAGTGTTTGCTGTCAAACGATGACCCTGCTGTGGCCTGGGAACGTAAGCTCATTAGCGCTCTCTCTCTGTGTGTGTGTGTGTGTGTATGTGTGTGTGTGCGTGCGCTATCATGCTGTTAGGTGGGCAACATATGACGTCAATCTTAAAGAGGAGTGTTTTTTGCCTCAGGCTGCTGTGTGACTCACCCCTTATTAGTGAAGGATAATTGCAAAGCACACACACACACACACACACACACACACACACACACACACACACACACACACACACACACACACACACACACACACACACACACACCGCCACCTGGAAAGAAAGGAAATAGAATGCATACTTCACAAATATGCTGGTGGGATAATTGGAATCTTCCTCATTACTCCTATTTGCAAGAACTCTCCCATTTTGGACGTACAAAGTGTGATGGACTTGGAACTAATAGGCAGATGGTTTGGTTTCACAGCTAAAATCAATGAGCCATCAGTTTTGCTTACAGTGTCCATCTAGATGTACTGTACAGGAGACAATTGACTGTAGCATTGGACCAGATGCTGTAAAACAGTGGTTCCCAAAGTGCGGTCCGGGGACCCCTAGGGGTCCTTGAGGGAGTTCCAGGAGGTCCCCAGCTAAATGATAGTTTGGAACCAAATGGACCCTTATGGGTCTGTAACTGAGAGTGTACAAATGGAACCAAATGTATAGCAGATCTATACAAGCTCACTTTGTGCTGCACTATGAGCTTATATTTTTTGTATAGACAAAGAATCCCGGTTTTAATGGGTTACGAGCTAATTGCCTAAGTTATAAATTGTTATATAACTGTGTTCTTCCGTGTTATCTTTATTTTGTTTTTGTGTCAGTATATCCATCAAGGAAATTGTCTTTTGTCTAAATACCAGTGCACTAATCTTGTTTTCAATTTAGTGAGTTCTCGGGACCCATTGGTGGACATTTGAATGGGTCCCAAGGAAATTGAGTGGGCTCTGCTTTGTCCCCAATTTAATGGAAAAATGGGAAAATCAAGTCGACACACTTGCTGAAATGCTTAAATTTTCTTTTTATCGTGCTTCAACTATCTTGCTAGAATAAGTTAGAACATCTTTTCATTTCTTGCACCCTTAGTACTAGGCTGATTACAAGTGTCCTTTTCACCTGGATTCAAAAGCTATAAGATTAGCTGCCTGTCACTCTTATGAAAAGAACTGACACCAGTAGCCGTTCGAACCAAACAGAGGGTTTCTTTAAAATGGACAAATCGGTTGCATTGAGCCTGTAGTGTTAGATCGTCTATTTTCAGCAAAGAGATTTTATGTAGAGGCGGAAAAAAGAAGGGGACAACATACCCTGGGGGGACTCATGGTGGTCAATGGAGTACTGAAGTACTGTATAGTGTTGAAGTGAGAAAAATGTGAAAGCAGCCTTGCACATTCTTCTTGGATATTCTACTATCCTAGTCTCTGTGGCCAGCGAGTGAAAAGACCTTCCTCCGCCCTTGACTGTACCTGTCTGACTTCCTGCTGACTCGGCTGGATCTGCTGACAGAAAGAGAAAGGGATCAGGGATGCGTTTCCCAGTCGGAACATCAACCGTGACTAGAACGGAGGAAATATAATCGTCAACACTGACACAGTGACCACCAGATTTGAACTTCACCTGTACTGGAAGGATGCTCATTCTGGAGTGCAACTTGTTCTGACAAAGAGCAGGGTGCCTGTGTACTGGGATATGTCTACATGTAGGCAGTGATATGCTGGCTCTTGCTGTGCTGTACTCTCTCTCTCTCTCTCTCTCTCTCTCTCTCTGCTTTTGTTAGTTGGAGATGTACAGTACTATTGCAGACCAGTAATAGGCTGAAAAAAGTGTCCAGCCGAATGTACAGCAAGTACCGCCCCGAGTGGAATAGTAAGAGAGTGGTGACACGCTTTGATCTCGCCGCAAAGCGGGTGCCTATGGGAGTCAACGCTAGTGTTGCCACTCTCTTACTATTCCACTCGGGTACCACAGAAGGAAGTTACTTTGATGTGCAGATCTGTTATTATCTAGGTTGGTCGAAATCACATTCAATAAAAGTCCCAACCTATTGACACAGGTTATCGTATATCAGTGTCCTGTATGAAGGTGTCTATTTGTCTTTAAAATCAACAAATGGGACTAAAGAAATACAAATGAGGGAAGTGGTGAAGGTGTTGGAAGATGGCGAGTGATGGTTTCTTTAAAGGACCACTTCACCACTTTTCAACCTATCTTCATATAATAGGTCCTCACTAATAATCATGAAAAAAATGCCGCAATTCTTTTCTACTCGGTCTGTGTCTCATAGGAGGGCTGTGGGCAGTTCAGAAACCGTCTTCCAGTGACATCATCGATGGGGAATACAAGCTAATAGAAACTGCAGGCTTTCTAGTCCTGAAAAGTTGCAATGCGAAAATGGAAGCCATCGTTCTCATGATAATGAAAATCTAAATATTTTTGTAAAAAAATAATAATCTGCCTAATGATGATGTCACTGGAAGAAGGTTTCTAAACTGCCCACAGCCGTCCTATGAGACACAGACTGAGTAGAAAAAAATCGTGCCATTTTTTCATGATTATTAGTGAGGACCTATT
>NC_136789.1:24768762-24826262 GCF_951216825.1 Electrona antarctica | reverse complement strand
TAACTCTGTTCATTTCTCATCGATTTCTGACGTGGAACCGGCCCGGCCCGCCCCGCCCCCCCTGGCCGCGTTCCTGGGGGTCTGAAGGACCCCCACATGGTAAAGGTCCCTGCACACTAGACGCGTTTTCGGATTTTTAGCTGCGTTTTTCTGTCGGTTTTCCAAAAAAACGTGTCCAGTGTGCAACCACCTTTACTCGACCGTTTCCGGAACCCTGGTCTCGTTCCTGTGGGTCTGGAAGTTCCGGGGACCCCTAGCCTGGTGAAACCACTCCCCCTGCTGGACAACATTTGCATTCTGCCAGGAGGGAGAGTCTGGGAACTCTCAGGCAGAGATGATGTACTCCGGTCCAATTCTGGCCGGAGCGATATGCGGCTGTATGAGGCCGCTAGAGGCGGGATCAACGCGAGATTTATGACATATTGAAGCGCTGCCGCGCAAATGTAAACACAACCTAACAAGACTACAACTAGAAATTATTATGGAGATATCAAATGCTTGTCCCGCTGCTTCCGGGTTCATCGTTTCTGCTTGAGAGATCCCAGATGCAGGCAGGAGGAGGGAACTGGTGAACTCAATACTGCCGCAATCTGGCGGAGTCAGGTTAGGGGACCCCCACACGGAGTTGCACCACTCACTTCACATGGGTGTGATTTCTTTCTGCATTTTTGGCAAGAACAAGCCAATTAAATTGCCAATAACGGAAAAACAGAGAGTTGCATTAACCTGTAGCCTTTCTTTTTTGTTAAGACTCATTCCTGTGGAGAGAGAGAGCACTCTTTTTGTTAAGACTCATTCCTGTGGAGAGAGAGCACTCTTTTTGTTAAGACTCATTCCTGTGGAGAGAGAGCACTCTTTTTGTTAAGACTCATTCCTGTGGAGAGAGAGCACTCTTTTTGTTAAGACTCATTCCTGTGGAGAGAGAGAGCACTCTTTTTGTTAAGACTCATTCCTGTGGAGAGAGAGCACTCTTTTTGTTAAGACTCATTCCTGTGGAGAGAGAGCACTCTTTTTGTTAAGACTCATTCCTGTGGAGAGAGAGCACTCTTTTTGTTAAGACTCATTCCTGTGGAGAGAGAGCACTCTTTTTGTTAAGACTCATTCCTGTGGAGAGAGAGCACTCTTTTTGTTAAGACTCATTCCTGTGGAGAGAGAGAGCACTCTTTTTGTTAAGACTCATTCCTGTGGAGAGAGAGCACTCTTTTTGTTAAGACTCATTCCTGTGGAGAGAGAGCACTCTTTTTGTTAAGACTCATTCCTGTGGAGCGAGAGCACTCTTTTTGTTAAGACTCATTCCTGTGGAGAGAGAGCACTCTATTTGTATGATGTACAAGGAGACGCATAACGTCACTTGAAGAAAAGAGATGCTCCTCTGACACTGCATTTAGATGTTCTTGTCCTTCATCAGACTTGTACCATTGATTCTACTAATGCCCTTCTGTTTTCATCCATTTTCAACCCGATCTCGATACAATTGGTCCTCACTAATGCTCATTAGAAGATGGTACCACTTCCGTCTACTCGCTCTGCATCTCAGAAGTGGGCTGTGGACAGTTCAGAAACCTGCTTACCAATGACATGATTGATTAGGATTTCAAGCTAATGGGAATTACAGCCTTTCTCTTCCTTGAAAGTTAGAACGCTGAAATAGAAGCCATTGTTCTTGCATCAATTACAAAAGTTTGAAATCTTGTTTGGAATTACCACCGATGATGTCATCTCATCTGTAGGCACTATGGCAACATCCCATAGTGAGTATTAGTGACTCATAGTGAGAGCCAGAAAGTGGAGATAAGGTAGGCGGGGAAAAAGTCAAAATGTTCCTTTTAAAATGATTACGTTGCTGATTGCAATTGTACAAGAATGGTAGCACTCTAAAGAAATACCCTTTCCTTCATGCAGTCACAGCGTGTGTGTGTGGGTGCATGTGTGCGTGCGTGCGTGCGTGCGCGTGTGCGTGCGTGCGTGCGCGTGTGCGTGCGTGCGTGCGCGTGTGCGGATCTACATGGTCACAGGGGAGAGGACTGATGGGAACAGTGAAGGTGATATCACCATCAGTGACTCATCAGTGTCTTTAAGTACCTCTGTGCCTTCCAGTCAAGTTGAGAGATATTGGATTTGTGTTGGCGGGTTACACTGATTGCGTGCGTGCGTGTGCGTTCGTGCGTTCGTGCGTGCGTGCGTGCGTGGGTGTGTGCGTGCATGCGTAGGTGATTACTAATTGAGTGCCGTATACATTAGCTAGAGGCTGGACAGGGGGAGTGTAAGTATGTACATGGGTCTCTCCATCGACAGCTACCCAACACAGCGGAGTTCCACACAGGCAGGGGAGTGTAAGTATGTACATGGGTCGCTCCATCGACCGCTACCCAACACAGCGGAGTTCCACACAGGCACTAATGAAATATCATCGTTGCTGAGATTCCAAAGCCTTTCAAGTTAACCTTTATTCAAAGGTAAAAGTCAATAGGTAATGGGTAAAAGTCAAAGGTAAAAATAATTTTGTCACAGTGAGTCACAGTCAAGTCATACATTATACTAACAATGTATCAGACAGTCATATGAATGTAGGCTATAGGCCCATATAATAGGCCTATTCACTTTTCATGTCAAGGACCCCCCCAAATTAATGTATTTGGCCACGGACCCCCATCTGAAAAAAAAATATTTTCGAGATGTTACAAGCTCACCGCGCTTCTGATCGTCCCATCTGCTATTTATGAATAGCAAACGTATACAATGTGGATCAAGTGATTAGACGTATTGTGATGGTACATCACAATGGGACCCGCTGGAACCCCCCCAAGGACCCCTGCCCCGGGGCAGTTGAACTGGAACCCCCCCAAGGACCCCTGCCTGGGGCAGTTGAACTGGAACCCCCCCAAGGACCCCTGCCCCGGGGCAGTTGAACTGGAACCCCCCCAAGGACCCCTGCCTGGGGCAGTTGAACTGGAACCCCCCCAAGGAACCCTGCCCGGGGCAGTTGAACTGGAACCCCCCCAAGGACCCCTGCCCGGGGCAGTTGAACTGGAACCCCCCCAAGGACCCCTGCCTGGGGCAGTTGAACTGGAACCCCCCCAAGGATCCCTGCCTGGGGCAGTTGAACTGGAACCCCCCCAAGGACCCCTGCCTGGGGCAGTTGAACTGGAACCCCCCCAAGGACCCCTGCCTGGGGCAGTTGAACTGGAACCCCCCCAAGGACCCCTGCCTGGGGCAGTTGAACTGGAACCCCCCCAAGGACCCCTGCCTGGGGCAGTTGAACTGGAACCCCCCCAAGGACCCCTGCCTGGGGCAGTTGAACTGGAACCCCCCCAAGGACCCCTGCCTGGGGCAGTTGAACTGGAACCCCCCCAAGGACCCCTGCCTGGGGCAGTTGAACTGGAACCCCCCCAAGGACCCCTGCCTGGGGCAGTTGAACTGGAACCCCCCCAAGGACCCCTGCCTGGGGCAGTTGAACTGGAACCCCCCCAAGGACCCCTGCCTGGGGCAGTTGAACTGGAACCCCCCCAAGGACCCCTGCCTGGGGCAGTTGAACTGGAACCCCCCCCAAGGACCCCTGCCTGGGGCAGTTGAACTGGAACCCCCCCAAGGACCCCTGCCTGGGGCAGTTGAACTGGAACCCCCCCAAGGACCCCTGCCTGGGGCAGTTGAACTGGAACCCCCCCAAGGACCCCTGCCTGGGGCAGTTGAAGTGGAACCCCCCCCAAGGACCCCTGCCTGGGGCAGTTGAACTGGAACCCCCCCAAGGACCCCTGCCTGGGGCAGTTGAACTGGAACCCCCCCAAGGACCCCTGCCTGGGGCAGTTGAACTGGAACCCCCCCAAGGACCCCTGCCCGGGGCAGTTGAACTGGAACCCCCCCAAGGACCCCTGCCTGGGGCAGTTGAACTTGAAAAGCACTGCTATACACAGTGGGATCAATATTTAACCCCTTAACCCATTTAGGCCTGACGTCGAAATAAAAAAAACGTTCGTTCTGAAAGAATATATATTCAAAGATTTGTGCCGCATTTTTACGATTTTTCAAAAATAGCAGACCTACAAGCTTGTATATATTATCGTATGAGCTTGTAGATCTGATATTTTTCAATAGCTAAAGTATAACATAATGCTTAGTTAAAACACCAAAAGGGGTTCCCGCCCAGAATGGGTTAAAGTAAACCATATCATTGACCGGAGTCTATACTGTACTAAGCCTTCCGATTGTTTTTCCTCTACACCAAAACCACTTTGCAGAAAATAGCCAAATCTCCCTAAGCTCACAATCCATTGCAACGCGACGCATTTTTTAACTTGTAGATCTGCTATTTTTGCTGAATGTTTGCCCCAGAATAGGGATGTGGTTAACGACGTCGGTGTGACGACTGGATATACTGGCAGGTTTCGAGGTAGAAGGAAATATGTACGGTAGAGTACAGTAACAGTTGGCATTTTAGTCTCATCCCTAATTTACACGGCATGTTATCAAACCCGGCAGACCTCACTTCTCTCTTTTGAGACCTGTTTCCACGTCTCAACGATACCATTAGGTATAAACATAGCTCTGAGAAATCAGACGCTGCCATAGTGAGTTTATCTCCTGCATTTTCCCTTCTACTTAATAATAATAAATAATAAAACTTTATTTGTATAGCACCTTTCATGACATGAAATGCAGCTCAAAGTGCTTTACAGAGCAATGGAGAAAAAAAGAAAAGAAAAGCAAGGCATAAAAATAAAAATAAATCACACCCGTGTGAACTGAGTGGTGTAAGGTCTTATATAGACTGATCAGCTGTGGTCTGACGTAATGTCTGACGTAATGAAATCACACCCGTGTGAACTGGGTGACCATAGCAACCATGCTAATTTTTTTTGGTACGGACAGACAGACAGACAGACAGACACGTAAACTAACAAAGCCAGTTGTAGGAGTGGTTTACACCACTCAAAAACAAGAGCAGTAATACAATACAGTGAGGACATGAATAACATAAATACTTGACTTCTTGTTTGCATCGGAGCGCTCCGATGATGATCATGCTATGGTGAAATAAATCCCAGCCGCCATAGCGTGATGCCAAACAATTTCACTTTCACACAACTTTCAGAAATGAATTACTAAAATGTATGCACATTTATGCCTTGACTTGACCTATATGACTGCTTGGAACTTAACACTTTTACACAGCGAGCTTTCTAGCGTTTCTGCATGCCTGTTAGTTATCAAAATCTGGCTGTTTTACAGCCTGTCGACAGTGGACAAAGCCAAATATGTTAAAGTTGACACAGCTGGCATGTAAATATCTGTGGTTTGGTTAGGAATCTGCTGGCATGTTTTGTTTAGGGCTTATTTACCCACAGCTCTTGTTTGCATCCTCGTAGCCTTCCATTTGTAACCGTGATGCCAACAGCATACTGCATCTCTGTGTATAAAGTTTCGCATATACAACACAATGCGGTTGAACTGTAAAATGTAATGGTGGTTTTGACACTTGGCAGATTATAATGTCAATGTCACTTTCAGAAAGTTTGCAGACGTGTTTTTATCTTCCAGGCTCATTTCTCCTCTTTCCAAGCTGATGCTGAATATGCCGCATATTAATAATACATTTTATTTTCAACCTTTTTGTGCCCAAGGGCGAGTCGAAAACCTCAAGGCCAGAACACCTGTATATCCGTGTAAACATGGCCTCTAACATTTTATCACTCTTATGACTTACCACTCTGTAAATGTTCATTTTTATTTGCTAATGCCAAATAAAAGGGTTAACCTCGTTAGCCCTATTCCATACTTTAACAATTAAAATAAAGAAATAGTTTTATACTGTATATTGCAATAATAATGTGTGGTTTTCCCGAAATCCCAAGGGACACGTGGACTTGTCCCACGGCCGTTTGAGAACCACTGTGCTCAAAATCTCGAAAGCAATTCGCAGCGCACCCATCTGACCGCGTAACACGGTGGCAATTTCACATGTTTTAATTGTCATGTCATGTCATATTGTCATTACTTAGCGTTTTGCCAATGATTTTGGGGGGTCACTTGCCACTTGCAATATCCTCGCGGGGCCCACCAGCGGGCCCTGGCCAACCAGCGGGCCCTGGCCCCACCAGCGGGCCCTGGCCCCACCAGCGGGCCCTGGCCCCACCAGCGGGCCCTGGCCCACATTTTGAGAACCATTGTTGTGCTAGAGGGGTATGAAAGTTTGAAATATGAGCGCGCATGGTGAGGAAACATCACATGCAATGTGACACCCCTCAAAGAAAGATAAATAAAACCTGTTTTCACCTCCTGGGAGTCAATAGTGCGATGAAAGACTGGAAATGGGTTGTGTGGTTGTTTAATTCATTCACTGAGGTGTGTGTGTGTGTGTGTGTGTGTGTGTGTGTGTGTGTGTGTGTGTGTGTGTGTGTGTGTGTGTGTGTGTGTGTGTGTGTGTGTGTGTGTGTGTGTGTGTGTGTGTGTGTGTGTGTGTGTGTGTGTGTGTGTGTGTGTGTGTGTGTGTGTGTTTTTTCACCTTGGTTTCAAACAGACACACATTCGCACAGACAGATCAAACGTGCTCATCATCACAGACAAACATATCGCACACAAACACACCAAGTAAACAGACTTTAATGGGACTTGCTAGACCTAGAGTTGTGTGGTTACGCGCGCATGTACACACGCACGCACGCACGCACACACGCGCGCACATTCAAAGTCACACACATGTTCAAAGACACACTCACACGCTCAGACATTTAGATTTTTCTAGCTTATTCATAACAATGAGTAACTCCCATTTTTCCAAATATAGCGTGTATGTGTGTGTAACCTTGAAGCTGCCTTCTGTTCTGAACACACATTTGTACTGCACAGGGAGCTAGTGTATTTCTCTTGCACGCACGCACGCACGCACGCACATACACAAACACAAACATGTACAACACACTAAACGGTAAAATCAATTGTTTAACTATGAAAGTGTAAAAACCGACCCATTTGGGATTTTACTCTGTGAAATACTCTGTACCCTCCCCTCCCTATCTACCTTTCTTTAAACTAGACTAGAGGTAAGGAGTTATAATTGGAAGAGATTTCAAGAGAATGAGAGAGTCGGTGACGTAGTAAAAAAGAAAATAATGCTATAGCAATGAACCACTTAACCCCAGCATCCATAGCCTATTCTGGGGGAACAGTATCCAAAAATAGCATCACGTTTCTAGGTCGGCTAATACTTTGAGTTAAACGAGTTAAGAACAGAGCCATCACAGGTCCAATTTACAAAGTCTAGAGAAGTGATTTTCAAACTTTTTGGGTTAATGATATAATATTATTATCATTAAAATCTTAGTGTTTTGTCAATTACTTGAAATATCCTCACAGCCGACCATGTTGAGTCTAGAGGGTTTAAGAGTGCAGGACAACTAGAGGTAATGAGGGATGGTGGCAGAGAGCGAGATGGATAGAGTGAGAGAGAGATGGAGAGATGGATAGAGTGAGAGAGAGATGGAGGGAGAGCTAGAGGGATGGATAGAGTGAGAGAGAGATGGAGGGATGGATAGAGTGAGAGAGAGATGGAGAGATGGAGGGATGGATAGAGTGAGAGAGAGATGGAGGGAGAGCTAGAGGGATGGATAGAGTGAGAGAGAGATGGAGGGAGAGCTAGAGGGATGGATAGAGTGAGAGAGAGATGGAGAGAGAGCTAGAGGGATGGATAGAGTGAGAGAGGGATGGATAGAGTGAGAGAGGGATGGATAGAGTGAGAGAGAGATGGAGAGAGAGATGGAGGGATGGATAGAGAGCTAGAGGGATGGAGAGAGTGAGAGAGGGATGGATAGAGTGAGAGAGGGATGGATAGAGAGATGGAGGGATGGATAGAGAGCTAGAGGGATGGAGAGAGTGAGAGAGGGATGGATAGAGTGAGAGAGGGATGGAGAGAGAGATGGAGGGATGGATAGAGAGCTAGAGGGATGGAGAGAGTGAGAGAGGGATGGATAGAGTGAGAGAGGGATGGATAGAGTGAGAGAGGGATGGAGAGAGAGATGGAGGGATGGATAGAGAGCTAGAGGGATGGAGAGAGTGAGAGAGGGATGGATAGAGTGAGAGAGAGATGGATAGAGTGAGAGAGAGATGGAGAGAGAGATGGAGGGATGGATAGAGAGCTAGAGGGATGGAGAGAGTGAGAGAGAGATGGAGAGAGAGCTAGAGGGATGGA
Source organism: Electrona antarctica (assembly GCF_951216825.1). Classification (NCBI taxonomy): domain Eukaryota; kingdom Metazoa; phylum Chordata; class Actinopteri; order Myctophiformes; family Myctophidae; genus Electrona; species Electrona antarctica. The sequence continues at coordinate 24,818,080 of NC_136789.1, read as the reverse complement.
GAGAGTGAGAGAGAGATGGAGGGATGGATAGAGTGAGAGAGAGATGGAGAGAGAGCTAGAGGGATGGAGAGAGTGAGAGAGAGATGGAGGGATGGATAGAGTGAGAGAGAGATGGAGGGATGGATAGAGGGATGGATAGAGTGAGAGAGAGATGGAGAGAGAGCTAGAGGGATGGATAGAGTGAGAGAGAGAGATGGAGAGAGAGCTAGAGGGATGGATAGAGTGAGAGAGATGGAGAGAGAGCTAGAGGGATGGATAGAGTGAGAGAGAGAGATGGAGAGAGAGCTAGAGGGATGGATAGAGTGAGAGAGATGGAGAGAGAGCTAGAGGGATGGATAGAGTGAGAGAGAGCTAGAGGGATGGATAGAGTGAGAGAGAGAGATGGAGAGAGAGCTAGAGGGATGGTTAGAGTGAGAGAGAGAGATGGAGAGAGAGCTAGAGGGATGGATAGAGTGAGAGAGAGCTAGAGGGATGGATAGAGTGAGAGAGAGAGATGGAGAGAGAGATAGAGGGATGGATAGAGTGAGAGAGAGATGGAGAGAGAGCTAGAGGGTTGGATAGAGTGAGAGAGAGCTAGAGGGATGGATAGAGTGAGAGAGAGAGATGGAGAGAGAGATAGAGGGATGGATAGAGTGAGAGAGAGATGGAGAGAGAGCTAGAGGGATGGATAGAGTGAGAGAGAGCTAGAGGGATGGATAGAGTGAGAGAGAGCTAGAGGGATGGATAGAGTGAGAGAGAGATGGAGAGAGAGCTAGAGGGATGGATAGAGTGAGAGAGAGCTAGAGGGATGGATAGAGTGAGAGAGAGCTAGAGGGATGGATAGAGTGAGAGAGAGATGGAGAGAGAGCTAGAGGGATGGATAGAGTGAGAGAGAGCTAGAGGGATGGATAGAGTGAGAGAGAGATGGAGAGAGAGCTAGAGGGATGGATAGAGTGAGAGAGATGGAGAGAGAGCTAGAGGGATGGATAGAGTGAGAGAGAGCTAGAGGGATGGATAGAGTGAGAGAGAGAGATGGAGAGAGAGCTAGAGGGATGGATAGAGTGAGAGAGAGATGGAGAGAGAGCTAGAGGGATGGATAGAGTGAGAGAGAGCTAGAGGGATGGATAGAGTGAGAGAGAGCTAGAGGGATGGATAGAGTGAGATGGAGAGAGAGCTAGAGGGATGGATAGAGTGAGAGAGAGAGAGAGCTAGAGGGATGGATAGAGTGAGAGAGAGAGATGGAGAGAGAGCTAGAGGGATGGATAGAGTGAGAGAGAGATGGAGAGAGAGCTAGAGGGATGGATAGAGTGAGAGAGAGATGGAGAGAGAGCTAGAGGGATGGATAGAGTGAGATGGAGAGAGAGCTAGAGGGATGGATAGAGTGAGAGAGAGAGATGGAGAGAGAGCTAGAGGGATGGATAGAGTGAGAGAGAGATGGAGAGAGAGCTAGAGGGATGGATAGAGTGAGAGAGAGCTAGAGGGATGGATAGAGTGAGAGAGAGATGGAGAGAGAGCTAGAGGGATGGATAGAGTGAGAGAGAGATGGAGAGAGAGCTAGAGGGATGGAGAGAGAGCTAGAGAGATGGATAGAGTGAGAGAGAGATGGAGAGAGAGCTAGAGAGATGGATAGAGTGAGAGAGAGATGGAGAGAGGTGGACGGATACAGTGATGGAGTGATGGATGGACTCCATCCATCACTCCATCACTGTATCCGTCCACCTCTCTCCATCACTCTCTCACTCTATCGCTCTATTCAGTCACTTTCTCACTCCATCCGGGAGTGAGAAAGTGACTGAATAGAGTGATAGAGTGAGAGAGTGATGGGTAGAGTGAGAAAGTGACTGAATAGAGTGATGGAGTGATGGATAGAGTGAGAAAGTGACTGAATAGAGTGATAGAGTGATAGAGTGATGGAGAGAGGTGTAGGCCTGTCACGAGTATTACATAATTGCCTCATCGCAATTATCAAGCTCATGGCGCGTAAAGCGATGTGAGCTTGTAGATTGGCTATTTCCACTATTCAATATTTCAGTCATTTCACACACTTTATGCTCTCAACCTGTCGAGGTTTCAGTCAAAATAAGAATACGTTTGCATTAAGATAAGATTTTGTTTGTTAAAAAAGTGAATAATTTGAATAGCTGAACTCATTATGGACCCATAATATGTTTTGCCATGATCATGACACAGACATGACAGCAATCGTACAAAAACTGTAATGTTTTAAAAGGCCTTTCGGTGCATGGGCAGGGCATCAATATTATATATCCATATCATGATATTGGACTGGATATAGTCTGTGATTTTGGAAATTGTACTATTGTGATATGTGGCATAAGTGTAAAATTATACATTTCGGATACTCAAAATCAAATGATCGGAATCGGATGGGGAGCAAAAAAACGTGATCGGGACAACCCTATAACACATACAGTACTCGCACGCACACACATGCACGCACGCACGCACGCACACAGCCACACACACACACACGCACATGCACGCACACACTCACACCTCAGATTATGTGTTGTTATGAACCAATTTATATGCAAAGTTTCTTTATCAAACTGACTGACCTACGACTCCACAAGGTACCTGCAGCACTTCCCAGCCGGGGGGGTGGGAAGGGGGGGGGGGGGGGGGGGGGGCGTGCGTGTGTGTGTGTGTGCGCGTGCATGCGTGCGTGCGTGCGTGCGTTGCAGCTGCATGACTCAAACTTTTTCTTGTCCACTTTCATACACATGAATGAATATAAATAAGGGCACGGTGGCACAGTTGGTAGTGCTGTCGCCTCACAGCTAGAAGGTCCTGGGTTCGATTCCCGCTCGGGACGCTGTGGGTGCTGGCGCCGTGTTTCCTCCTCCGCGTCATCAGTGCCCATACCCGAGGCGGGGTTGGCGAAAGGGCCTTTCAGTGTGGAGTTTGCATGTTCTCCCCGTGTCCCCTAGGGTAGGTACCCTCACAAAAAACATGCAGTAATCCTGGTCTCTAAACTGCCTCCCCCTGGCCAGCCAGGGCGCCTGATGGAGGGGAGGGGAACTGGTTGGAATAACGTGTTCCTTCCACGCGCTACGTCCAACCAGGGAAACTCCCACCTGTCAGGTGTAAAGGAGCAACTTGGACACTCAGGCATGAAGTTCAAGTCCGTTGCTCTCCCCATGTCCCCCATATTTGGGGACTAGGTTGGCGGAGGGTGTGTAGAGCCCAGGATCACATTAGATAATTGACACAGGGGTGAAAAATGGGTTACAAAATCGTGGGATAAAAAAAAAATAGAATATAAATGAATATAAAAGTGTGTGTCTGTGAGTGAGTGCATGCGTGACTGCGTGTGTGTGTGTCTGTGTGTGTTTGTGTCTGACTGTCTGTGCATGTGTGTGTCTGTGCGTGTGTGTGTGCGTGTGCGTGCATGAGATTCCAGATGCTCTAGTCCAGCAGACGGCTAATGTCTGTTCATAGCTGACGGATCTGTCTGGTCTTCTGTACTGCCAGACTGCAAACTCATCTAAAGATACTTGTGTATCGTGTGATCGTTTGTGTGTATATATCTGTGCGTGCGTGCGTGCATGCGTCCGTGCGTGCGTGCGTGCGTGCGTGCGTGCCAGTGGGCCTGCCTGCTGGGCAACGGTAGCTGTACTGCGTTAATAATAGATGGCGTCGTGGCAACCGTTGTTGTGCTCTGAACTGAAGTGCTGCAAAGTGCTGCAAAAAGGCCTCTGAACGACAGCGTAGCTGCACTGTCATCTAAGTGGCTGCGTGACGCACAGAAACAAAGACGAGGCAGATGGGAGGCATAATGCCCGCGTTACGCTTCCAAAATAAACAAGCCAATCTGCAAGCTCACAATTGCAATGCTATTTCCGACGCTATTTTCGACGTGCAACCAAAGTATGGCAGGACTTTAAGGGTGGACAGACATCGAGAGGCAGACACATTACTGGGACGGGGGTTACACGTAGACAACATGCAAACGGACAGAGGGGTGTGGACGCAGAGATGGGCAAACCTGCAGGCAGACACAGATGGCACGCATATGGGCAGACGTGCAGACAAGGCAGACAGATTGACAAATAGCAGGCATGCTGACAGACGGGCTAGACTTGGAAGTTAGCAGGCCGCATAACAATGTCCACGGCGGCCCGAGGCACGGTGGAATTAGACTATCTAATAGCCCTGGCAGCCATCAGTCAACAGTAGGGGAGGTGCGGGCAGGGAGAGTGACAGAGGGAGAGAGAAAGAGGCAGACTAGGTGACGCATTTACACGACACCTGCACCTAAACATCACGACGGCTTGGCATGGGTTTGAGCCCTGTGGGCGCCTCTGGAATGCTTTGGCAGGTATCAATAGACACACAGCCCCGGGTTGACTATTCCAGTGGTTGTCAAAGTGGAGTCCGGGGGGGACCCCCCAGGGACCCTCGACCGGGGGGGACCCCCCAGGGACCCTCGACCGGGGGGGACCCCCCAGGGACCCTCGACCGGGGGGGACCCCCCAGGGACCCTCGACCGGGGGGGACCCCCCAGGGACCCTCGAGGGATGACAGGGAATCGTTTTATTTCACTATATAATTTGATTCACTTGGAATTATTACAGTACAAAAAAAAATGTATGAGTGTCACTATTCCAACAGTATGCTTCAGTGTCACCACTGTGTGTATTAGCTCTGACATTTAGATAATTTAATTTAACCCATTTTGACCTGAGATCAGATTCTAAAAACGTCTTCTACATCCTGACAGTTTTCTGAAAAAGCTATGTTTCTGTGTCAGTCGTTCTTCGATTTTTCAAAAATAGCAGACCTACAAGCTTGTAGCGCGCCACTCGGTGGCGCGCTATGAGCTTGTAGATCTGCTGTTTTTTCAATAGCTAAAGCATAACATAATGCTAACACCAAAAGGGGTTCCCGCCCAAAATGGGTTAAACCAACCCATCTTTTCATGTCAGGGTCCCCCGGACAGAATAATTTGAAATGGGGATCTGTGGCCTAATGAAAGTCAATTTAGGCGTCGTCCGTGACATGAAATACTATGAAAACCTCTGGGCTAGTCCATTCAATCATATTTTCATCAATTCAAGAAGTGGGTTTCCCCTCAAAAGCCCCCCCAAATAATATTTTGGTATGAAACGCTATGCTATTCAATATTGATAAAAGAAAAAAAAAGATAGGAGAATAAAGCCTCATTCTATTAAATATTCACTGACTTTCAATTGATGTGACCTAACTACTGCTGAATCCAGCTACGGAATCTTTTCCTGCTTCATATGAACTTGGGCGAAATCTTTATTATGGTCAAATATCGGCCCGGCCCGAGCTTCATAGAGTTGGAGGCCATCGATATTGTCCTTTTCTTTTTGCTGAGTTTTGCGTGATCTGCGCAAAAGGACAGTTAACCCATTTTGGGCGGGAACCCCTTTTGGTGTTTTAAACATTATTTTATAATTTAACTATTGAAAAATAGCAGATCTACAAGCTCATAGCGCGCCACTCGGTGGCGCGCTATGAGCTTGTAGATCTGCTATTTTTGAAAAATCGTGAAAATATTTATTTCAGAAAACAGAGGATTTAGAAAGATCTTTTTTAATTTTGAGGTCAGGCCTAAATGGGTCAAATGATAAGGGACAATATCGGTGGCACCCAACTGTACATTCCTGTGACTGAGATGCTGTGGGAACTGTGCTGACTGTCCAGCAGCAGCAAACATGAATCCACATTGTACAGTGTTTTTGCGGTGTGGTATAGTCTGTATCTGTCTAAATGCAGCTGACACTGACTTTTCTCCTCCCTGACACCTGTGAGTTGGTGTGTTGTTTAGAGTGGCGAGTGATAACACCACGTTCTCAAGGCCTGTTTTCACATGTCGGGAGAGAATAGGCTTATTGCATTCAGTCAGTCAGTCGTAGACTAGAGGCACAGCCCTCTCTGCTGTGTCATTACTCTGCCAATTAATTTGCTCCCCGGGCGTCTTGGCTCTCCCAGCAGGCCTTAGTCTGACTTGTCACAGGTTCGACTTACTGCGAAAGTGCGAATGTCTCGGCATTACTTTGAACGTTACAAAACTCAATCCGACAGCGAAAAGATGTTCTCTACAAACATGGGCAAATCTGCACCATTGGGCTGTATGCACTGTGCAGCAGACAGACAAGAGTTTACAAGGCGGCGTTCAAATAAACATAAACAGTCCCTTGTCTTTTTAAAGGTGTTTTCCACTTGCCTCGTGGTTTCCTGGTTGTCTTCTTTTTTTTTAATCGGCTACGGTTTGTGAGAAAAGCCAAGGCCTTCGAATGGAAAGTGAAGCTTATAGCTGGACTGTATTGTGTATAAACAAGCCAGGCATCGCTCCGCAACGCGCCGATCAGCTTGCGTAGCCAGACAACTATAACACAAGTCTGGAACTGCACATCTCGACAGCTGGGAACGGAAGCTGTCATCTGTTTGTCATTTCCGTTCACAAAGATACATTATGTTTTAAAATGTCTTTACATTTTATTTGAGCATTTCCATTAGTGATAAGCAGCAGGCTATATGTTAAATGTCTATTAGGACAAATTTGCATGAGTTGGAAATGCATGCCCCACCCAGATATTATGTCTGTGTCCCGTTTATGCCCATATATGGAGTCTATGCAGAGGTCAGAATGATGTCAGAACAGTCCAGCTCCATATATGGACACTGGGCAGGGGCCCTGTCCAGAGCCTGGACCCGTCCACTTCCATTATAAGCGCAATCTTTAGCGGCGTTTTCATCGACGCATTGTGAGCTTGTATGTCTCCGATTTTCACTAGTTCAGACATCAAATGTATTTTTTGGGTGTCATGCTAAAAGATTTGGGAACCAGTGCTTTATGTTGCCCTGTTATTGCATGGGTGGAATAGTATGTACCTACTGTATGTAGAGGCCATTCAACGTCAGTCAGTTATCATGTCAGTATTGTGACGTCAGGCATGTCCATATCTGCACATTTCGCCCTTCAAATTCCTCCTATTAGTTTTTGTGGTCTGCTTCCTAGACAGCAAACCGATTGGATACTTCCGGTCACGTCTACGCATCACTTACGCGTTTTTGAAAATGTTTGAAAATGTTCTGAACATTTTTGATACATGGAAACGATTATGACGATTATGCAAAAGTGACTGTGATTATCTTTATTAATCATGATTAGGCGATTAATTGTGACGGGCCTGAAAGAGCACAGCTAGAGCATAGCGGTATTTACAAGAAACAATTATACGATTACAGTATATCATCATCATTTAAATGATGCCAATAGATTTTGGTTAATGAGTCCTGCATTGATGAGAGATTTATTAGGTGCATGCCCGCCCCCATCCCTAAGTAGTGTTTATATTGTCTGTGATGCTGTGTGCGTGCAGGAAGAGCAAGGAGAAATATAAATCAAATGGTTAAGAGAATCGTGTCAGGGCGAATAATACAGGCGAAACGGGACGATCTAACGGAGCGAGCACAAGTGCTGCCCACTCCCCCCATAGCGCGCCCGGCAACAACCGGTGCGCTGTGGACGCTGTATCCACTATCCACTGTGAACAGAGTGAGTGTTGAAGGCTTTTCCTGTCAGTTGCACCCTGATCAACCCCAGACTTTACCACTTCAATAACCAGCCCTGGTCTGGATCACATCCTCTCTGCGTGCGTGCGTGCGTGCGTGCGTGCGTGCGTGCGTGCGTGCGTGGAGAGAGAGAAAAATAACAACAGTGTAACTGTCAGTGTTGGTGTCAGATCAGGGCATGTATGTTTAAATGGGTGTGTGTGTGTGCATGCATGCATTTTTGTGTGTGTGTTTGCTTGCATGTGTGCGTGCGTGCATGCATGCGTGCATTTCTGTGTGTGCGCCAGGCTGTCAGACCTCCAGTAGCAGGGTGTGTGCCAGCTTGCCAATCCCAGGTGGCAGCTGATTGGCAGTCACCTCTCACTGGCCCATATGAGGTAACACGAGCAACGCAAACTATACACCTAAGCCCTGCACGATTAGCCGTACGATAAATGGCGAAGATAGCCGATCTACAAGCTCACAACGCATCATGGTGCGACGTGTTGCGAGCTTGTAGATCTGCTATATATGCAAGTTTTTAAAAGGTGTCGGCTGTCCCACAAGCAGAGGAGTTGATGAACCATTCTCAAACCGTTTTTGCACAGTGTCCCCCAAACCTAATGATCTGAGTAAATGAACATTTTACCTCTGAAATGAGAGATCTCTGCCATTTGGGAGCAGGAAACGACCAAATAATGCATTCCAATTCCAACCTAGACTCTTGTGTGCTCTTGAAATGAAATGAAATGAAATAAAATGTTGGCTCACTAGGCTGATGAATTTCTGCAGGTGGATATTTTGACTTTGTAATACATTCTGCTCATATTGGTTATTGTTTGCTTTGGCATTTTGTACTATTATGCTAATACTGGCAGTGCAAATGCACAGTGGATGCATTTCCTAAAGTAGTGATCATAACTCCCCCCCCCCCCCCCCCCCCCCTTCCCCCCAAAAAAACTGAAAAAGAAAAAAGGTAGCACATCTCATATTCCAGGTCAGGGAGGACAAAACACTCACATTTCACTTTTTGATTTGGCGCACATCACGACAGAAAAACGCTTACGCGTCTCGGCACAGAGCCTTCCTGGGAGCTTGTGAGCGATGGAGTAGTGATGTCTGTGCCAATTCATCAGTCCCTGGAGGGATGCAGGCAGCCATTGATCTCCGGTGGGCTCATCTAAAAGCCAGAAACCCATCATTTTTAGCAGGGTTTTCATGTAGGGCGGTTTCCCAAATGGGTTGCAGAATGCAGACCCGTAAATATATTTTAAGACAAGTCATTTAACATAAGAAAAAAAAATGCTAACATCTCTGAAATGGGGCTTCACCACGAAGAACGTTGCTGTTGTGGGGCAAAACAAGCTCATAACGTGTCTCGTTGCACTGCGTTGTGAGCTTGTGGATTGTAATTATTTTCATCAGAGATTTGGCATAGAAGAAAAAAAGGAGTGGACCCACGTATAGAGTCATTAACACCTTGGAGGCCCGGGGCGGAGTTCTCCGTCCAAGTTCAAGGTCATGGTCAAGTGCCCAAGCCGGAGATTGATAAATAGGACAGAGATTAATGATAACAAAACCGCATCGCTCTAGAGCCTTGGAGCGCTTGTTGCCCATTCCGATGACGTGTCAAAAAGTGACACGTCATCGAAAATGTCCCCTGCCTGTTTAGCTGACGAAAACGAAAATCTTAAAACGATCATAACTCCCGATCTAAATCATCCCGTCTAATTCTGAAAAAAAGATCCTGTGTTTGACGGCCTTCCGCGGTCCAGTCGCTAGTCGCGATAGATTTATTTACCTCCCGTTGTTGTCGATCGACTCTAGAGTGGTGTGGCTATTGTGGCTAGCTGCTACACAGACATGCACACCAGCTTACGGTGCGCCGGTAAAAGTGGTCTGTGCGCTATAAATGATGGGCACATGGATGAAATGGTTTAAATAGTTCCGGGCCTCCAAGGTGTTAAATAAAGAATGAATACATTGTAATTGTGTCCAATCTGTATGGTAGAGTATTAGAGTTATGTTAACACTTTGATTGCTGCAAGATCTCAACAGGCCTATTTGGATGTTGCTGCCGTTTAACATTGCACAAAGGCCTTGTTCGGGGGCCCACAGTAAAATGTTCTCTTATAGCGAGAATCACACGCCTACATCAAAAGAAAGCTGAACTTGTCCACTTCAATTAAAAAAATACATTTTGATTTTACCATGTTCCATTCTGGAGATATTGACCTTTTTGCAACACCTGCATTTGCCTGGAAGTGGTTATCTTGAACAGCGAGCAGAGTTATGGATGGTTTAAAGTCAGAGACATTGACAGGCAGATATAAAATTGAACCCAATAAATATCCTATACATCCTATACACCGAATGAAAGCCCTGAATGTGTACTTTTACGAGGAAAACAGTAAACATTGATCCCATCTACAGTTAGACAGTAATTGGTTATTGAATGCAGCTTGTGCCCACCAGATAACTTCAGAGAAGACATGGACGTGAACTCCTCAATATTCACAAAATAAGGCCTATAGCGACATATAAATACTATATACCGTATGAAACAGAAGACTCTCTGCTTTCATAAGGAAAAAAATTGTACTGTAATAATAAAAAAATCACACCCCTGTGAAGTGAGCAGTGCAACTCTACTTCTCTACTTATTCACTACAGCTCGCTATATACGGACTGAGGCAGAAAGTCATGTAAACCTTTTATTTACAGTTTGGTCTGTAAACTTCTACTGTAATAATAAAAATCACACCCCTGTGAAGTGAGCGTTGCAACTGTTCTGTACTTATTCACTACAGCTCGCTATATACGGACTGAGACAGAAAGTCATGTAAACCTTTTATTTACAGTTTGGTCTGTAAACTTCTACTGTAATAATAAAAATCACACCCCTGTGAAGTGAGCGGTGCAACTGTTCTTTATAGTTGCGCGGTGCAACTGTAGAGAACAGTTGCACCGCTCACTTCACAGGGGTGTGATTTTTATTATTACAGTAGAAGTTTACAGACCAAACTGTAAATAAAAGGTTTACATGACTTTGTCTCAGTCCGTATATAGCGAGCTGTAGTGAATAAGTACAGAACAGTTGCAACGCTCACTTCACAGGGGTGTGATTTTTATTATTACAGTAGAAGTTTACAGACCAAACTGTAAATAAAAGGTTTACATGACTTTCTGCCTCAGTCCGTATATAGCGAGCTGTAGTGAATAAGTAGAGAAGTAGAGTTGCACTGCTCACTTCACAGGGGTGTGATTTTTTTTATTATTACAGTACAATTTTTTTCCTTATGAAAGCAGAGAGTCTTCTGTTTCATACGGTATATAGTATTTATATGTCGCTATAGGCCTTATTTTGTGAATATTGAGTTCGGGTCCATGTCTTCTCTGCAGTTATATCTGGTGGGCGCAATGTGCATCCACCCAGTATCCAATTTATGACAAACTGTACATGGGATCAATGTTTACTATTTTCCTCGTAAAAGTACACATTCAGGGCTTTCATTCGATGTATAGGATGTATAGCATATTTATTGTGTTTATTGTTATATCTGCCTGTCAATGTCTGACTATAAACCTTCATAACTATGCTTTCTTTTTGATGATGATTGCCGCCTCGCCTAATCTATCTCACTGCTTTCATTGTTTTGATCGCAGTAACATTGGGGGGGGGGTCATGGGCACATTGGGCAGCAAAAGTCTTGATCCGTACGGCTATAAAAAGTCCCATTCCACCGTTCGGTTCAGAACTATAGTATAACGGCGAGACGCGTTGTCATCAGCTGATTTTGTTTTTCAAGCTAGTGTAGGGGAACATGCCTGGGCATGCTAGCCTGGCACGGCCAGACTCATAGCGAGGGTTCACTGATGTTTCCTCCGGGGAAGAATCTTCAGTGAATCCCCGCTATGAGGCTGGCCAAGCCAGGCTATGGGCATGCAGCTTGGGGGCGATGGAGGGGGAAAAAAGCGTCACCCGGCTGTGATGTCGACGAGAAGGAAAAAATGACTTCCACAGATGACAACACCACGGTTTAGGTCGCGGAAAAGTTCGTTATACATTACACCCGGGTCGATTACGTCCCCGACGCGTTCATTGCGGTCTTATCACTACAATTATAATGAATAAAAAAGCGTTACAATCACACGTCTGAGCGATCTCCGATTATGACGGCTCTGCATGGCGATACGTGATCCACCAACGGAACACTGTCTTGTCGTGGCAGCCCCTCGATACTGTGGTTAGTTCGTAGTATTGTAGGCTCGGGGATCGTTTGGTCGCTACAGTATGAAGAAGGAAACATGCATCTGTCCATGTGTGTTGCAGATGTTATGCATTGCAATGCCGATCTGGTGCATATGTGTTTAGGCAATAGGCAGCGTTCCGTTCAGCGTTCAACTGGCTTCTACACGTAAAGCGGCCAGCCCTCCTGTTTTCAGGAGGGGAGGGGGGTTTTTGTTTTTGTTTTTTTTTTCTGATCACGTGAGCGGGAGTAAGCAGCAATGATAGGGCGATGGTTCTTCATTGTCCGGGTGGGTAAAAAGATGAATGAAAGTATTCTATAAAAAAGTGATTGAAACGTATTGATACGTGATCCGCACCCAACGTTTGATTAATTGATAACGTATTGATACGCGATCCGCGTTGGGAGTGTTAATGCAATATAACTTTTGCTCTTCCATTGAGACATTTAGATTGTGTCAAAGAAGGTCATGTATCACCCAGAGTCTGGATCTGACACGAACTCTGACCTCAAGGTCAAGATTCAATTTATCCCCTGAGCAAGCATGCAGGCTCTATTAGCTCAATCATGGAAAAAACATAGATACATAGTGTTCATAGGAAACGGCAAAATAAAGTATCGTTTGCTGGCGTCCCTTTAGACGAGAACAGCGTTTTGGGGAGGTGAAAGCGCAACAAAGTGAAACCACCTTCCAGAGTGGAAATCTTTGAGAACGCTGTTTCCTCGAGTCTCCATCTAAACAGGCAAAAACGGCGAATCCGCAAAACTTATGACATCATGGCTCACGTTAATGGCTCACAACGCATGTTTATTAGTTCCTACAATGAACAAGCCTCCCTCCTATAACAAGCGCCGCTCATCAGCGATGGTGAATGTAAAACCATGATGTAAATTAAATGCCTTGTGATAGGTGGCAGGCAGCAGCGTTTATGTAGCCTAATGTATTATAAAATATATAACCATCCCGTGGCGCGCTCTGACTACATGCTCTGTGCCTGTCTGTCACCTGTTAGTAGAAAGCAGGCAGCGAGCCCGTTGTGTTCTCGAAGCAAAACCCTGATAGGGTTGCGTGAAGGGGGGGCTACCTGGTTCTTCTTCTTGTACGTGGGTGACTGGTCTATTTGGCAGCCCGTTACCGCCACCTAGCGACATTATAGCGTTTTCATAAAGTGTGCGTTCTCGTGTAAAGGGTCAATAAAAAATGAGAACGCAACGCGACTTTGCTGTTTTATCTGGAGATGTTTCGCCGTCTAAAAGAGGCCTAAGTCTTAAAGGGTTCAATCAGATTTTTGGTCCAGTATCACTACGCCAGCAGCCGAGTGGAATAGTAAGAGAGTGGCGACACGCTTTGATCTCGCCGCAATGCGGGCGCCTATGGGCTATAGTAACAAAAATTGGAACTATCCCATTGAGAATGAGATAGAATGAGCACTTCCGCATTCCATTGTTACAATAGGAGTCAATGCTAGTGTTGCCACTCTCTTACTAGATTACTCTGGCCAGCAGCAGCACAAAACCATAAATATAATTCATTTATTTTTCTTTTAAAAAAAAACCCTAATCTAAGCCAACAACTTTTATTCTTTAATCGTGTACTGGGGTGAGATGGTATAACTCTCAAAGTAAAAATGCTATCTCGATCATGTGTCCTAAAAAGTGATGATTTAGGTCTGTGCTAGAGCGAGCCTGTGGAACACATCAGGCTGCTTTGTTGTTGGTGTAGCAAAAATAATGGTCTTGAAGCCCAGAAACCTAATATCTCCCTGGGCCGGGGGGTGGTGGGTGGGGAGGGATTCCCCTTTGGCTGAGCGGTAGGTAGGTAGGTATAGCGCTTGGTGGCCCAGGTTCTCGTCCAGGTGTTTGAACTGTATGTTTGATCGGGAACATGTTTGTCTGTGATGATGAACGGCTGCGTCTGGACGGACTGGCTGCCTGGCATCTGAACGCTGCCGGGACGCTTGAATGAAAACAGAAATACAAAAAAACAAAACAAAAAAAACCCTCATACCTCATAAAAGGAACGTGTATCAAACTGGACCCCTGCGGTATTCATTCCTCCAGCCGGCAGCTGCCATTCATTTGTCAGTGGTTGATATGAGCCATGCGTGAAAAGGAGGCCACAGTCAAAGTCACATAGCTCTGTAATGTAATCCAGCTTGGCTACAAAGCAGCGGACACCATGCCAACGACTCCGGTGTGTGTGTGTGCTTGTGTGTATGTGCATGCTTACGCAATTGTGTGTGTGTGTGTGTGTGTGTGTGTGTGTGTGTGTGTGTGTGTGTGTGTGTGTGTGTGTGTGTGTGTGTGTGTGTGTGTGTGTGTGTGTGTGTGTGTGTGTGTGTGTGTGTGTGTGTGTGTGTGTGTGTGTGTGTGTGTGTGCATGCTTGTGTATGTTTTTGCGTGTGCATTTTTTGTGTGTGCACTATGCAAGGGCGTGTAGCTACACATGTATATTTGTGTGTGCATATGTTTGTGTTTGTGTGTGTGTGTGTGTGTGTGTGTGTGTGTGTGTGTGTGGGGGGGGGGTGATCAGTGTTTTCCTCTGTATAGGGTAGAGTAAACTTCCTTTTTCCTCACTCTCCCACTTTCTCTAAGTCTTTTCTGTTTCATCTGATATCACTTTGTCTGTGTCCCTGTGTGTGTCCCTGTGTGTGTGTGCACGTGCACGTGTGTCTGTCTCTATACCTTTGTCTCTCCCTGTGTGTGTGTGTGTCTCTGACTCTCTGTCTCGTTGTGTCTCTATCTTTAGTGTTGTAATTCAGTCTGTCTCTGTTTATCTCTCTGACTCTCATATTTCTGTCTGCCATCATCTTTCAGTATATCCCTCGTTGACTGATGTTCCTCTCTCTCTCTCGCTCTCCCTCTCTCTCTCTCTCTCTCTCTCTCTCTCTCTCTCTCGCACGCACACACGCACGCACACACAGTATATACATGTAACCAAATGGGATTTGGTAACTCGTTGAGTTGAGTAACTCGTTGAGTTACAAATGGATATAATTAACACTGAGGATTTTACATTACCAAAACAAAGGTATATTATTTGCAAGTTTCATTTACTTTGACAGATTCTTGCCCCGTGGCCATCATAACGGAACTCTTGAACGATCTTCAAGATATTGATACGATATTTACATTTATATTGATCAGCTGACCTGGGCATTCTTCATTGCCAAAAGTACTGCAACTGAAGCTTATATGATATAATATGGAACAGTGGTTTTGTAGTAGGGCTGTACAATATCAATATTATATCCATATTCATTATGGTCATATGAGACTACATAGGCCTATAGTCTGGGGGGAAAAAAGTATATCAATACGATTTTTAATTTTGTGTAGGCCTGTTTGCCACACTAATAATAATAATAATACTAACTAGAAATGCACTCTCTCTCTCTCTCTGCCAACTGTTGACTGTGCGCAATCAGAGCGCTCACCACTGGCATCACCGCTTCCAAAAAACGGATATATTATGATCTCTCTGTCTGGGTACGACTGCTGCTCTGAGTCCTAGAGCTTTATGCTGTCTGGGTACGACTGCTGCTCTGAGTCCTAAAGCTTTATGCTGTCTGCGTACGACTGCTGCTCTGAGTCCCTATTAGTAGGGGATATTATTGTCGGAATCGTTACGTGGCGGATAAAAGCATGAAATTTGGTACAGATGTCCCTTGGGTCATCCTAAAACATCCCAGAAGGGGTGCCGAAAAAAATCTTAAACAGGAAGTGAGTTATGGACAAAATTCAAAATGGCCACCTACAGTGTTGTCGATTGGCTCAAAAGACGCCAAAATAATCTCCAAAAAGCATACAATTTGGCACACATGTCCCTTGGGTCATTCTAAGACATCCTAGAAGGGATTCCCAAAGACATCTTTAACAGGAAGTGAATTATTGACAAAATTGAAAATGGCCGCCTACAGTGTTGTCGATTGGCTCAAAAGACGCCAAAATAATCTTCAAAAATCATAACATTTGGCACACATGTCCCTTGGGTCATTCTAAGACATCCTAGAAGGGGTGCCCAAAGTAATCTGAAACAGGAAGTGAGTTATTTACTAAATTGAAAATGTGTACAGTGTTGTCGATTTACTCAAAAGACAACTATAAAGAATCGCATAAAACCATGACATTTGGCACACATGTCCCTTGGGTCATTCTAAGACATCCTAGAAGGGGTGCCCAAAATAATCTGAAACAGGAAGTGAATTATTGACAACATTGAAAATGGCCATATACAGTTGACAGATAATGCAAAAGACACCTAAAGAATCACATAAAAGCATGACATGCAAATGTCAATTGGGTGATCTTAGCATCCTACAAGGAGTGCCCAAAATGTTTTAAACAGGAAGTGAGTTTTTGGTTAAATTCAAAATGACCACCTAAAGCATGTGATACAAAATAAAACTTATGGTTAATCCTTTTGAAGTGCTTAGGCAGGAATCGAACAGTTTTGCAGTAATTGAAATATGCACCTGTGTTCTGTATGGCAAGACAACTGACATTGAAAATGTCAATGATCTCTAAGGAAGGACCTGTTTGCTCAAAAATGTCTCTCAATGGAAAATATTCCTCCCACACAGGCTGCACTTCAAATTGAGCAGTTTACCAATCTGAATTTTGGTCCAGAAGCTGTACCTATGCTGGTCCTATGCAAGCTCTACCATCTCCTGAAAAATAGTTTGTAGAGAATTCCTCAAGTGTTGCTGCTGTTTGAGAAAGTGTAGTTGCCGGGATGCTGGGTTACCTTGCACAGCATTATATCAATGTGCTGGTAATTGTGTAATGGCACACAGTTACTTGAAGAAAATAAATAAGAAGATAGAGTCCAAAGTAGAATGCAAAATAAATAAGATTGCAGAGAGTAAAATAACAATATGCAGAGTAAGATAAGATGCTGAGTAAAATAAATAAGGATATGCAGAGTTAGATGAATACAGATTCAAAGTAAGTAAAGTAAAGAAAAGGAAATAAATATGATGATGTATAGTGTAAATGTAAACATGCTAGGTTATACATTCTGCAGT
Source organism: Electrona antarctica (assembly GCF_951216825.1). Classification (NCBI taxonomy): domain Eukaryota; kingdom Metazoa; phylum Chordata; class Actinopteri; order Myctophiformes; family Myctophidae; genus Electrona; species Electrona antarctica. The sequence goes on along the minus strand of NC_136789.1, from coordinate 24,801,276 downwards.
TGTCAACAGTTGAAACATCCATTTAGAATTTCTTCTAAATGGATTTTTTTTCTTCTAATTTTTCTAATGTATCACCTTTAGAAATAATAGGTCATTTCTGGTGGCCATTTTGGATCTTTATTTTCCTTTCCTTTAAAAAAGCCTTTAATGTGTCCACATTTTTGGGCACCCCTGCTGAGATGGTGAGATACACCCTAAAGAGGGCATGTACAAGATGTGTTGCTTGTATGAGAGTGTAGGAGAAAACTTTCGCACACCTAGAAATCAGGCGTATGCACAGGTGCGTAGGCCTCATAGACTCGTATACCGAGCAAATACAGTGTGCGGGTGTACCTTATTGCTTGTATGAGAGTAAAATAACAATATTCAGAGTAAGCTAAGATGCTGAGTACAATAAATAAAGATATGCAGTTAGATGAATAAAGAAGATTCTTAGAGTAAAGTAAAGAAAGAAAATATGATGATGTAGTGTAAATGTAAACCTAATATGCCAGGTTATGCAGACGGCAGTTGTCAACAGTTATACAGCCATTTAGAATGACTTCATCATGGTCCCTTCCTAAAAAGTTCAATAAACAAACAAACAAATAATCCATTTTAGGAAGGAGCACAATATGCTTTTATGACGTCTCTTCTTTTCCATCAACTGCTTTAGGCGGTTATTTTGAAATTAGCTTTAAAAGAAATGTGGGCACCCCTTGTAGGATGACCCAAGGGACATTTGTGCCAGATTCCATGCTTTTATGAGATTATTTTTGTGTCTTTTTCATCATCTGCGGTCATTTTTAAATTTAGTCAATAACCCACTTGCTGTTTCAGATTATTTTATGTGCCACATTGTATGCTTATGGAGATTCTTTAGTTGTCTTTTGAGATAATCGACAACACTATAGGCAGCCATTTTCAATGTTGTCAATACCTCACTTCCTGTTTCGGATTCCTTTGGGCACCCCTTCTAGGATGTCTTAGGATGACCCAAGGGACATATGTGCAAATTGTATGCTTCTATGAGATTCTATAAGCTTTTTGAGTCAATAACCAACACTGTATGTGGCCATTTTAAATTTTGTCAATAATTCACTTCCTGTTTAAGATTTATTTTGGCACCCCTTCTAGGATGTCTTAGGGTGACCCAAGGGACATGTTTGCCAAATGTTATGCTTTTTGAAGATTCTTTAGGCTTTTTGAGTCAATCACCAATAACACCGTAGGCGGCCATTTTCAATTTTGTCAATAATTCACTTCCTGTTCAAGATTGTTTTTGGCACCCCTTCTAGGATGTCTTGGGGTGACCCAAGGGACATGTGTGCCACATTTTATGCTTTTTGGAGATTCTTTTGGTGTCTTTTGAGTCAACTCTCAACAGTTTTGGTGGCCATTTTGAATTTTGTCCATAACTCACTTCCTGTTAAAGATTTTTTTGGGCAACCCTTCTAGGATGATTTTGGATAACCCTAGGGACATCTGTACCAAATGTTATGCTTGTATCGATTGTCATGCGTGTATCGATTGTATCGCGTAACGATTTGGCTATTTTTTTATGATAGGAGTTGTGCCCCAATAGAGGGCTTGATCTAGATTTTTACAATATATTATCTATTGGTAATCATTCATAGGGTCTTTTAAAAGTTTTTAAAAACAATTGTGTATTTTTAGCATTGACAATATATCACTCAGAAAGGGATTCATGTGGAAGGTCATCTCATTCCGAGTGGTTTTTAAGTACATTTTTGGCATTTAAAGTTGTTTAAAAAATATTAAAGACATTTTTCATGGGTTCTTTTTGCCAAATCCTTTAATATTAGTGTAATTACTATAAATGTAAAGGTTATACTTGGCACAATCAGTCAAAATGTCAGAATTATATCACCTTTAGGAATAATAGGTAATTTCTGGTGGCCATTTTGGATTTTTCCCTAAAAAAAGCCTTTAATGTGTCTAAAATCTTTGGCACCCCTTCTGAGATGGTGAGATACACCCTAAAGAGTGCGTGTACCAAATTTGGTGCTTTTATCCACCGTGTAACGATTTGGCCATTTATTGCCGATAATATCCCCTACTATATAGAGTCCCTATATAAGCTACTTTGAGGTACAGTGTCCGGTAGTGTCTACTGCTGGTCTAAATCCTCACTACTTAGAGTGCTACTTACTAACTAATGTCTAATACAACTGCTGTTCTAAATCTTTTAGACCCGTTATTGACCTTATACCAACCTTGAAACGTACCTTAATTATATCACCAAGAACGGTGGTCCCTTATTGGCTGGTGGAGGACACCGACATGCATACATACCCAGCCGATCACAGTACTTGAGCAATATTAATAGTGATGATGGTGATAATGATGATGATGATAATGATGATGATGATGATGATGATAATAACATGATGTGATATGATGATATATAGCACATTATGGTACAGTCCAGCATAATATATAGGACGATGTTATTGATCCATAAAGATGCACATTACAGTCCATAATAAATGATGTAGTTTAGGCGTGCGAGACCTGGACCATGATTTCTACTCCTCATGAGAAGGAAATGGCATTCTTACTCCATCTGCTAGAGGCGTTTGGCACCCAGACAGACTATCACTATCCTTGGACTCTCTCTCTCTCTCTCTCTCTCTCTCTCTCTCTCTCTCTCTCTCTCTCTCTCTCTCTCTCTCTCTCTCCGTATACTTACTCTCTCTGGAGTCTATGAAATATCTCAATCTAGATGAGCTTTGATTCACTGGCTGGGGGAGAAGAGGTTTGTATGTCTGGCTGGGGGTTGTGTGTATGTGCATGTGTGCGCGTGTGCATGCACAAGCGTGTGTGTGTGTGTGTTGCACACACAACACGGCACTGAGTGGGAGAGAGAGAGAGAGATGAGAGATACGTTAGTAGTTATATAAAGTCGCTGTCAGGCAGAAACCACCGTTGTTCAGAACCGTTACTTGTGTCAGGAAACGGGAAGAAATAACCTGTGTAGTCATTAAGCTCTTGTTACTAAATACTTTTCATTGGCTAATTAGTGTGGTTGCCCTAACAGGGCAACCAGACTATTGTAATCGTAACACTTTATTCTTTCTATAGTAACCCTAAACTTCAGACTACTACTCCTCCCACAGTTTTGACTGTACACACTTGAGCCATATCTCAAATTGACCGGCTTCATCGGGAATCGATAGCTTGTATTTTGTTAAGAGAAATGTTGTATAGTTTAATTGATATGAATTTATTAGTGATTTAAATTTCCCCATTGACATGAATGGGAAAATGCGAAAAATCACATTCAAGTATTTTTTCCTCAGAGACTGTAAGGGCTATAGTTACAAAACTTAGAGGGTAGGTTCATAATAATTACTAAAATTAATCAACGTATAATGTTATCGGTCGGCCTCATGGTGGCGCTATAACAGCCCACTTTACGTTTTGGCTTATAACTCTTGAACCGTAGGTCGTAAAATCAAAATTATTTTTTCCCTGGCTTACTTGGGTCATGACGCATCTCCCCATATAGGCCACGCCCATTTGCGTCATGATAGATTTTCCGCCATTTTGAATTTTCTCCAAAACACACTTTTTGCTCCTCCTCCTACAAATTTTGTCCAAATCTCACAAAAATCAGCACACATGATCTCTGGACCTATCCGATTAAAACACCATCGGCAGAATTTTGGTAGTGCGTATCGTTCGGCCGTAATCGTCGTCCGAAGTTAGTAGGAGGGGCCTATATCACAAAAAATGCCATAAATCACGAACGGAATGTCCAATCCATCCCAAATTTGAATCACATGTCGCGGGTGGTTCAATCAACGAAGTACCAAAAGCAATTCTATTTTCATCCATAGGGGGCGCCGCAAATGCGAGAAATGTAACCGTTTGTCGCAAAAACATGATTTTTGGGGGATAAATCCCCTCCGAATTACTTACGCATGATCGCAGGGGTGACGTGACATTGTAATTGGCTGGCAATATCAGTGGGAGGGGCATATGTAAGCCACTGCGGCAACCACACTTTGCAATTTTTTTAAATTGCGACCTTTCTAGTTAATTATAAACTAGACCGTTGAACGGCTGTAGAGCACAGAGTCGGTAACGATGGAAGTTGGAGATCCAGTAACCGCTCCACCCATCTGTCTGTGTCCCTTTTTTGCCCATATATGGAGATTTCTGTATTTGTCTCTCTGTGTACCTTTATTCCTATATATGGAGTTCTGTGTCAGGCATGCCCAAATATGGAGTGTTGTGATGTCAGAACAGGCCAGCTCCATAAATGGACACTGGGTTAGGGGCTGGCCTACTTGGAACGATGCAAGTTGGAAATGAATGCCAATGGAGTTCTTCTTTGTCAAGGGCATGCCCAAATATGGAGTCTATGCAGACGTCAGAATGATGTCAGAACAGGCCAGCTCCATATACAGTATGGACACTGGGCATGCAGGGGCCCTTTCCAGAGCCCGGGCAGAGGCCTTTTTGGGGACAACCGTGGGTCAAACCGACTCGACACCGGGCACTGCACTCCCCGTGGGGGTGTGGAACGCGTGTGTCAAATTTGAAGTCGGTGGGGCGAACGGTTCTCGAGTTTCGTGGATTACAGACATACAGACATAGACAGAGACATTTTTAGTTACTAGAGTGGTGCCCGTTGGAGGCTGGAGCACTGGCCCACTTGGAACGATGCAAATTGGAAATGAATACCCCACCCAGATATTATGTCTGTGTCCCTTTTATGCCCATATATTGAGTTCTTTGTCAGGCATACCCAAATATGGAGTCTATGTCCGAATAGACCAGCTCCATATATGGACACTGGGCAGGGGCCCTGTCCAGAGCCCGGGCAGAGGCCTTTTGTGGTGGTTCTGGATAACCGTGGGTCCGACCGACTCAACACCGGGCACTGCACTCCCTGTGGTGGTGTGGAACGCGTGTGTCGAATTTGAAGTCGGTGGGTCAAACGGTTCTCGAGCTACGTGGATTACAGACGTAAAGACCTACGTACACACACACACACAGAGACTTGGTGCATTTGTATAGTTATTAGAGAAGATAGAAGATACCCACAGACACACTTTCAACCTGGCGTCCTTAATTTGGGCATGTCATTATAGACAAAAACATTCAGAAATGTTCAACTTGAATAATATTTTAACCCATTAAAACCGGGAAAGCATGTGTGTCATTTTAGATTTTAGCTTACATATACAGTATGGTTTTGAGATGGTGTCCTGCGGCCAAATACAACTTTGGGGGTCCTTGACATGGACAAGTTTGAGCACCACTGATAGCAACAGAGTTCTTTTTTTCCCCCCAGAAAACTAATTGGATTTAGAAGCCATTTGTCTGCCTCGGGTTAAATAGCAAAAACTGCAGATTGCTTGTAGATCGGCTATTAAAGCTACATCTGCGTGGCACTTTTATACGACAATGTAAAATAATAGCCATATAAGGGCATTGGGGCATTCATTTAATATGGAAACTCATAAAAAGACGAAATATGACGATACGAGGTTTCTACCGACGGTGACGATGTATACTGTAGGACAAGGGAGACAGACGTAGATTGAGATGGAGAGAGAGCGAGAGAGAGGCTCTCAGACACTTTCTTGGCAGTCAGGGAGATGACAATCTGAGACACTCCTGTCTGGATTGATCCTTCTTGGATGTAAAGAGCTGCTGATGTTAAAAGGATACTGTGACATTTCCGATTACTCCCGCTTTTTCACTTAAGGAATAGCGTTTCCCTGCCCCAAAAATACCTTAACCCATTTTGGGCGGGAACCCCTTTTGGTGTTAGCATTATGCTATGCTTTAGCTATTGAAAAATAGCAGATCTACAAGCTCATAGCGCGCCACCGAGTGGCGCGCTATGAGCTTGTAGGTCTGCTATTTTTGAAAAATCGAAGAACGACTGACATAGAAACATAGCTTTTTCAGAAAACTGTCAGGATGTAGAAGACATTTTTAGAATCTGATCTCAGGTCAAAATACCTTAATCGCAGGAGCCATCCCCCAGTCATAAAATGTATTTTCTCTCCCATTTTCTCTTTTTGTCCAAATGTAGTCGTTCCAAATTCTCCCCACAAACATGTATAGAGGGTATGAGCATGCATGAAGGGAATGGGAAATCGAGTGGCAAATCGAGTGGAAAAGTGAGTTTAACGTTGCTTAACATCGTCTAATGCAATCAGATAGGACTTTTCTGTTTGGATGTATGGGCTGTCAAGGCCAGAAAGTAGTGTTTTGCTACTCAGTAGGCGTTCCCGCATAACTTCCTGGTTTGATGATGATGTCACGCGCATACCCTCTATAGTGTTTGGCACCTTTACACCTGGCCGTTATATGTATAGTTTCATTATATAGATATTCCACTGTTACGTTCTTAGCTTACGCCTCTTTCATGATAACTACTTGTTATGTATGTGATGTATTGCCATGCTTTTTGTTCTTACTCTCTGGATTAAGAGCGTCTGCTAAATGCCTAAATTGTAAATTGACCGCCTGGGAGGACGTAACGCATGTGGACTCGGAGGAACATGCTGTGCTACCGTAGTTGTTTTCCCTGCCCACCCTGTAGGACTCACTAGTGCAGTAGTCTGCTAAACCGGCGCCCTGCCCACCCTGTAGGACTCACTAGTGCAGTACTCTCGCGTTGCCAGAATCCTGGAGCAACGGAAGCTCTATCATGAGTCAAATATAAAGCGGAAATGGAGCCTCCCCACTTCCGTTTCGTCTTTATAGTCGCGCAAATTTATCCTAATATAAATTGAAATCATCTAAGTATAATACAGCTTGCTGCTTAGCAGACTTAAAAAAAAAAAAAAAAGCTCTAAAGATATTTTTAAAATATTTTTTTGTGAACGGAAATGGCAGCTTCCTTACTCAGATTTCGGGAGGTGTAGTTCCAGACTCTGTATAGCATTCGGGGATTGTGGATATTTGTCTGGCTACACAAGACTACTAGTGCAGGGACAGATGTTCCCGTCCCCTGCCGGCTTCCCACCCTTGAACATGATCAGTTCGAGGGTCGAATGCACCACAGAGGAGTCCAGCTTCTAGTCTGAACCCCTTTTGGTGTTAGCATTATGTCATGCTTTAGCTATTGAAAAATAGCAGATCTACAAGCTCATAGCACGCCACCGAGTGGCGCGCTACGAGCTTGTAGGTCTGCTATTTTTGAAAAATTGAAGAACGACTGACATAGCAACATAGCTTTTTCAGAAAACTGTAGATGTAGAAGACATTTATAGAATCTGATCTCAGGTTAAAATGGGTTAAGTGGTGGACAGCAACATTTACCCTGCGTCACCCGGATGCCACTAGAAAATGTACAATTTCAATGTAGTAGCGTTAGATTTTCCTGCATGGCGTTTGTTTCTTAATCTGAACACCACAGCAAGAAAATCACTGACTGCTGCAGGAAATGTGTGATATGGTTGGACATGTGTTTCCTAGAAACCCCAAAAAGTATATGGTCAGTTCTTTGCTAGATGTTTATATGAATAAAGGATGCAACTGAGAAGCGTTTAGATTGGAAACTGGGTTTGAAACATCGACTGTACAAGGAATCAAGACCAAAATAACCCCTCTCAACCACCACCACTAAATAAAACTGCATGGGAACAGTCAGCTACATGGAAATGTTTATCCGGAGTTTCTCAGTTAACCAAGAAATGCCTTGTTAGCATTGTCACTGGTCTTAATGGATACCAAATGTTCGCTGCTGGCCGCAAGCTAGCCAGATAGTGAAGCATCTCAATTACTCAAGCGTTTTGGCTTTTGTTGTTTTGTTTGCGTTTTTTACCCACTGCACGGACAACACCATCAAAGCATGTCATATGGGAAAGGTTGTAGGTCACTGTTAAGTTTATTGTTTGACGGCTACAGCGCTGTCAGAGCGCAGCCAATTCAGGTTTAAAAAGCAACACTTCAGATTTGGATGGGTACTCCCAGAACCACTTGAGACTAAAATCTGTAGAAATCCTTCTTTGTATTCTAATGTTTCCCTTATGTTGCTTTGTGGCAGAACAATGGGTTTGAAATGGCTTCATCTTTGTCTTACACTACAGCATGTTTATGACAAGTCTCCTGTCATAACAGGTTTGAAACGCCCCCCCCCCCCTTAACATTATTTTTTTCATCCCACGATTAATTTTCATAACCCATTTTTCAGCTGATGTCAATTGCCTTGCAGGCGCTACTCTCCCTCTGCCAACCTGGGGAGAGCCCCAAACTAAGCTCATGCTTCCTTCAATGCCCCAGGAGTGAGCAGGCTGCTTCTTTTCACCTGACAGGGGGAAGTTTCCCCAGTAGGATGTAGCGCGTGGAATTAACACGATATTCCAACCAGTTCCTTTCCCCTCCATCAGGTGCCCCGGCTGGCCAGAGGGAGGTAATATAGAGACCAGGATTACGCCATGTTTTCTGTGAGGGTACCTAGGGGTCATGGGGAGAACATGCGGCTGTGGCTCAGGAGGTAGAGCAGGTCGTCCAATGATCCATGGGTCGGCGGTTCGAATCCCGGCTCCTCCTGTCTACATGTCGAAGTGTCCTTGGGCAAGACACTGAACCCCAAATTTCTCCCGATGTGCTGGTTGGTACCTTGCATGGCGTCCGCCGCAATCGGTGTATGAATGTGTGTGTATGAATGGGTGAATGTAATGCACATCTATGTAAAGCGCCTTGGATAAAGGCGCTATATAAATGCACCATTTACCATTTAACATGCAAATTCCACAGAAAGTGGAATAAATGACCGTTTCCCTATTGCTCACCAATGAAGCCATGAATTCATGGAGATTTGTTTCCTCCTGAGCCAACAATCCAATATTTGACTAATAGAAGTTAATAGGAGACCAAACTTAACAAGAGCAAAACCCTATTTAAAACATTCTCTTTGAACCTGGATTATCAGGTAGTTTTGCATTGGACTCCTACAGTATGGACAGAAGTTAGACTGGTTATGTAAGTATTTAGGACAGCCCAGTTTGTTTCTAGAGCCTGGAGTAGAAGACAATCCCAGCTCTTCAAGTAGGTACATGTGTCTCCTGTCACAGGCCTAAAGGTGTATTTTATTTTATTTTATGGTATATATTATGTAATCTGCCTCGTAAGGATCTGGAGTGTCAGTTTGGTATTCAATTGATCATTGTTTGCAAACCGTCATGTCGGTTTATTGTAATTGTTCATGTAAACTGTAAAGTGTCCTGTAAATCCATATGGGCTGGGCTTCTTCGGAAGCATGACACTTAAATAAAGAATCAATCAATCAATCAATCAATCAATCAATCAATCAATCATATACTGCAGCGGACATCACAAATATTGAATTGTTGGCTCAAGAATGCGACAAGACCTAAAGGATCTCCATGTTCTGTTACAGATGTGCTGTTACCTAAATTTAGACAGGAGACACTCACATCGAAGTAGATTTACCATTTATTGCAACACATGGAATACAGTTAAACTTGACTCTTATAGGCTCCGCTCTGGGAGATATTCTCAGAATTTTGTCAAAGCAGCATGCTAAGCAAAAATCAGGGAACGTTAGCAAAACCCCCCATGGGTATACAAGAACAGGCACATATCAAGGCAGTTAATGAGATTAACTCACTCACAGACATACATTCACAAGTGTTTGAGCGTATGCCAGACTCTTGAGTCTATGCCAGACTCTGATCAAAAGGTGGAGGCTGGGGTGGTGGAGGCTGGGGTGGTGGAGGCAAGCTTTGCCAGCAGCAGCAGTGTCTGTGATGCAATGGAAGCATGCAGAGCCGTATTAAAACGGACCGATCAACTGAGATGTGAATGAGAAATAAGAAGCTACTGTAGGCTAGTAACCAGCTCAGTGGCCTTGTGGTTAGAGTGTCCGCCCTGAGACTGGGAGGTCGGGGTTCAATCCCCGGCCGGGTCATACCAAAGACTCTAAAAATGGGACCCAGTGCCTCCCTGCTTGACACTCAGCATCAAGGGTTGGATTGGGGGTAAATCCCTGCGATATACTAGCGTCATGTCCAGGGGGTGTACTTGTACATCAAGCTGCCTCACGCTACAGAAACAGGAGATAGGCTCCTGCCCTATGGGCCTCATGGCTCGGCAAGGCTACTTACTGTAGGCTGATTGATACAATCAGCTGACTGACAGCTGATTACAGCTGAGGCGTGCAAGATTTCCGTGCCCCTGTATAAACTAACGCTGTGCTTCATTTTTGTAGTACAATGGTTTGAGTTTGTTAGTGTATTGGCTGATGTTTGCAAGGGCTGTGAGCTTTTATTTTGAGGTTGTATTTTCTGTTTCCTCTTGAGCAAAGCAATCAACTCAACCAACCAAGATCAGGTGTAACTCATTAACACAGAACTTGGTCAGTCAGGCCTCATACACACGTATCAGGCGGACAGAATCTTTACTTCTTGTGTTTGTATGAAGTAGACCAGGTTTCCAACTTTCATCATCCCACAGTACACAGCCCATATTGCAAAACCATCACACAAACACATTAAAAAGACCTTTGAAATCCCATCAAAACCTAAAACCACACCAACATTTTGTGCAAACATGTCATTCTTGAAACCGGGTTGTTTCCCCCCAAACGCCAGAAAAGAACTGACTTTCACAAAGTCACAACATTATTACCGGTCGACTGACTTTTTGTTATTCACATTTTCCTTCGGTTAATTGGCGAATGAAAATACATTTAACTAGGCTGTCTAAAACACACACACACACACACACACACACACACACACACACACACACACACACACACACACACACACACACACACACACACACACACACACACACACACACACACACACACACACACACACACACACACACACACACACACACACTCTCTCTCTCTCTCTCTCTCTCTCTCTCTCTCTCTTAAGTGGGCCATCGTACTGTAAGTGGTCATAAGTGGGTCGCCCCGGGAGACGTCCTAGAAGCAACCCAGAGATGCGTACAGTAGACATGAAAGGTTCCAGGCAAACTGTCATGCTAACAGACAGATTGGTATGGACGGCAGAAGTCAATGATGTACTTAACTCCTCTCTTTAAGCAGAGAGACAGCCAGTGAAGGTAGACAAACAGAGAGAGAGAGACAAAGTAAAGGATGGAAGAGAGAGAGGCCGAGGGATGGAGGGTGGGAGGCAGGCAAAGTCAATGATGCACTTAACCCCACTCCATAGATGGGGACAATCAAGAGAGGAAGGGAGAGGAAGAAAGAGAGTGTGAGGATGAAGCGAGAGCAGATAGAGAGAAAGAAAGAAGAAGAGAAAGAGACGGTGAGGAAAGTGAAGAGATAGAAATAGAGAGGGGGGAGACCCAGAGGAAGTGAATGATGTACTTAGTCCCTCTCTGTAGCCTACATACATCCCTGTCAATGTGAGACCGCCAAAACATGGGAGAGAGGAAAGGAAGAAGTGAGAAAAGAAAAGAGCAAGAGAAAGATTGAGGGGGGGGGGGGGGGGGGGGGGGGGGGTAGGGAGAGAGAGGGAGGGAAAGAGGAGAAAGCGAGAGGAGAAACGGGAGTATAGTAGCGTGTCTCTGGCGGTCTAAATGTCAGGAGAGTTAAGTGTGAGCAGAGCGTACAGGAAGAGCCCCATATAAGAGGGAAAAGCCCTGTTTTATGGCCGCATAAATCTGCAGTCCCTCCACTTTGGCCGTAAGCAGCCTCTTCCCTCAGCCTCACCGTAGCTCCTTCTGGCTCTTATAACAGTCCCTCCACTGAAGGCCGTAAGCAGCCTCTTCCCTCAGCCTCACCGTGGCTCCTTCTGGCTCTTAGAAGTCACCCACGGATAGCACTTTTCCTTTCCTTTGCCTTTTGCCTTCCTTTTTGGTTCGTTCTTTTTTTTACCATTTCTCTCTTCTTCTTTGTTTCTTTATATCTCACTGTTTCTCTCCCCGATGCTGAATGCCACTCCTCTGTCCATCTTTTTTCCTGACTTTTTTGCTACTTTTTCCAACTATTGAATATTCTGTCCGCCTGCATATCTATCCTCTACCATTCTGTCTTATCTCTCTTTCCCCCTCAGTCTCTCTTCTCTTATCAATTTATCTCTCTCTCTCTCTCTCTCTCTCTCTCTCTCTCTCTCTCTCTCTCTCTCTCTCTCTCTCTCTTTCTCTCTCTACCCAATTCATCTTTTCTGTCTGTCTTCCCAGTGAGATTCATACTTCCCAGTGAAGTTATTTGTCAGTGAGCACGCACGCACGCACGCACGCACGCACGCACACAAGTCTGGCTCTTCTAACCTGTTGTTTTTGTTATTTGGAGTCATTTGGGAAATTAGTGAATTTAAGGGGAGTGACATGTTTGTCCAGGCAGTGGAAACCAGGACGAGTGTTCAAGACGAGAACAGAGCAATCCTGGCTTGTATATCTGTTGTGAAGTGGTCCCTCGACGGAGGTGTGCTGAAAAAGAAACAAATAAATGAATGTACACATACCTCAGAAACAACACATCCAGTCATCCGAAATGACAAGCTTCCTTCCGTTGAGCCACCTCTCCCCTGATGTAGGAGTTTAACTTGATCCTCTCTCTCTCTCTCTCTCTCTCTCTCTCTCTCTCTGCCTCAAACTCCCACTGTCTGTCATTCCTTTTGATGTCTCAGTCATGTTCTGACATTCTCCTTCTCCGTTAGCGTAGTCGTGTCTGGCGTGGTGTGTCAGAATAAAACAAACTGCCACTCATGGAGGCTCATCATTTCTCATTTCTTTGAATTGCAATCAACACAGTGGAATACCCCACCGTGGGGGGTATGCCAACACAGTGGAATACCCCACCGTGGGGGGTATGCCAACACAGTGGAATACCCCACCGTGGGGGGTATGCCATTGTCTCAGGCCTTTTCTGCTTCTTCTTCGCTCATCTGTGGCAACGAATGAATTTTTTTTCGCCGCTGGCGAGGAAATCGAAACTCTCAATGTGATCTAATCAAATTTCATTAATGCTGACATCTTTCTTTTCTTATGGGTTCGAGTTATGCTTTCATTCACCTTTTTTTTCTCTCTCTCTCTGTGTCTCTTTCTCATCCACCTGACAGATGGAGAGCGAGAGGAAGAGGAGAAAGTACTCGACCAGCAGCAACGACTCGGACACCACAGATAGTAAGTTGGATGGAGTGGGTTTGAGTGGGGAGGGCGAAAAGGAGGGGGAGAGGGTGTGTGTGTGTGTGCGTGTGTGCATGTGTGTGTGCGTGCGTGCGTGCGGTTTTCAGAGAAGCGAGTTCCTGTGATTGTGCGTGTGCGTGTGTGTGTGTGTTCCTGTGATTGTGTGTGTGTGTGTGCTGTGATTGTGCATGTGTGTGCAGCTGGAAGGTAGCTGTCAGTCAGTCTAACTCACTCACCAGGTACCCGAGATGGCTTTCCTCCTGTCCATTCTGTGTGAAGACATCCTGCAACGTCTGTCTCTCTTCTCATTAATAATGAAACATAAATGAATAGATAGAGTTGGGTGAGACGGGGTAGAGACAGGCAATACAAGAAGAAAGAAGGACAGAAGAAAGAAAAGAGGGAAGAATGAATAATTCTAACAGACCATAAGAGCCGGTGGTGTGGAGTCTACTGTGGACAACAGCCCCGGCTGACTTGACAAAATAAATAAAGCAGCAGGGGAATGAAAGGGTCAGTGGAGCAGGTGGAGAGTTAGCCTCGGAGGCACAAAGGCTGTTTGAAATGGTTTGACACCTAACGTACCTTTTAGGACCTGCGGCGAGCCTGGTTTCTTACCCTTGCAGATTTCCCAACAAGACACTTTTTTGGATCTCCAAGGTTAGTGGAAAGGCAAATGGAGAAAGGAAGCTTCATGATCGCCATGCACAGCCTATAAGATAGTCCTAATAAACTGATCAACACATAAAGAAGAGATGAAGGCGTGCTCATGGATACAAATTAAACTGTTTACTTTATTATATGCCTCACATGATTCCAAAGCTGCTGTTACCCTGACAAAGGCAGCTTGCTGGACCAACGCTGGCCTCAACCTTGCATTGTGTGCTGTAGCACTCTTTCTATTTCAGGTGATTATCTTTTATTGCCAGTATTGTTAGTTTTGTATTGTTTTAGTGTCGCTTTGGCAACAGATGCCGGAGTAATTGAATTGGATGTATAGAGAGAACAGAGAAGTATGGACAGATGGTAGTCTGGTAGGAAGTTAGACTTGCAAAAAAGACAGTTTATTCAATTTCAATAGAGGATAAGCCCATTGAGTTGCAGCAACACGTTTTCGAGGGAGTCCTCGGCCACAAATGGGCACAATGAGAGAAAACAATCACACAACAATCAACAATAACATTGACAAAAACATACACATGAGGGCTCTCACTCCATGACCATACCTTTCTACATATGTTACACATGTCATCCACAAAAAAGAAAGAATCAAAAACAAGAACAGGCACACTTCAGCGAATCAAACAAAGACATTTTGAAAACTATAGTAATTGATCTAATTGAAGTAGGTAAATTGTTCCAGTCAGAAGGTGCTTTGAACTTAAATGAACATCTCCCAATTTTTCTCTGAATATCAGGTACGTCAGACAGACAGCGGGACAGATTAGAAGAGACAGTAGATCAGAAGTATGTCAGTTTCATACAGTGACAAAAAGGAAGTGAAAGAAATGAAGTTGGACAGGAGAGAGACAGACGTCAGCTAATCGGACAAGCGCGTGCCAGATGTTCAACGCGGTGTGAGTTAAGACTCTCCGTGGCTAACTCATCACCATCGCTGCCGGATTTCAACCGTCACCAGGGATGACATCTGCTCGTGAACACCTCTTACAGCAACGTTATGCCGTGAGCACACAAGCTCGCTAAGCTCTCCCCGACGTACCAAACATCACGGAATGTTGTTCGGTAGGACTGCTCGCGACGCTCATCATTCTGATTCAGCCCATCTGACCACTTAACCACGGCAGCCGATATGTTGTAATAATAATGAGATTTTCAAGTGGGCCCTGATCCAGAAACGGTTGCTAACCGTTGTCCTAATGACTTGCAAAAGGTTTAGGAGGGCTCCGCCTCCCCCCGGAGCGAGCCAGGGTGAACGCGGTGACGGTGGTTAGTAAAAACAGAGATAAGTGCTGGGGTGAGTGGTGAGTTTCTTATCACCGCAGCTCAGTGACGTCATGTTGTAGTTTCCCAACCCTCGCGGTGGTCTCACCTTATCACCTAAAACTGGAGTATGCGTGGGCCTTTGGTCTTCTGTACTTTGCTGAAGGAAAACGGGATGCAAAGGTCTAATTATTTTGGCATGCTCACAACACATGCCTGGTTCAACATTTAGGCCTGGAACTTTATTAGAGACACTATCTGTGTGTGCCGGGGTGTGGATAACTGGGCTAGGAGAACGTACGCTACCCGCCTGCCCCACCATGTTTATCTGTTTTTTTCCGTTGCACGTAGCACTGCATCCGTACCTCGGGTGGTAACACATACCAGGCTAATATAGGCCATTGGTATCAGGGATTTGACCCGATACTGAAATCTGATACCAAGAGGATGTAACTTGTCAGAAATTAGAGCAAAGTGACCTGAAATTGTGTCGTGGTTGTTTTTATCCCCACACAAAGAAGGGTTGTCGGATCTCCATGGAGACAAAGATATCGTCACTGGCAGGCGCAAACATTGTATCTACATATTTCAACCTTTATTTCAACCATTAGTTTTTGAGTGGTGCAACCACAAAGTCCGTCCGTCCGTATGTTTAGGGTACCAACAGGGGGTGCTGTTGCACCACTCACTTCAGAGTCAGACAGGTCTGATTTTCCTAAATGAATGGTCTACTCCGTTTAGCCGATCTTCAAGCTCACAAGGTGTCAAGCTTGTAGCAATTTTTTTTAAAGTTTGAAAGTGGTTAAGTCTGTGGGGATTATAAATGAAAAGTATTTACAAGATCTTGTGACTTTTGGCGCTGCACTGCGGCGACATGGGCATAAGGGCTACGCTTGCATGCGGGCCCTTTGTCTAAGACAAATGTCTTCCTCGGGAGACAAATAATAAAGAACCTTGAACCTTGACTAAATTACTACATTGGGTTGGATCCATAATTTGGAACACGGGTATATTAACGTAACGATTTTGTACATACAAGGTGTCCGCCCGACAGTGACAATATACTCTTTAGTTCACTGACGGCAGCCCAAAGTAAGTGTCTTTATTTACAGTTCAGGGGCATTGGGGAACACGCATTGACATCAGTCCATTCCACGAGACACTTTCATCAGCGTGTGAAGGAGAGCATATCGACTCACCCCCATGCACGGTTGAGGCCGGTAGCTGTCGACTTGCCACACGGGTCTCGTTTTGTCCTTTTGCATGAGGCTGCGTCCGGCTGCATCTGTCGGCTGGAGGTTATCGCGTTTCTAATTGAAGGATAGCCATGATAATTTTGGCTGCGCCCGTCGGACCGGGCCTTTTAATTAACACACAGCCACGATGGTAACCTCCGCCTGTGGCTCGGCCCCTTCGGTTAGCCTTCCCCCCCCCCCTCGCCCGCCAGATGGAGAGGCACCGCAGCTGCCTTGTGTCTCACGCACACACACACACACACACACACACACACACGCACACGCACACGCTCATACACACACTCATGCGGTCGCATATTATTGTATGTGGTCACACACTTGTGCACTTACAGTTGGGTGCATGCATGTGCCATGTTTGCACGTATACCGGTATGCAGATCTGTGCAGGCACGCACACACACAGTATACGCACACACACAGTATACACACACACACAGTATACGCACACACACAGTATACGCACACACACAGTATACGCACACACACAGTATACGCACACACACAGTATACGCACACACACAGTATACACACACACACAGTATACGCACACACACAGTATACGCACACACACAGTATACGCACACACACAGTATACGCACACACACAGTATACGCACACACACAGTATACGCACAGACACAGTATACGCACACACACAGTATACGCACAGACACATATGAACCATAGCGTCCCTATTCTGGACATATCATAATAGGCGAAAACTCGGCGGAAAACACTTGCACGTACAAGTATTGTACACTAACGCACGCACGCACGCACGCACGCACGCACACATGCACGGCTGCACGCACATCACATCTTTGTTCATGGCTGTGAATGGCCCACTCGTCCTGACACATTTATGCTCACAGCAAGCCGCAGTGTTTCACTGCTATGTGTTAGCTCTTGGACAGCTCTCTGTCCCTGTGGGCTTGTTGGTTTGAATTTGAACAGGAGGTGGGTGCTCCCCTACTCCAAAGACACTCTAAAGGCCTCTCAGTCTATCTAGAGTCTATAAATGAAACGACTTGACGATAACAGCCTCGACCTGCCCGCTGCTGTCTTCTCCGGTGATATCGCTGTCCCATAGATTCTTCTCTGTGTGCCCCCCCCCCCCCCCCCCCCCCCCTCTCTTGGCTGTTCCTGCCCTCGCTCCCATTTCTCTCCCTCCCTCATCTCTTGTCTCTCTCTTTATCCATGTCCCTGCCTCCCAGATGTCTCTCTGTTCTCTAGCACCGAGCCCAAAGGCCATTTCTTAAATCTTTTGAAACTGGCCTTGAATTCTTTCTGCGAACCTGAAGCTTTGTTTACATGATAATGTGGTTTTATATATTTTTGGTGTAAAACAGTGTTAAGAAGTGCAGTTAAGGTCACACGACCACATCTGTTTTTTTGTAACTTGCAAAGGAAGCAGCAGACAACGTGAACTTGCTGATACGTCCATCGGTTTATGATATTAGCTCCGGAAGAAACACGCGGTATAGATGGTCTAGATCAGGGGTCCTCAACTAGAAATGCTGAAGGTCCACTAATAATTTTAAAAAAAGACTAAGGTCCGGTCCCATGCCACGCAGCGCGGGCCACGCAGCGGCCAGCGGAGAGCGGGGCTCTATATTCTTTAGTACAGTCACACCAAGGCAAGCTTATACAAATCGGATCCCCTCCCAACCAACCAATACTGGGTGCAGAGTATGGAAATAAAATGTTTCACAAATATTCCCCTCCAAAACTTCACAGCAAATGAGAGGTATTGTGTTGAGGCACAAAGAACACTTTTATTTTGTCAAGTACAAAAAAAAAATACAAAATAAATCCCCCAGGGTCCACAGATCAATCCCAATTCCAATCCACCGAACAAAACTTGGTAAACCCAAAGCTTTTTTAGACACAGCCCTACCCTTCTCCCGCTGTCTTTCTCTCTCGCATTCCTTTGCACACGATGATTGCAGCCATGAAGTATAATACAAACAAACACACCCATATGCTTCTTCCACCGTCCACCCTGTCTCCCTGCAATCGGTGAGGTAACATTAATCCAGTTTGACAGCGCCAGTGAAGCCAGGACTCATAACAGCTGACGGGTCTGTAGCATGAACTGGCTCAATGGCTGTCAGTTCACCACATTAAGATTAATTTATACCCCGTCACATTGGGCAGTGTCGCTTCCTGACAAGAACTGTTCTGCAATGTCACGGTCCGCTCGTACACAGGCCTCATACACACCTATCAAACGCAAATTCTGTGTTCTGTATGTGTTTGATGGCCGCCCCCGCCTCAATGCTTTTCCAATGAAAGTCACATGGTTTGACCAAACATTTGTGTTTGATTGCCCCCCTCCCCCCCATCAAACACAAGTGTTTGGTAAATTCTGGTCAGTGTATTCAGTTCCTTGTCCGTTTGTTGTCATAAATGATGTGGTCAGTTCTAGGTTGTGTTTTCTAGTATATTTGTATATCTGTGTCACTGTCATATACTATGACAGTGACACAGACGCAGAGAAGGCTCCCTTGACTCAAATACATCAGAGTAAGGCCAAGTGTGGACAAGGACGGACACATGCACACCGCACAGACGAACAGTCTGGTGAGACGTAAGAGGACACTATGCAGGAGGCAAACCATAGTCCTAGAGACCTCTCAGTGCCTGCAGTCACCCAAGAACACACAAGGCAGAGAGAGCTTCCTGTTAGTTCTGGCAGGAGAGAAAGGACAGTGGGCGGGTCCGCGGGGGGGGTGTGCCCTGGGCGCGGCGGTCGCTGGGATGTGGCCAGCACTGGTTTGCTGCACCTGGCCGGCAGTTTTCGAACTTCCCTGTTGGCCGGGTGTGGCCCTCTCTCTCGGTGATGGCTGCGCCCAGGGCGCCCCTCCGTGGACTTGTCTATAGCTGGAAGCCTGGAGGAGAGGGGCAGTGACTTGGCCAATCACTGCTGACCTGCCAACTGGAGTGTGCAGTGGTTGAGGGTTGAAACACTCTAAGAAGGTTGGAGACCACCTGATGACCTCTCTTCCAGGCCAAGGCATCCATTAGAAATGGATTATATTTGCATCTTTGATGTATTTACAAACTGAAGTTCCTTATTATTTTCCTAGTGTGGGTTTTGAGGATAAAACCTCTTGAACATTCTCTTCTCTGCCTGTGCCTGGTCGTTCTGCATTTGAGTCCTACCCCTACGTGTCCACACCATGACAATATTCAAGCTAACAGCGCGTTGCAAAGCGACATGTTGTTAGCTTGTAGATCCGTTCGTGTTAGAATGCAAAGTATTTGCAGGAAAGGTGGATGACAGACAGACCTTAATTGAACCTGAGGGGATTTCAGTTGTCATAGCAGCACCACAGTAAGGAAACAGGTAACAGAATAAGTAGTAACACTTATACCATAACAACATGATATAAAAGGACAGTAGAAAGACACCCTGACCTGGCCCTCTGCGCCTGTCTTCATGGGGTACTGTATGTAATTGATTACATTTAAACTAAGTTTAACTACTTCTTTAAAGACCTAGGGAGTCGGGACTGACTGGAGTGGACATAAATAAACATCATCGATCAGCAATCGATCACTAGTATAATGGATATACCTGACTAGTAGTTACATAATGACTACTACAGATTATAGATGAGGCTTTACGTGTCCAGCTCTTGTGGTACTTTATATGGCACGTGGAGGTGCGTTTGGATGAATCATTCTGTGCGTGACTGACAGCTTTGTTCGACATTATCAGATCGTAAAACCAGAGCCATGGAAACGCTATTATGGTGAGGATTATATTGAGTTGGAGCAGTGCTCACTATGTGCTATATTAAATGACCTTGGCATACTGTGTTTTTTCTTTCAGTACGCCCGCCTTGCCCGGTGTGATGTCATTCAAGTGCCGACATGATGTAATTTATGCAAATTTTAGGGGTGTAGAAATGGAAATCGGCCTTGGGCTACAGTGCCGCCCGTTCGCACACACACACACACACACGCATGCATGCACGCACGCACGCACGCACGCACGCACGCACGCACGCACGCACGCACGTGGCTACACACACACACACACACACACACACACACACACACACATGGGGGCCTGGACGCTGATTGAAGCTGTGGGTGTGTTATTGGCTGCAGTGTCTGGTTAATTGCCATTAAGTTGTGTATTAATGAGGTTGTAAAAGACCACAGTGGACTAACTCCTTAACAAGATGCTATTTATACTGTCATTACTTATTAAACCACTTAATAGATCATCATCAGCCTGCCTGCCTGCGTCTGGTAAGGGCCTGCACTGCTCTCTGCATAATAACCACTGGGCTGGCCTCAGGAAAAGTGTCCATTTTGGCCATGTGCCAAATGCAGGCATACCAAGTGATGTACTTAGTCCTGGTGTAATGTTAGCAATGAAATCTACTCGGTATGATACTGTATGTACTAGTGATATAATTAATAGGATTACATAATAAGAATTAACCGAAGCCGCATTTGTATGGAATCTTTTCATACAAATCATGCAACTCACGGTGCTTGACATTAAATAGATAGGGTTTTGTGTCCCTTGCAAAAAACAAACAAGTAAGACTTCTTAAAGGAGTAGTTAACCCAAAACATGACTTATTTTCTATCAATTACACACCGGGTCATCGTTCAATATAGGAGACTCAGTAAGACACTCTTAGATTCTCCTTGGAGTCTCCTACTCAGTAAGACACTCTTAGATTCTCCTTGGAGTCTCCTACTCAGTAAGACACTCTTAGATTCTCCTTGGAGTCTCCTACTCAGTAAGACACTCTTAGATTCTCCTTGGAGTCTCCTACTCAGTAGGACTCTTAGATTCTCCTTGGAGTCTCCTACTCAGTAGGACTCTTAGATTCTCCTTGGAGTCTCCTACTCAGTAGGAGACTCAGTAAGACACCCTTAGATTCTCCTTGGAGTCTCCTACTCAGTAGGACTCTTAGATTCTCCTTGGAGTCTCCTACTCAGTAGGAGACTCAGTAAGACACCCTTAGATTCTCCTTGGAGTCTCCTACTCAGTAGGACTCTTAGATTCTCCTTGGAGTCTCCTACTCAGTAAGACTCTTAGATTCTCCTTGGAGTCTCCTACTCAGTAAGACACTCTTAGATTCTCCTTGGAGTCTCCTACTCAGTAGGACTCTTAGATTCTCCTTGGAGTCTCCTACTCAGTAGGAGACTCAGTAAGACACTCTTAGATTCTCCTTGGAGTCTCCTACTCAGTAGGAGACTCAGTAAGACACTCTTAGAGTCTCCTTGGAGTCTCCTACTCAGTAAGACTCTTAGAGTCTCCTTGGAGTCTCCTACTCAGTAGGACTCTTAGATTCTCCTTGGAGTCTCCTACTCAGTAGGACTCTTAGATTCTCCTTGGAGTCTCCTACTCAGTAAGACTCTTAGATTCTCCTTGGAGTCTCCTACTCAGTAAGACTCTTAGATTCTCCTTGGAGTCTCCTACTCAGTAGGACTCTTTGAGTTTCCGCCGGTCATAGTATTGGCTTAGCGACAAAAAATGAGTTCAAGGCTTCATGGGGTGTGTAATTATTGGAACATAAGTCATGTTGTGGTTGATCTAGCCTACTCCTTTGATAATGCACACAATAAAAAAGACAGTTGAATAAAATACCTTAAAATGTATGAGAAATGGTGCTACATAACAGATATTCTAGGTTAAATAGATACATATTATGTGTCGTTTAAATATTATGCCCCTCTCTCTAATCTCTTTACGTGAGGTGTTCCATCATTTTGGAGCACAATTGAAGAAAGCTGCATGTCCAGTGTTTTTATGGGTCTGCATATCTAGTAAGCCTGTAGTGGAGGATCTAAGGGCTTGTGAAGGAACATAAAACAACAGGGAGTCTGTGATGTAGGTCAGCCCGAACCCGTTGAGAGCTTTATAGTAGAGAGACTTTTAAAAATATCGACTCTGGAAGACACAAGGAGCCAGCGTAGTTTAGCTCTGAGTCCTGCAAAGGCCCAACCCATGGTGTTCGAGCCTGGCCCGGTCCCAACCCGACAAGGGGGGCCTGCAGTTTATTAGCCCCGAGCCCTACCCGAGACCCCAACATCAAATCAATTAGATATCTCTCTTGACGTACGCTTTCATGTGCGCAGCGTGAAACTCTCTCTCGTACACAGACGCTGAACCACTATACCTGCTCCCGACGAGCACGTTCGTGCCTTGCAGGGTTTCCTCTGCCAGCAATGCACAATGCAAAGCTCTTTGGATGAAGGCAGAATTTACCATTTAACACGCTGGAGAGGAGATGTGTTCTCTTTTTTCTGTTCTTGCCAGCTGTCTGGCAGCAGAGCACCGAATAAGCTGTAACCTTGTGTTATTAATTGATTAATTAATGCATTCTTTCTGTAGCACATACTATATAGAGTTCAATAAGAGTTCTTCTCCCCAGCTCTGTTGCACCATTGGCACACATCCCCTTGTTGTAGTCCTTGGTAGGGTTCCAGCGGCTCACCAGTAAAATGTGTAACTATAGTATCACAATTATTTTAGCCACTTTATCCATATGTCATATACTTTGTTGTTGTACGTTGTTCAAAAATAGTATTGTATATCCGAGATCTTTTTTTTAACACAAATCTTCTCTTCAGGTGATCCCTGGCTAGCGCACATAACATTTTCAAACGGGGGGTCAACTTGAAGGTCCTTGACATGAAAAACGTTTGAAACCACTGGTCTCGAAAACTTTGAACGTTGGTTCTGGATCGTTGTTGTTGTTGTTGTTGTTGACCAGAAAGATTCTCATGCTCCCCCCCTGTGTTGCTTCCTCCTCCAGGTCAGGTCACGTCATGGTCCCGGTCCACCAAGAACACGGGAACCAGTAGCACCTGGGTTCAACACCAGCACCAGAAACCATCAGAGGTACGTTTACAACCACAGCTGCTAAGAGTGTGTTCGACAAGTAACCGCCTCAAGGTTTTTGGTTTCTTTCACGAATGCTTCCAAGTACCCCCCCAAAAATGCAGTATTTGCTTGAATACCTACAGAATATTTCCAAGGGCTGGCTTTTCTTTGCTGAACTCTTGCATAATCTGGATATCTTGGACCTTGTCCACCACAAATATTCCTTTTGATCCAGGATTAGCTCATGCCTTAGGTCAAGTATTTCCCTGGCTCCTGTATAATTGTTGTGGCAAAATGTCAGGCGTGGGTTGTGTAGAGCAGGGGTTCTCAACCCGTGGTTCGCGACCCCTCGGGGGGTCGCCAAATTATTTTAGGGGTCCCCAAATTATTTTAGGGGGTCCCCAAATTATTTTCAAAAATAAATAAATAAACATTTAAAAAAAATCAAAAAAAAATCACGATTTTTCAAAAATAGCAGACCCAGAAGCTCGTAGCGCGCCACTCGGTGGCGCGCTATGAGCTTGTAGATCTGCTATTTTTCAATAGCTAAATTATAACAATGCTTAAAACACCAAAAGGGGTTCCCGCCCAAAATGGTTTAAGGTTATTGTAGCAGTCAATTTATATTGGGGGTCGGGAGGGGGCGGGGCGGGGGTCCCGAGACATTGCCAAAGCATTTCCGCGGGTCCCCGGCCAAAAACGTTGAGAACCCCTGGTGTAGAGTGAGAATTGAATGAAGTATGTGGAGCACTTATAAAACCTTGAATTCAGTATTCAGTATTCCAGAAACTGTCAAAAACCTTTACTTTTGAGGAAAATGAAATTATAACTTGTGTTCAAATGCATCCAATGTAGTTATTATTTAGTCACAAGCTATTGTTAATGTTTTCATTGCTTAAATATTTATAAAACCCTCCGACTTTGGCATTGCGGCACAAGCTTGCATGCAGTGTGAGCTCGTAGATCGCCTATTTAGATGGGGCAATAATTTACGAAGAAATATAAAGAGAAATAGCAAGTTACAAGGTTTCTGCCTGACAGAAAGCCGCAAAATGTCAAAGAAAATACTTTGCTGCTCAGAGTTTAGCTCGGCTCAACACAGCTTGTTTGTCACATCACAGGTTTACAGAGGCAGAAAAGTGGGTGAAATTAATTCAAGCTCCCAGCTGTTGCCGTTTCAAGAATGGTAGAATGAAAGAAAGAGAGAGAGAAAGAGAAACGGAAAAAAGTCACGAAACAATAAACATTCATTCATTCAACAATGACGGCGGTTCAGTAACTCAGAACTCAGAGAAACATGCGGCAGCCACTCCTTATCCAGGCTGTGTGGCTTTAAAATCAGCCACTGAGTGAAACAAACACGGGAATCAAATGCACGTTCCGCGCCGTTCAGTCACCACAGTGCAGTAAACCCCAGCTCATGCGATGGCACAGATAGGTCGGCTAAAGTAGCGGGTTGGAACGGAACAGCCTATGGGCCTGTGATGATGAATGGGTCTTATGGGGATCTCAAATGACCACCCTGGGGACGTCGTCGGTTGGGGGGAAAACGGGCATAATGTTCCCAGCGGTGGTGCAGTGGTGGTGCAGTGGTGGTATAGCTGCTTGCCAATCATACATACACACATATCAAAAAATGTTCTGTGCTCTTGTCTGTGATTAATGGCCGCCACAATGCAATTCCAATGGCAGTCACGTGGTTTGACCAAACATTTGAGACAGTCAGCAATCAGCAATCCAACACAAATGTTTGGTCAAACCATGTGACTCCCATTGGAATTGCATTGTGGCAGCCATTAATCACAGACAGAGCACAGAACATTCGTTTGATACGTGTGTATGAGGCCCCACTCAGTCAGCGAAGCATAATTCCCCCCCCCCCCCCCCCCCCCCCCCTCTCTGCCTGTCTGTCTGATGCTTCTTTAATGCGAACGGTGATTTCACCCCGAAAATGAGATGTGCCATTCAGGGCTGGAGAAGTGGCAGCTAGCTCGTTCTAAATGATTGATGGCTCAAAATGATTAAAACCAATCTTCGCCTTGTTTCTTTCTTAACGGATAGGTAATTTTATTACTTTCGCAAAACTGAAATCTTCTATGCTCTAGTCTAGAGATTAAATCCTTTATTCCCCCACCCCTCACAATGTATATCATCTCTGAAATTGCACCTCTCGCTGGCTCTATTATGAGTCTACATCCCCCTCTCACTGGCTCTATTATGAGTCTACATCCCCCTCTCACTCACTCCAGCACCTCTCGCTGGCTCTATTATGAGTCTACATCCCCCTCTCACTCACTCCAGCACCTCTCGCTGGCTCTATTATGAGTCTACATCCCCCTCTCACTCACTCCAGCACCTCTCGCTGGCTCTATTATGAGTCTACATCCCCCTCTCACTCACTCCAGCACCTCTCGCTGGCTCTATTATGAGTCTACATCCCCCTCTCACTCACTCCAGCACCTCTCGCTGGCTCTATTATGAGTCTACATCCCCCTCTCACTCACTCCAGCACCTCTCGCTGGCTCTATTATGAGTCTACATCCCCCTCTCACTCACTCCAGCACCTCTCGCTGGCTCTATTATGAGTCTACATCCCCCTCTCACTCACTCCAGCACCTCTCGCTGCTCTATTATGAGTCTACATCCCCCTCTCACTCACTCCAGCACCTCTCGCTGCTCTATTATCAGTCTACATCCCCCTCTCACTCACTCCAGCACCTCTCGCTGGCTCTATTATGAGTCTACATCCCCCTCTCACTCACTCCAGTGGTGTCAAACGTGTCACAAAGCTGTCACGCGAAAATATGACGAAAGGATTCGACGGTACAGAAGTTTTTCTTTGTCTATTTTATTTCTTTCTTCTTTTGTTTTTTGGTCTTTAAAATTTGATGTGAAGAGAAAGAGAAAACGTGTCACGCCTTGTCGCTGAACCGGGCCTTGCAGTGCACGTCAGTCAGGGAGCATCTGGCATATACACTGCTGGAAAGTAACTAAGTACATTTACTCAAATTCTGTACCATTTTTTCAATCCTTAATGATTCTACTGCACTACATCTCAGAGGTTACTTACGCCACCACAATTACTTTGACATCTTTAGTTACTAGATACTACAGATCATGTTTTAATACAAAACATAGATTTAACCACCTATTTTGTACTATATGCTATTCGAACGAAGTTTTACAAAATGTAGACAAATCTGAGTCCTTTCCCTTTGTCCTGTAAGTTTTGAACACATTATTCTTAACACTTTTAGACTTTTACTTAAGCTAAAAGTTTGAATACATCACTTTCATATTGTGGTGTTTCTACTTTTACTTTAAGTTTAAAAGTCCAAGCGATTCCTCCAGCACTGCTGTGGCTGTTGAAGCCTCCTCCTCCCACTAGCGCTCCATCTAGTTAACCACAGGTGCTGTCACTCTGTAATTATAGGTTCCTGCTCTGACCCGCGGTGGTTCTGCTCAACAACCTCGGGCTGCGATCCTTTTCATCTGGCGCCTGCTCGCCACGCACCCTCTCTCCTGCTAGTATTCCTCGTTATTATTATTATTATTACTTGAGCACCGAATCGGTAACGATGGAAGTTGGAGATCCATGCCCCACCCCGGCTATGCAATTCCCATTGTATCCGTGTCAGAGTACCCGTTCCACCCATCTGTCTGTGTCCCTTTTAACTATGCCCATATATGGATATTTCTGTATCCGTCTCTCTGTGTCCCTTTATTCCAGACATGCCCAAATATGAAGTGTTGTGATGTCAGAACAGGCCAGCTCCATATTTGGAGATTTAGGGGTGATCAGGTCCAGAGCCTGGGCAGAGGCTTTTGTGCTGGTTCTGGACAACCGGCATATAAAATATATAAAATATAAAATATTATATACAATGCACATAAAAGATCACAATGTGTCACGATGCGGCACGTTGGGAACTTGTAAATCGGCTATTTATACTAATCGGAGTACAATGAATTATATAGGCCAATGAATAGAGGGTATGCGCATGCTTAAAGTGAATGGGACATCGAGTGGCAAATCGAGTGGCAAAGCAACAGGCAAAGTGAGTTTAACATTGTCTAATGTTGTTTAATTCAATCAGATAGGACTTTTCTGTGTGGATGTATGGGCTGTCAAGGCCAGAAAGTAGTTTTTTGCCACTCAGTAGGCGTTCCTGCATAACTTCCGGGTTTGATGATGATGTCACGCGCATACCCTCTATTATACTTTCCACAGTGCAAAATAGAGATAACAGGAGAAAGGCAAAATTGGTGAAGTGCTTTTTCCTATTGAACCCCCAAGGACATGACATTCTGACTGAAGTTGTGGTTAACTAGCTAAGTCAATAATAACAATACTCCTATTCCAAAGAGAAATACCTGTAAACATGTAAGAACAACTGGTAAGAACTGGTAAAATAATAATAATAATAAAAAACATTAAAAAAGTGATATCAATACATCCTTCCTCATATTGACCGCAGTAACCGTACATGCAAGCATACAACTCTATGGAAAGAGACGCAGCCTCGGTTTAGCAAGTTTGGCAAAGGGCAAAGTCACGGGACTCGTAATGACAGCGTAGCTATTTTCTATAGCGAGCCGTGTCTGTATTTGAGCCTTGACACGTGCTCCAACTCTGCCTACACTGCCTCTTAGATGTGGTTGGAAGGAGGACGCATGCAGACGCTTCCCTTTTTTGTGTGACCGTTTAGTTTGAGAATCACCTAAATTTCTTCGAAAAAAAAGGAACATAATTACATAAACACAAAGACGACACATAGACAGAATGTTGTGGAGTGTGAGAGGTCAGGGTTTGTGTGATAGAGGAGGTGGAGAGGTCAGGGTTTGTGTGATGGAGGAGGTGGAGAGGTCAGGGTTTGTGTGATTGAGGAGGTGGAGAGGTCAGGGTTTGTGTGATGGAGGAGGTGGAGAGGTCAGGGTTTGTGTGATAGAGGAGGTGGAGAGGTCAGGGTTTGTGTGATGGAGGAGGTGGAGAGGTCAGGGTTGTGTGATGGAGGAGGTGGAGAGGTCAGGGTTTGTGTGATGGAGGAGGTGGAGAGGTCAGGGTTTGTGTGATGGAGGAGGTGGAGAGGTCAGGGTTTGTGTGATGGAGGAGGTGGAGAGGTCAGGGTTTGTGTGATGGAGGAGGTGGAGAGGTCAGGGTTTGTGTGATGGAGGAGGTGGAGAGGTCAGGGTTTGTGTGATGGAGGAGGTGGAGAGGTCAGGGTTTGTGTGATAGAGGAGGTGGAGAGGTCAGGGTTTGTGTGATAGAGGAGGTGGAGAGGTCAGGGTTTGTGTGATAGAGGAGGTGGAGAGGTCAGGGTTTGTGTGATAGAGGAGGTGGAGAGGTCAGGGTTTGTGTGATGGAGGAGGTGGAGAGGTCAGGGTTTGTGTGATGGAGGAGGTGGAGAGGTCAGGGTTTGTGTGATGGAGGAGGTGGAGAGGTCAGGGTTTGTGTGATGGAGGAGGTGGAGAGGTCAGGGTTTGTGTGATGGAGGAGGTGGAGAGGGCAGGGTTTGTGTGATGGAGGAGGTGGAGAGGTCAGGGTTTGTGTGATGGAGGAGGTGGAGAGGTCAGGGTTTGTGTGATGGAGGAGGTGGAGAGGTCAGGGTTTGTGTGATGGAGGAGGTGGAGAGGTCAGGGTTTGTGTGATGGAGGAGGTGGAGAGGTCAGGGTTTGTGTGATGGAGGAGGTGGAGAGGTCAGGGTTTGTGTGATGGAGGAGGTGGAGAGGTCAGGGTTTGTGTGATGGAGGAGGTGGAGAGGTCAGGGTTTGTGTGATGGAGGAGGTGGAGAGCACTAGAGAGGCGACATCGCAGTGAATAGGAAATAGATTACTTTGATTTGCATGTCGTTGTTTTTCAAAAAGCAGCACAGGTACAGGTTGGCTACAAGGATGCTACTGTAAGCGTTCACTGATGATAACAGCTCTGCCACTATATCCAAACTACTCTGAAACATCCCTGCTTCTCTCTGGCGAAGTTTGTGACACATGTCACTCAAGACATCTATTAGCATAGAGCAGGGGTTCTCAACGTTTTTGGCTGGGGTGGGGACCCCCGAAAATGCTTTGGCCATGTCTCAAATGTCTTATATTTCATTCAAATCTCCCTATTTCTGTTCATCGCTCTTGTTCAGGTCACGACAAGGTGCCGTTGCATGGCTGCAGAATGACACAGACTGAGAAACGTAATGTGTCTGAAAATCCATCCTCTTGTCAGTGAATCCATGAGGAGAGCCACAGGTCATTGTGAGTGGTAGGTAGCTCAGTGAGGAGAGCCACAGGTCATTGTGAGTGGTAGGTAGCTCAGTGAGGAGAGCCACAGGTCATTGTGAGTGGTAGGTAGCTCAGTGGAGAGCCACAGGTCATTGTGAGTGGTAGGTAGCTCCATGAGGAGAGCCACAGGTCATTGTGAGTGGTAGGTAGCTCAGTGGAGAGCCACAGGTCATTGTGAGTGGTAGGTAGCTCAGTGAGGAGAGCCACAGGTCATTGTGAGTGGTAGGTAGCCATGAGGAGAGCCACAGGTCATTGTGAGTGGTAGGTAGCTCAGTGAGGAGAGCCACAGGTCATTGTGAGTGGTAGGTAGCTCCATGAGGAGAGCCACAGGTCATTGTGAGTGGTAGGTAGCTCCATGAGGAGAGCCACAGGTCATTGTGAGTGGTAGGTAGCCATGAGGAGAGCCACAGGTCATTGTGAGTGGTAGGTAGCCATGAGGAGAGCCACAGGTCATTGTGAGTGGTAGGTAGCCATGAGGAGAGCCACAGGTCATTGTGAGTGGTAGGTAGCTCAGTGGTAGGTAGCTCAGTGGAGAGCCACAGGTCATTGTGAGTGGTAGGTAGCTCAGTGAGGAGAGCCACAGGTCATTGTGAGTGGTAGGTAGCCATGAGGAGAGCCACAGGTCATTGTGAGTGGTAGGTAGCTCAGTGAGGAGAGCCACAGGTCATTGTGAGTGGTAGGTAGCTCAGGTCATTGTGAGTGGTAGGTAGCTCAGTGAGGAGAGCCACAGGTCATTGTGAGTGGTAGGTAGCTCAGTGAGGAGAGCCACAGGTCATTGTGAGTGGTAGGTAGCTCAGTGAGGAGAGCCACAGGTCATTGTGAGTGGTAGGTAGCTCAGTGAGGAGAGCCACAGGTCATTGTGAGTGGTAGGTAGCTCAGTGAGGAGAGCCACAGGTCATTGTGAGTGGTAGGTAGCTCAGTGAGGCGAGCCACAGGTCATTGTGAGTGGTAGGTAGCTCAGTGAGGAGAGCCACAGGTCATTGTGAGTGGTAGGTAGCTCAGTGAGGAGAGCCACAGGTCATTGTGAGTGGTAGGTAGCTCAGTGAGGAGAGCCACAGGTCATTGTGAGTGGTAGGTAGCTCAGTGAGGAGAGCCACAGGTCATTGTGAGTGGTAGGTAGCTCAGTGAGGAGAGCCACAGGTCATTGTGAGTGGTAGGTAGCTGAGGAGAGCCACAGGTCATTGTGAGTGGTAGGTAGCCATGAGGAGAGCCACAGGTCATTGTGAGTGGTAGGTAGCTCAGTGAGGAGAGCCACAGGTCATTGTGAGTGGTAGGTAGCTCAGTGAGGAGAGCCACAGGTCATTGTGAGTGGTAGGTAGCTGAGGAGAGCCACAGGTCATTGTGAGTGGTAGGTAGCTGAGGAGAGCCACAGGTCATTGTGAGTGCTAGGTAGCTCAGTGAGGAGAGCCACAGGTCATTGTGAGTGGTAGGTAGCTGAGGAGAGCCACAGGTCATTGTGAGTGGTAGGTAGCTCAGTGAGGAGAGCCACAGGTCATTGTGAGTGGTAGGTAGCTCAGGTCATTGTGAGTGGTAGGTAGCTCTGTCACCAAGTGAAGCCACAGGTCATTGTGAGTGGTAGGTAGCTGAGGAGAGCCACAGGTCATTGTGAGTGGTAGGTAGCTGAGGAGAGCCACAGGTCATTGTGAGTGGTAGGTAGCTGAGGAGAGCCACAGGTCATTGTGAGTGGTAGGTAGCTGAGGAGAGCCACAGGTCATTGTGAGTGGTAGGTAGCTCAGTGGAGAGCCACAGGTCATTGTGAGTGGTAGGTAGCTCAGTGAGGAGAGCCACAGGTCATTGTGAGCGGTAGGTAGCTCAGTGAGGAGAGCCACAGGTCATTGCGAGTGGTAGGTAGCTCAGTGAGGAGAGCCACAGGTCATTGTGAGTGGTAGGTAGCTCAGTGAGGAGAGCCACAGGTCATTGTGAGTGGTAGGTAGCTCAGTGAGGAGAGCCACAGGTCATTGTGAGTGGTAGGTAGCTCAGTGGTAGGTAGCTCAGTGGTAGGTAGCTCAGTGGTAGGTAGCTCAGTGGTAGGTAGCTCAGTGGTAGGTAGCTCAGTGGTAGGTAGCTCAGTGGTAGGTAGCTCAGGTCATTGTGAGTGGTAGGTAGCTCAGTGAGGAGAGCCACAGGTCATTGTGAGTGGTAGGTAGCTCAGTGAGGAGAGCCACAGGTCATTGTGAGTGGTAGGTAGCTCAGTGAGGAGAGCCACAGGTCATTGTGAGTGGTAGGTAGCTCAGTGAGGAGAGCCACAGGTCATTGTGAGTGGTAGGTAGCTCAGTGAGGAGAGCCACAGGTCATTGTGAGTGGTAGGTATAGCTCAGTCACCAAGTGAAGTCCATCGGTGTGAAACTATTTAGTCTCACTGACTCCAGTCAGTCAAAGTTCCCAGCAGAGCTTTTTGCTGTACAGTGAAATTCATTCCGTTCATTTATCCTGGAAAACGTTGCTGCACATGGATGCTCCTTTTACAACCAAGGGTCCACATTATGGGGCTCAAACCATACGTCACTTGTATTAAAGCGGTTGAAAAAGGGACAAATAAGTGCTATTGTCCCACAAAGGTAAAATCTCCCAGCCGAACTCCACATGCATACTGTAATTATTACACGTGTGTGAACACCCATGGAGATGACGACCATGCTGTCAGCTACCTATCAGAAATACTTTGTTTTAGGGGTAAACTGCAGAAACATTATATTTCTCAGTCACACCCAGACGTTTTCCAATCGGATTTGAACCGACAGCCCTGCAACTCAACAGCATGCTTGATGCTTATTAAATGTCCAGGCTCCTTCCACGTCTCATCTATCATATTGGCGTGCCCAAAAGGTAGATCGTCACAAGGGCTGTGCAAGTAGACCACATGACATGCCCCTAAAAAAAGTACAATAAAAAAAATATATACAAGAATATTCATAAACAAAATAGGCAAACACCCCAATGCAATGCTTTGTGTTCAAGAGTCAGTAGCATTACAAAGAACCCGGAAAGCTACCGCTTCCACACAGAATGGGATGAAGACCTTTTTTTTCCCCCCACTATTTCCCATTCCACTGTGTTTCATCTTATATGTAACGCCAGTGCA